>NC_084755.1:23273899-23366399 GCF_033978785.1 Entelurus aequoreus | reverse complement strand
AAAAGCTAGCCATGCTTCACTACACACCGTAGCTCACCGGTGTCAACATGTAAACAAACGGCATTGATGGATCTACACCAGACATCCACTGTAATGATACCAAGTACAAGAGCGTATCTAGTCAATACTACTTTGATTACGTCTATATTTTTTGGCATCACAACATATTCTTTTGTTTAAAAAATATATATATTATGTTTATAAACTCAGGAAATATGTCCCTGGACACCTGAGGACTTTGAATATGACCAATGTATGATCCTGTAACTACTTGGTATCAGATTGATACCCAAATGTGTGGCATCATCCAAAACTAGTGTAAAGTATCCAAACAACAGAAGAAAAAGTGATTATTACATTTTAACAGAAGTGTAGATAGAACATGTTAAAATAGTAAGTAAGCAGATATTAACAGTAAATGAACAAGTAGATTAATAACTCATTTTCTACCACTTGTCCTTAATAATGTTGACAAAATAATAAAATGATAAATGACACAATATGTTACTGCATATGTCAGCAGATAAATTAGTTGCCTTTGTTTGTTTACTTACTAATAAAAGACAAGTTGTCTTGTATGTTCACTATTTTATTTAAGGACTAAATTGCAATAAGAAACATATGTTTAATGTACCCTAAGATTTTTTTGTTAAAATAAAGCCAATAATGCAATTTTTTGTGGTACCCCTTATTCAGAAAAGTACCGAAAAGTGTCAAAATAAATTTAGTACCGTTACCAAAATATTGGTATCGTTACAACACTACTTTGTAGTATTGAAGATAAATGCCATGTTGGGAAACAATATGTCAACCCATATTGCGTTATTTGTATCCATAATATATCTGATTTAGAATCCCGAGAGGACATCTCTAACACAAACGAGGGCGACGCAAAGTAGGCTGAATCATGCAAAGAGGACGGATGAGATAAACGGCTTGAGGGAAGGTGGTAATTGTGGGTGACAGAAAGAAGTTAGGATACGAGAGGAGATCGGAAATTGAAGGACAATGAACGGACAAGGCATTAAAGAGGAAGCGGCTCGGGACAGAAAAAGAGATTTGTAGATGCTATCTGAAAGAAAAATACAAGCGAAACACTCGCGAGGCATAATGATATACAATAAATGATAATATAGTTGTGGCCAAAAGTTTACATACACTTGTCTTGAGTTTCCAATAATTTCTACAACTCTTATTTTTTTGTGATAGAGTGATTGGAGCACATACTTGTTGGTCACAAAAACATTCATGAAGTTTGGTTCTCTTGTGAATTTATTATGGGTCTACTGAAAATGTGACCAAATCTGCTGGGTCAAAAGTATACATACAGCAATGTTAATATTTGGTTACATGTCCCTTGGCAAGTTTCACTGCAATAAGGCGCTTTTGGTAGCCATCCACAAGCTTCTGGCAAGTTTCTGCTTGAATTTTTGACCACTCCTCTTGACAAAATTGGTACAGTTCAGCTAAATTAGTTGGCTCTCTGACATGGACTTGTTTCTTCAGCATTGTCCACACGTTTAAGTCAGGACTTTTCTAAAACCTTAATTCTAGCCAGATTTAGCCATTCCAATAGCACTTTTGACGTGTGTTTATTATCTAAAAGTTACGGAGGGTCAAATGGGACAAAATTAAACAAATAAATACATATATAGGTTACTTAAATGTGTCATTAATTATATATAACTCAAATTAAATACATGCATTTATCAAATGTGTCATACATTTATTTAATGCAAAATTACATCACTAAAATTAATTAGATGTCATGATTTATTAATTTATTTAATTATTTCATGATTTAATTATGAAATAATTAAATAAATGACCACCATCCGCTACCTCAAGAGGGGGAAGCACTGCACTGTCAACACTGTGTATGGTGGGGATGGTGTGCTGCTGACCTCGACTCAGGATGTTACGAATCTGTGGAGGGAATACTTGGAAGACCTCCTCAATCCCACCTACACGTTTTCTTATGACGAAGCAGTGCCTGGGGAATCTGTGGTGGGCTCTCCTACTTCTGGGGCTGAGGTTGCCGAGGTAGTTAAAAAGCTCCTCGGTGGCAGGGCCCCGGGGGTGGAAGAGATCCGCCCAGAGTTCATTTAGGCTCTGGATGTACCTGGGGCTGTCCTGGTTGACAAGACCCTGCCACATTGCGTGGACATCGAGGGCGGTGCCTCTGGATTGGCAGACAGGGGTGGCGGTTCCTCTCTTTAAGAAGGGGAACTGGAGGGTGTGTTTGGACTATTGGGGGACCACACTCCTCAGCCTTCCCGGTAAGGTTTATTCAGGTGTACTGCAGAGGAGCCTACGCCCGAGAGTCGAACCTTGGATCCAGGAGGAGCAGTGTCGTCCTGCCGTGGAACTGTGGACCAGCTCTATACTGTAGTTTCAGTAGGATCCTTGAGGGTGTTTGGGAGTTTGCCCAACCAGTCTACAAGTGATTTGTGGACCTGGAGAAGACAATTGACTGTGTCCCTCGGTAGGTCCTGTGTGGAGTGCTCAGTGAGTAGGGGGCATTGGACCGCCTGATTGTGGCAGTCCGCTCCCTGTATGATCAGTGTCAGAGCTTGGTCCGCATTGCCGGCAGTAAGTCCGACCTGTTTTCAGTGAGGGTTGGACTCCACCAGTGCTGCCCTTTGTCACCGATTCTGTTTACAACTTTTATGGACATCATTTCTAGTCACAGTCAGGGCGTTGAGGGGTCTCTGATTTGGTGGCTGCAGGATTTGGTGTCTGCTTTTTGCAGATGATGTGGTCCTCAGGATCTTCAGCTCTCACTGGGTCGGTTCACAGCACAGTGTGAAGCGACTAACACCTCCAAGTCCGAGTCCATGGTCCTTCCCCGGAAAAAGGTGGAATGCCATCTCTGGAAGACCTTTCCCCAAGTGGAGGAGTTGAAGTACCTTGTGGTCTTTCGCCCCGAGTGCAGCTGGGATAGGCTCCAGCTCCCCCCGCAACACCGAAAGGGACAAACGATAGAATATGGATGGATGGATCGATGATTTATTTAATTTTCATGTGTCAGAACTTCATAAATGTATTTTATTTGTCAAACTAACTCATCAAAGTCAGTGGGCGGGTCCAAGTGCAGAAATAACTCTGACAACTTCAATAAATTCCTCTACTTTAACTGTTACTTACATGCTCTGGGTCAGCACTTCTTGCTGCCACATACTCTGCAAGGTCTTTCAAATATCTACCACCAACTCCTGAAAAAAGTACTAGTATATCCTCCTTAGCCCCCAAAAGACGTTCAAAGTTCCAGGCGTCAGCCCAAAGCAATGATTGGATTAGATTTGTGTTAGCGCCACCCACTGACTTAGATGGGTTGATGCATAAAGCACTGAAGTACAGGTTGAGGAAATAATTAAATCATGAATCAATTAATCAAATCTATAAATAGTTAATTAAATAATTACATTATGCAGAAATTAAATCAAAACAGTAAACAAATTAATGACACATTTGATAGCACGTTTATGTATTTAATTCCAAATCTGGAGAACGGTAGGTCGTGAGTTCAAACCCCGGCCGAGTCATACCAAAGACTATACAAATGGGACCCATTACCTCCCTGCTTGGCACTCAGCATCAAGGGTTGGAATTGGGGGTTAAATCACCAAAATGATTCCTGAGCGCGGCCACCGCTGCTGCTCACTGCTCCCCTCACCTCCAAGGGTGTGGAACAAGGGGATGGGTCAAACGCAGAGGGTAATTTCACCACACCTAGTGTGTGCGTGACTATCAGTGGTACTTTAACTTTAACTTCTAATAATTATTTCAAGATGTATTTATCTATTTTAATTATGTCCCATTTGACCCGCCCTATCATATTCGCAAAGCACTTGTGAACCACACAAAGTACACTTATGTCTCCCTGACAATGTCACTCAAAAAGTGAGCGTAATTATTATCTTCTTTGTCGAGCTACAACTTATTTCATTGGCTCTCTTCAGATTGTTGCATAAACACACGCGCCTTCAAACAAGCACCGGTCCTTTGTATCCTATACACCTCTTTTCTCTTCCCTCTCCTGACATCTTGTCTAAGAAACCTCAAAGCTCAAAGGAATCCTGCCTAATTATCTCATTTGCACACACATGCTCACGGTGAGAGAGAGAGAGAGATAGAGAGGAAGGAAGGGTCAGCGCTTCACCTGGAGATTACCGTAGGAAACGGTGAAGAGGGTTTTTAACAAGAAATAACTGGCTACAGCTACATGGAAGACGAGGGCCACAATGTGAAGTTTATTCTACTACTTTACATACAAATATAGTTTAGTTGTGGTATTTACATTAATTGTTAATCCTTAAAGGGGAACTGCTTGTTGTTTGTTTTTTGCCTATCATCCACAATCTTTTTCTTTTCTGTGCATTTTTAAATTGTAAAAAAACTGATAGCAAGAGGCGGCTAACAATGTAGGTATTGGTGATTGACTTAAAACCATCATAAAAACCTCCAACAATATTTTATTTGCATGATGTGAGTATGTACGTAATGTAGGAACTAACAGGTATATTGATGAAAACATTTGAAAAAGTTAGGCCTGAGCTGATGACAAATTTTGCTTGACGATATATTGACCTACAAATTATTGTCGATAAACGATACTATTGCCAACATTATTGTGAGACCAAATTAACCCTTGATTAAATGATAATAAACAATACAAATGCAAATATACCTTTTTAAATGCAATAAACTTGTATTTATCATATATTTTAACAGTGTAAGTGGAATTTCAATTAATATTCAGCCTGTTAAACATTTTTGCAACATTGAAAATAATTAGTAAAATGGAGGCTTCTCACAGGATGTGATAACTCCTGGAAATTACTGGCCAAAAGTGTAGATGTGTGTGTCCAAGTTTAAGGAAACGGCAGGCTGTCTTCTTCTTAAGGATTTATTACAATCTTTGCAAGCTGGGAAACGTTTGCTGTGGTCTGGAACAACATGACACACAAACAACTATGAGAAATGCAGCCAATATTACATACAGATAATGTGTCACGAGACATGCATATATAAATTAAATACACACAGGACATAAGTAAAGGAAATTAAATGAGCTCAATTATACCTACAAAGGAGGCATAATGATGCAATATGTACATACAGCTAGCCTAAATAGCATGTTAGCATCGATTAGCTTGCAGTCATGGATAGACCAAATATGCCTGATAAGCACTCCAGCAAATCAATAAAATCAACAAAGCTCACCTTTGTGCATTCACGCACAGCATAAAACGTTTGGTGGACAAAATGAGACAAAAAAGGAGTGGCATGAAACACGTCTTTCTGTGGCAGCATCGGAGAAAGTTGTACATGTATAATATATAACAAACGGTGGGATTTCTAACAATTAGGAAGGTTTGTGTCATGTTTGTCCTCCTACAGAAAATAAATTAAAACAAAAAATAAACATTTTTTCTTCATCTTTTTCTATTTTCACACATCTCTGAAAGAGGTCCAGAGAGCCACTAGGGCGACGCTAAAGAGCTTGCTGACCCTCGAGCTACCTGAGGAAGGACAACATTGCGTATTAGTAACTTGTTGCACTTCATGATGTCTCCCAAGCATAAGGCAGGCTCTTCTGGTGGCAGTGTGTCATAGAAAAGTAATATCATGAAAGGGAAAATTACCATGAGAAAAAAGCTCAGAGAGGAGACCCACCCACCAGTATTTGCCACACTTAAGGTCTCAACCCAGGGGTCGGCAACCCAAAACGTTGAAAGAGCCATATTGGATCAATAATACAAAAAACGAATCTGTCTGGAGCCGCAAAAAAGGAAAAGCCATATAAAAGTTTTATAATGAATGACGTAAGTGTCTATATTAGCTATAATAGCTTACTATCAAAATGACTTTAAAAGTCTTATATAAGTCTTATAATGAAGGCAACACATGATATAAGTGTCTATATTAGCTATATTAGCCTACTATCAAAATGACTGCGTGTCGCAGGCTGAAGCAAATCTTTGTTGACAGAAACGTTGAAATGTAATATTTATTCTACACATTTTTACAACATTGGAAAACATTAGTAAATCAGAGGCTACTCAGAAGGTTAGATAACTCCTGGAAATTATTGGCTTTTAATGGCCAAAGGTATAGATGTGTGTGTCCAAGTTAAAGGAAACGGCAGTTTGTCTTCTTTTAATAGATTTATTACAATCTTTGGCAAGCTGTGTAACATTTGCTGTGGTCTGGAACAACATGGCACACAAAAAACTATGAGAAATGCAGCCAATATTACATACAGATAATGTGTCATGAGACATGCAAATATAAAGAGGATAAAAGTAAAGGATATTAAATGAGCTCAAATATACCTACAAACGAGGCATAATGATGCAATATGTACATGCAGCTAGCCTAAATAGCATTTTAGCATTAATTAGCTTTCAGTCATGCACTGACCAAATATGCCGGATTAGCACTCCAACAAGTCAATAACGTCAACAGAGTTGACCTTTGTGCATTCACGCACAGCATAAAACACTTGGTGGACAAAATGAGACAAAGAAGGAGTGACATGAAACACATCTTTCTGTGGCAGCGTCGGAGAAAGTTGTACATGTAAACTAACTACGATGAGTTCAAGCACCGCTGAAATGAGTAGGACGAAAACGGTGCTTTCCAAATACTCTCATCAGTGAAGCATGTACAACAAACAGTGGGATTTCTAACAATTAGGAAGGTTTGTGTCCTCTGACTTGTGTGTCATAGAAACGGTACTTGTTCGGGATTTTTGTCCAATACAAACACAAATTGCGCTCGCTCCTATTTTGCCATCCTGTAGGTACAGTAGCATCATGTCAGCCCTCATTTCTCTCTCCCACCCACACTCCTCCTTCACCTCCAGCTTTGTCTTAGCCATCATTTCCTCCTCATCTCCTGTCGTCTTACCCTGCGCTTCTCCACCTCCTCCTCCAGTTTGTGGTCCTCCTTTCCTCTCGCTCTCTCACAGAGTGCTGTGTCAGGTCTTTTCATCCTCAGCCGTGTGAAATGAGATTTGGAAATGGCTCTCGGAGCATTTGAGGCTCGCCTATCCCACCCCCTACACCCCACACAAAACACACACACACGGAGAAAAGGCCACTCTAAAATACAAAGGATGGCAACGCCGTTTCATGGCATACTCGCATATGAAGAAAGGGGAGAAGGAAGAATGGGTCAGGGATGAGCACGCGGGAGAGGAAAAATGGTAAAAGAGAAGAAAATGAAACACAGATGAGCGATCAAGTGGAACAAAACATGGCCTGCAAGGAGACACCTTAGTTGAAATTCACTATCCTTTTTCTTGTTTGCCCGTTTCTTTTCTGCATTTTGAGAAGAAACTCCCCAGAGAGAGCGAGACATACTGAAGGAAGAGGCCCTGGGCTGCGTATAAAAAAGCTATCCAGAGTCAAACGTTGACCTGGAGAAGTGAAAAAAATCCTATAGCCAACATCGGCCGCCCCATACACACAATTGGCAATGTTTACTAAAGCTAAATATTGCATGGATTTGGTTGAAACCAGCTTTTCAAAACATATGTAGGAAAGCTCATTTAGGTTTTTGACAATTTTAAAGACGGAATTAAGATACCTAGAAACATATCTGGACAACCCCCCTAAAAAACCTTGGTTCTGTTAAAAAAAAAAAAAAATAAAAAAAATAAAATATATATATATATATATATATATATATATATATATATATATATATATATATATATATATATATATATATATATATATATATATAAGAGACGGTGCGGTGATCAGCAGCCAGTTGAGGCACGTCACTGATTTGTGCCTCAACATGGATTGTGCACAATGACTCGGCTAACTGCTGGCCTGCTGTGCAGTGAGACCGTATTGCTATATGAATTATATTATACATTTCCATAGTTTAGTTAGCTGAGGTATATAATGTACAGTGTATTTTGTCAACAACTGTATGTGTGTAACGTATTTCTTGTGCTGAGCGATCATAAAACTGGAGGCTCGTCTCATAACCCCGCCTCCTGGTGCCAAGCACCTCCGCCGCAGAATGCACCGCCCGACGGGAGCGCCACACCAACCAAAGCCCACACCCAAACCCTCCACGTGCAAGACCGAATCCACCCAAAAAAAGTCACTTAACAAGAAGCCAAAATGTGCAAAAACAACAATGCTCGCGCTGCACGCTGGAGGAGCCGTCAACAGGGACACAACATTAGGTACACCTGCAGACTGAAGTGCGGATTTCATATTTCATTCATTCACAACTCTTCCAACACGAACACCACTGCTCCCGCACTTATAAGTAAAGGTAAGACCATAATAACGTTTTTTTTATTAAAAGTGCTTTTTTGTGTGTTACAGTTTGTAAGTGTAAAGTTAAAGTTAAGTATACCAATGATTGTCACACACACAAAAGGTGTGGTGAAATGTGTCCTCTGCATTTGACCCATCCCCTTGTTCACCCCCTGGGAGGTGAGGGGAGCAGTGGGCAGCAGCGGTGCCGTGCCTGGGAATAATTTTTGGTGATTTAATCCCCAATTCCAACCCTTGATGCTGAGTGCCAAGCAGGGAAGAATGCTGGTATGAGCTTTTAAACATAACCTGTTAACTGCTGCCAATCAAATGGTGAATAAGATGCTCTTTAGGGTTCATAAGTTTGTAAATCTGACTGTGATGAAGTCAGTGCCTCACCTGAAATGAACCTCACCGCACGCCACTGATATATATATATATATATATATACACAGTCGTGGTCAAAAGTTAACATACACTTGTAGAGAACATCATGTCATGGCTGTCTTGAGTTTCCAATAATATCTACAACTCTTATATTAAGCATAATACTACCACCACCATTCTTGACGGTAAGATTGGTGTTCCTGGGATTGAAGGCCTCCCCTTTTCTCCTCCAAACATATTGCTGGGTATTGTGGCCAAATGGCTCAATTTTTGTTTCATCTGACATCACATGGACAAAGATAAGAGCTTCTGGAGGAAAGTTATATGGTCAGATGAAACAAAAATTGAGCTGTTTGGCCACAATACCCAGCAATATGTTTGGAGGAGAAAAGGTGAGGCCTTTAATCCCAGGACCACCATCCCTACCGTCAAGCATGGTGGTGGTAGTATTATGCTCTGGGACGGTTTTGCTGCCAATGGAACTGGTGCTTTACAGAGAGAAAATGGGACAATGAAAAAGGAGGATTACCTCCAAATTCTTCAGGACAACCTAAAATCATCAGCCTTGGTTGGGTCTTGGGCGCAGTTGGGTGTTCCAACAGGACAATGACCCCAAACACACGTCAAAAGTGGGAAAGGAATGGCTAAATCAGGCTAGAATTAAGGTTTTGGAATGGCCTTCCCAAAGTCCTGACTTAAACGTGTGGACAATGCTGAAGAAACAAGTCCATGTCAGAAAACCAACAAATTAAGCTGAACTGCACCAATTTTGTCAAGAGGAGTGGTCAAACATTCAACTAGAAGCTTGCCAGAAGCTTGTGGATGGCTACCAAAAGCGCTTTATTGCAGTGAAACTTGCCAAGGGACATGTAACCAAATATTAACATTGTTGTATGTATGACCCAGCAGATTTGGTCACATTTTCAGTAGACCCATAATACATTTGTAAAAGAACCAAACTTCATGAATGTTTATTGTGACCAACAAGTATGTGCTCAAATCACTACCACAAAAAATAAGAGTTGTATAAATGATTGGAAACTCAAGACAGCCATGACATTATGTTCTTTACAAGTGTTTGTAAACTTTTGACCACGACTGTGTGTGTGTATATATACATACATACATACATACATATATATATATAAATGATAATAAATGATAAATGGGTTATACTTGTATAGCGCTTTTCTACCTTCAAGGTACTCAAAGCGCTTTGACAGTATTTCCACATTCATTCATTCACACACACATTCACACACTGATGGCGGGAGCTGCCATGCAAGGCGCTAACCAGCAGCCATCAGGAGCAAGGGTGAAGTGTCTTGCCCAAGGACACAACGGACGTGACTAGGATGGTAGAAGGTGGGGATTGAACCCCAGTAACCAGCAACCCTCCGATTGCTGGCCCGGCCACTCTACCAACTTCGCCACGCCGTCCCCATATATATATATATATATATATATATATATATATATATATATATAGCTACACTATATTATTTGATAACCTGTTCTGATTGATAGTCTGCAAATAAATAATGTTTAACAGGCTGTATATTGCCTTTTATTAATACATAGAGAAGGTAAAAAAAATTGCCATGCAGCAAAACAAATATAATTAACTTGTACACCCTGTAATGTACAGAATGTCCAAAGTATTTCAGGTAGAAATATCACATTATACATTACCAAACATATTTGACAATCAAATTATGATCGTAACAATCCACATGTTGTGTTATGAATGCATAAAACTGGTACCAAAACATGGAAGTGTAGCTCCTCCTCTGAATGCAAGTGCTACTACAGCAGGAATACAACTTCTGTATTTTTATAAAATACAAAATCTGGCAAGACACCAACGCACTGCAGGTAATTCTGTTCATTGTCCTTAAAAGCTTGCTCATGTCCTTTTGTGTTGAGCGGTTTTAAAAAGGGTGTGTAGTATTATTGTTCAGTCATGCCATGCGGTCACGGCCACCTTGGCGTCATCCTCATCTTCAAATCAGGTCACCTTGTCCTGCCACAACTCTCGCCTCTACTTGTGCACCAAATGAAGCAAACACTGTAGCATCTCTTTGTAGACGCGATGGTTGATCATCTGGCCATGTAGCAAGTAAGAACTAGCAGTGGACGATGGCCCCTACACATCAAAAACCTAATCAACTGTCCTGGAACCTTGCGGACACATCTCATATGCTAGGACAAAATATCCTGGTTTTGCTTGCATGGTCTATAATTCAAGTTGGAATGGAACTATTCATCCATCTAACTACCTACTACGGTTTGTATTATGGATGATTTTTTTTGTGAAGTTCACAAAGCCTTGATGTAAGCGAAGCTTTTTCATGCACAGGTACTCAGATGAATCATCTTTGTCCCACTTGCTGAGTGTGCATTACGTAACCTCGGCAAAAGAAATCTTGCCGCTGATATTCCTACAAATGGAACTAGAGCAATATTCCGAGTGGTGGCAAAACCAATTTAAAAGTGCACCATAGTATTAAGTCAGAGAGAAGAAAGCATTGTCATATTATAATGTCGACTTCAATATTGAGCAACAGGCACTTGGGGGCGATAGGAAGCACAACACAAGTCAACTGGAGACTATTGTTTGAAGAACTCAAAGAATAGGATAAACAGAAAGAAGCGAGAGTGGCAAGATGGAAAAGCCGTGGCAAGGAATGCAAATACATTGTGACAGCGGACCGGTAGGCAGTTCTACACTGTCAGGCATGGGCTCCCTCAGGGCTGCTTAAATGCATTACGGCTGTCCACTGGGAAGCACTGAAGTCATTAGCTGTACTTTTTTCTTCAGGACAAAAATAGTCTGGATTGCCTCGCGCTCAGCATTTGCCACACGGATACATATAAATATACAATATTGTATATGCCGAAGTGTTTTGACTGATATTTGTGAAAGAACACCTGGTTTAGGAAGGTGTAACATTTTTACTACTTTGGAAGAGCTTCAACATACATAAAGGGGACCTATGAATATGTTTTATTCCACATTTAAAACACTTCATTGTGGTCCAGATTATACATACTGGATATTAGGGCTGTGAATCTTTGGGTGTCCCACGATTCAATTCGATATTGATTCTTGGGGTCACGATTCGATTCAAAATCGATTTTTTTTCAATTCAACACGATTCCTCGATTCAAAAGCGATTTTTTTCCCGATTCAAAAGGATTCTCTATTCATTCAATACATAGGATTTCAGCAGGATCTACCCCAGTCTGCTGACATGCAAGCAGAGTAGTAGATTTTTGTAAAAAGCTTTTATAATTGTAAAGGACAATTATTTATCAACTGATTGCAATAATGTAAATTTGTTTCAACTATTAAATGAACCAAAAATATGACTTATTTTATCTTTGTGAAAATATTGGACACAGTGTGTTGTCAAGCTTATGAGATGCGATGCAAGTGTAAGCCACTGTGACACTATTGTTCTTTTTTTTTTTTTTTTTTTTTTATAAATGTCTAATGATAATGTCAATGAGGGATTTTTAATCACTGCTATGTTGAAATTGTAACTAATATTGATACTGTTGTTGATAATATTCATTTTTGTTTCCCTACTTTTGGATTGTTCTGTGTCGTGTTTGTGTCTCCTCTCAATTGCTCTGTTTATTGCAGTGCTGAGTGTTGCTGGGTCGGGTTTGGTTTTGGAATTGGATTGCATTGTTATGGTCTTGTTGTGTATTGTTTTGATGGATTGATTGATTAAAAAAATTAAAATAAAAAAATAAAACATTTCAAAATAAATTACAATTTTTTTTTTGATCTTTTAAAAATGAGAATCGATTCTGAATCGCACAACGTGAGAATCGGGATTCAAATTCGAATCGATTTTTTCCCACACCCCTACTGGATATGCTTTGGTGTAAATTTTGAATACATTTTGCTCCATGGTCACTTTTATAGTCTGTTTTTGACTGCAAGATGTTCAATTCTGGAGGTGTTCCTCGATTGCAAATGAAACCACTCCCCATCCTCTGCAAAAGTATCATAATTTATATTTTGAAAATTTACAGTTTTATATACACTATATTACCAAAAGTATTTGGCCACCCATCCAAATGATCAGAATCAAGTGTCCTAATCACTTGACCCCGCCACAGGTGTATAAAATCAAGCACTTAGGCATGGAGACTGTTTCTACAAACATTTGTGAAAGAATGGGCCGCTCTCAGTAGCTCAGTGATTTCCAGCGTGAAACTGTCATAGGATGCCACCTGTGCAACAAATCCAGTCGTGAAATTTCCTCGCTTCTAAATATTCCAAAGTCAACTATCGGCTTTATTATAAGAAAATGGAAGAGTTTGGGAACAACAGCAACTCAGCCACGAAGTGGTAGGCCACGTAAACAGAGAGTGGGGTCAGCGGTTGCTGAAGCGCATAGTGCAAAGAGGTCGCCGACTTTTTGCACAGTCAGTTGCTACAGAGCTCCAAACTTCATGTGACCTTCCCATTAGCCCACATACAGTATGCAGAGAGCTTCATGGAATGGGTTTCCATGGCCGAGCAGCTGCATCTAAGCCATACATCACCAGGTCCAATGCAAAGCGTCGGATGCAGTGGTGTAAAGCACGTCGCCACTGGACTCTAAAGCAGTAGAGACGCGTTCTCTGGAGGGAAGAATCACACTTTTCCATCTGGCAATCTGATGGACTTGATTGATTGATTGAGACTTTTATTAGTAGGTTGCACAGTGAAGTACATATTCCGTACAATTGACCACTAAATGGTAACACCCGAATAAGTTTTTCAACTTGTTTAAGTCGGGGTCCACTTAAATTGATTCATGATACAGATATATACTATCATATATACTATCATCATAATACAGTCATCACACAAGATAATCACATTGAATTATTTACATTATTTACAATCAGGGGTGTGGAGGGGGGGGGGGGTAGGATATGGACAGCAAGTAGTGGACATAGAGAGAGAGAGAGAGAGAGAGAGAGAGAGAGAGAGAGAGAGAGAGAGAGAGATCAGAAGGCATAAGAAAAAGTATCTGCATTTGATTGTTTACATTTGATTATTAGCAATCCGGGGAGGGTGTTAGTTTAGGGTTGTAGCTGCCTGGAGGTGAACTTTTATTGCGGTTTTGAAGGAGGATAGATATGCCCTTTCTTTTATACCTGTTGGGAGCGCATTCCACATTGATGTGGCATAGAAAGAGAATGAGTTAAGACCTTTGTTAGATCGGAATCTGGGTTTAACGTGGTTAGTGGAGCGCCCCCTGGTGTTGTGGTTATGGCGGTCATTTACGTTAAGGAAGTAGTTTGACATGTACTTCGGTATCAGGGAGGTGTAGCGGATTTTATAGACTAGGCTCAGTGCAAGTTGTTTAACTCTGTCCTCCACCTTGAGCCAGCCCACTTTAGAGAAGTGGGTAGGAGTGAGGTTGGAGCTGGGGTGGAGGTCTAGAAGTAACCTGACTAACTTGTTCTGAGATGTTTGGAGTCTAGATTTGAGGGTTTTGGAGGTGCTAGGGTACCAGGAGGTGCATGTGTAAAAAAAGGGTTGAACGAGAGTTCCCGCCAGAATCCTCAAGGTGCTTTTGTTGACCAAAGAGGAGATTCTGTAGAGAAATCTCGTTCGCTGGTTACTTTCTGATTACCTTGGTTGCCATTTTATCACAGGAAAGGTTAGCCTCTAGAATGGAACCTAGGTAGGTGACCTCATCTTTCCTGGTGATAACAATGTCACCCACTTTTATGGTGAAGTCATTGACTTTCTTAAGGTTGATGTGGGACCCAAACAGGATGGATTCCGTTTTACCCAAGTGTATGGATAGCTTGTTGTCAGCGAGCCAGGTGCAAGTTTTAGAGAGCTCAGCACTGAGGATTTTCTCCACCTGTGACTTGTCCTTGCCGGATACCAGCAAGGCAGAGTCATCCGCAAACAAAAACAATTCACAGTCGCATGCCGATGACATGTCGTTTATGTATATTAGGAACAGTAAAGGCCCCAATATACTGCCTTGGGGGACTCCACAGCTCACCGAGAGGGGGGGGGGGGGGGGGGGTGCCGTTCACCTCTACCACCTGCTCCCTCCCCTCCAAGTAAGATTGCATCCAGCTCCATGAGGTTTTGTTAAATCCGATTGCTCTGAGCTTATCCAGCAGTATAGCGTGGTTAACGGTGTCAAAGTCTGGGTTTGGAGGTTGCCAGGAGAACGGTACATTTCGGACTGCATTGTGCCGAGTGTGAAATTTGGTGGAGGATAAATTATGGTGTGGGGTTGTTTTTCAGGAGTTGGGCTTGGCCCCTTAGTTCCAGTGAAAGGAACTTTGAATGCTCCAGGATACCAAAACATTTTGGACAATTCTATGCTCCCAACCTTGTGGGAACAGTTTGGAGCGGGCCCCTTCCTCTTCCAACATGACTGTGCACCAGTGCACAAAGCAAGGTCCATAAAGACATGGATGACAGAGTCTGGTGTGGATGAACTTGACTGGCCTGCACAGAGTCCTGACCTGAACCCGATAGAAGACCTTTTGGGATGAATTAGAATGGAGACTGAGAGCAAGGCCTTCTCGACCAACATCAGTGTGTGACCTCACCAATGCGCTTTTGGAAGAATGGTCGAAAATTCCTATAAACACACTCCGCAACCTTGTGGACAGCCATCCCAGGAGAGTTGAAGCTGTAATAACTGCAAAAGGTGGACCAACATCATATTGAACCCTATGGGTTAGGAATGGGATGGCACTTCAAGTTTATATGTGAGTCAAGGCAGGAGACCAAATACTTTTGTCAACATAGTAAGTATATTTTATGTCACTGCATGTTGCACGTGGGTGTTATTGTGCACATGCCATGATTAGATACAAATATTACTGCATTTGTTTCCTTGTAGCCTGACGCAGAGGGGGACAAGCTCCTCCACCTCTGGCTGAGAGCTTTCCTTAATGTCTAAAGAAGTACATCCACCTTGCACTGACATCACAACACAGATGCAAACTGCAAAACCATGCGAACAGAGGATATTAAAACTCACGCCCAGATGCATGAACCTTACGATTTGACGCTTTGCCATTGTTTAGGACGAATATCCAACTAAAAACAAAAATAAGTCATAAAAGACAAATTGTATAAAAGGTGCCCTTCGAGTGGTTGTTTGAAATCTGTCAATTGTGTCCAATTGATTGATGATAAATCACACCTTAGAAAAATTGGGGCAAATTTGAGTCTAGTACTTGGCTGGAATCAGTAGCTCTTTCGCTAACACAAGTTTGCCGGCTAAAGAAATCAACTCCCTAACACTAACAGTACAACCAAGCAGATCTCATAGTTTTTCTTTATTTTGTAGATTGAACAAAGAGAGCACAGTCTGCCAAGTCAAATTCCGCTAATATGATACTGGAATGGAAACAGGAGTTTAGAACAATCTGAGATGATTCTATCACGTTAAAAATATTTGTCTTGAACTGGCTTCAGATTCAGGAGGATCAAACTGGCAAGGAGATTGCCAAAGAGGAGCAGTAGGATAGGACTTCATTGTCATTGCACAAGTACAACAAAACTATGTTTTCAGCACGAACCCGTTAAAGATTAGACAAACAAACAGTGTACAGGGTTACAGAACAGGAACGCTGATGGGTCATCCACGAGGTGCCCCGTAAAAGATGGGAAAAAGGTAAAACGCTGGGGAAGAAGATGAGTAAAAAAATACAATCTAGACTGGGCCCCTAAAGGGGCCTAGTCTTGAGTGGGAAAAACCTAGATGCCATGCACACATAAACATGTTACATATAATCACGACAACTCGCAACAGAGAGGGGGGGGGGGCCCTGTAGGTCGACTGCTACTATGAAGCGCTGCCAGCCGTCCATCACCCCAAAGGGGTATCAAGCGGTGGTGAAGGCGTGGGATGGGAGAGGGGGGGGGGGGTGTATATGCCCATTGTCTTGGGTGTGTTGATGTAGTGTCCATAGGCCTGGGGTCGTTCTGCATGCAAGCAAAAGCTCGACTCCAGGTGTCATTGAGGAGGGAGGGAGGTCAAAAGCGTCCATCATTGAGGTGTCCTCGGGGATGTTTTCAGGACAGCCTTCTCCTGTTGTTGCAGCGTCAAAGCCATTCGAGGGAGTCAAATCGTAAATTAGGATTTTTGTTTTTCCGCGAGTAGACATTACAATGGCTTGTCTGTTCTATTCGTCCATGCTGGCTCTCATATCCAATTTTTCCCTTTCAACTAGCTTTTCAATGATGTGATCCATCTTGCGATGCAGTTCAGAAATCGCCCCAGTCTGTGATCCCAAACCTTCCATTGCGACGAACAGCCTTTGGGCTCCTTGAGTGGCTGATGATACACCAGAGCAATACCCAGCCCAATCAGCAGGTGTCCCGCGATCACGGTTCCAAATAGGTAGATGTCTTCCAGGTCCTCGATGGAAAAGACTGAGAGGCACATGATTCTCCATTTATCCCAGGAATCTCTCACGTACCCCGCAACAATGGTTCCATCAGGGCAGCCAGGCTCCCCAGAACCTATTTTCCTCGTCGAAAAGATTTTGTCAATTGATTCGAGAGTCCAGTTGATCATTTCCATGTCTGATGTTTAGATTTGGAGGACAGCGCAAAGAAAGAGGTTTCAAAACAATAGTAGAGATGTCCTCATTGCTGACCTTGAACCAACGTGATCAACCAACCAGATCCACCGCCGCTGTAGAAGGCCCCCCACTCGTTACCAAGGCTGTGCGAAGTGGAGACCCGAGTGGGCTGGCTTGAGACTTTGGCAGGTGCAGGGGTTTCCTGAACTAGATACAGTACAGTGGAACCTCCATTTATGAACCCCTCATTGTACAACCTTTTCTATTTACGAACCGCAGACTGAATAAAAACATGCTTTGGTGTACGAACAATTAATCCAACCATTGTGTGCCTGCATCCACAGCGTTGTCGACGCTCCTTCCTTTCCGTTGTACGCAAATACTGGTTATTAAACAGGAAAAAGTGTATTTTATGTTTTCATTCCTGATCATTGTAGCAACTTGGCTGGTAAAGTACACGAGTTTTGCGGCTTTTAAACTGTGAGTGCACCACATGGCTAGTGACAGTTTGCGTGCGTGTCGGCAGGGCGGCTTAAAATGAGGACGGTTCAGCAAGTTCTTGTTGTTTTGACTCTTTCATTAAATAGAATGTTGATCCTTCATCCCCTTATGTTTATTTAAGAAATATTGTGTTCAAAGTGTACAAACCTTTACTAAAAAGACCTGCTATCCCTGTTTAAATAAGAACATTTCATTTCAGTAGGCCTTTAAATGGATTCAGGGAGCTAAAACTCAACAATGTACAAAGTAAAATGCAAATTGCATCTTCAATGATTTGTTATGTATGTAAATGCTACATTTAATAATGCAGGTATCTTAATAAGAACATCAATATTATATTTTCTGTACCAGCTTGATCAGATATGTGAAGCATTCAATGTTAGCCATGAACCAAACAAAAAAAGATTTGGCACAGAAAACGAAGAATGGGAGTAAAGAGTAAAAAAAAACTATTCAGGGGGCTTGGCATTGACTCACTGTTGGCTCATTATCAAAAGCACATTATTGTTGTGTTATTCATTTATTGTCTATATATTAGGTGCATGCGACTGTGTGCTCTGCATGCTATGTAAGCAATCCACAGATAGCTGTAGGCAAAACAGCATCCAAAATTAAATTACCTCAAACTTGGCAGAGGAAAACTGTTGAGCAATGACCTTACATAAATGTCAAACGAAATTTATGCAGTTTTATTTTACATAATATTGAAATTTCCCAGAAGACCAAATTCTTCACGGCGCCCTTTTGTCGAAGAGCCAACTGCAGCTAAGTGGACACAAATGTGCATGTTGTGCAATTGATCTTTTCTATGATCCTGGTGACCACGACGTGATCTAGGATCAGCTGCTATGAGACGGTTTTTGCATATTAATTATTAATCAAACAATTAGCCTTTTGAACCTGCATATGGGGATCATGGTAAATAAAACATGTAATGCCTTAATGGTGCTCTTACCAAGTACAGTGGCGGTCAGGATTTTATATTATATATATATATATATATATATATATATATATATATATATATATATATATATATATATATATATATATATATATATATATATATAAATATATACAGTATTTATCTACCGTATTTTCCGGACCATAGGGCGAACCGGTTTTTCAGGCGCACTGCCGATGAATGGTCTATTTTTGATCTGTTTTCATACATAAGGCGTACCGGATTACAGGGCGCATTAAAGGAGGCATACTATTTTAATTTGTTTCTAAATTGAAAACACTTCCTTGTGGTCTACATAACATGTAATGGTGGTTCTTTGGTCAAAATCATGCATAGATTATGTTTTACAGATCATCTTCAAGTCACTTCAGGATGCGCCGTTTTGTGGGCGGTCTTATTTACGTGGCTCACCTTCGGCAGCGTCTTCTCCCCGTCATCTTTCATGTAGCGGTGTAGCGTGCAAGGACGGGAGTGGAAGAAGTGTCAAAAGATGGAGCTAACTGTTTTAATGACATTCAGACTTTACTTGTATCAATAACGGAGCATTTCCTGATCCGGAAACAACAACACCGGAAATGTGTCCCGTGGAAAACCGTCCGACCGGAACTCTAATAACTAAAGTTCCTTGGGTGAATAATGTAAACTCACGATACCGGTATGTTTTAGCGCTTCCATGGTGAGTTTACTGACAGATATAAGTAAACACTTTACACTACTTTATATTACAAATGGCAACAGCAGAGAATGAATGCCACATAACAAGAAGACAGAGAAAAAGAAGAAGCTTATCGACTAAAGTGTCGCCACGGACTACAAAGGTGGAAGCGCGCAATTTTTCAGGATGTATGCAGATCTCAAATACAGATCAGCAGGTACTAGAAGGTAAGAAATGTCGCTTTTGCATAATATTGCAAAACAAAACGCCAGAGAATATGTCTTACCTTATACACACACCATAATAATACCTGTATGTTAGGATAGGATAGGATAGGATTGGATAGGTCTTTATTGTCATTGCACAAGTACAACGAAACTTTGTTTTCAGCACAAACTCGTTCAAGATTAGACAAACAGTGTACAGGGTTACAGAACAGGAACGCTGATAGGTCGCCCCGTAAAAGATGGGGGGAAAAGGTAAAACGCTGGGGAAGGATGAGTAAAAAAATACAATCTAGACTGGGCTCCTAAAGGGGCCCAGTCTGGAGTGGGAAAAAACCTCCATAGCTAAGCACATATACATATTACAACATACATCTCGAGATATCTAGCAACAGAGGGAAGGGGCGGAGTAATGGTGGTAGGCTGCAGCTCTCAGCGCTGACCATCCTTCCATCACCCCTATGGGATTTGCGTCGAGGGCGTTGGGTTTGGGGGGTTGGGGGGGGTGTATGTGTGGTGTATATTTTTGTGGATGCATGTTGTTTGTATGTAACCCAGTTAAATAGTTCCAATGTTTAGATTTGGAGAGCAGTGCAAAAAGAGGCAACAAGAAAGTTAAGACAAGACAAAGAAGCAAGCAGGAGAGATAAGGGACAGGGAAGGGGAGCGTCCACCCTCCAGGAGTGCCAGAGAGAAAAAAATAATGTTGAAGGACATCAAACGGTGCAGCCTACACTTATCTCTTATGTTTGACTGCCATCTACTGGTCACACTTATCATTACACCACGTACCAAATAAAATTGATTCGAGGTGGGTAAGCTCAACCAAACTTATTCCTTATATTAAACGCACCGGGTTATAAGGCGCACTGTCGCATTTTGAGAAAAACAATGATTTTAAGTGCGCCTTATAGTCCGGAAAATACGGTACATTCACCTGAATATTTCAACACGTGGTACAAAAGGTTCAAGAATGCGTTTAATGTTTGTTTTTTTTAGGGCCGAGCCCTATTCATTTCTTATTAATGATCTTGATTGACTTTTCATTGGCAGCATGAAATAATTAAATCACTCATTGAATTGACTAATTACTCAAAAATGATGAATTCAAAAGGAACTCATGAATTTTAAATTTACACAAATTTGGGCTGTCTGACCGTAGCCTAACCATGTTGCTTTCTGTCAGACAGAAGTAGACAGAGCTACAACAACAAGTATAAATGACATTGACCAGTAGACACTAAAATAATCCAGCAGTGACTGGAGGCCAGGACAGGTTTAAATAGGCAGCTGGCTGACTGGCACCAGGTGTGGCCACGTGCCAATCAGCCACAGCTGAGGGGACAAAACACTCAGGGAGACAATCAGGAAATGAAGACAAAATAAAATCACTGAAAGGAAACTAAGAACAGGAAACTGTCACGACGCGGACTCGTACCCGCATTCCTCCTGCAAATGTTTGTCAGAGTTTCTCCTCTGGCTGCTCGTCTGGACACGCCCCTGGGCGCGGCCAACCCACGCAGCAACAAGGCTGCAAACAATTGTGCATCAGCACACCTGGACTTGACGAGAGGGACCAGCATAAAAGCCAGCGGACTCAGGAGATCTTCGCCAGAACGTAGCCAATCTCCCCTGAGTAAGCATCACGTCTGGCACCCCTCCCTCGTTCCTTGCTCGCCTTCTTTGTGCTCTTCCTCGTTCCTTATTGATGTCCTTTGTGTCTTCCACAGTGTCTTCCCTGTTACCCGAGTTTGTGTCTTGCCTCTCGACTCCCTCCCGGATCTTTGCTTGCCTCCCTCGATCCTTGACCACTGCCTGGACATTGACATCGTTGCCCCTCTCCTGCCTTCGACTGCTTGCCTCCCCGCTGACTGCCTCTTTGCCTTCCCCCTTGGATTTGGTGAAAGATTCACTCAACACGCACCTACAACACCCACTGGTAAATATCACATTGTTAATTCCACACATCGTCCGCATTCATTCACTAGTGGTAGCATACACACCCCACACATTCATCAAAGGTTTAAATAAACCGTCTAAACCGCAGTTCTGCCTTGGTGTCGCCTCCTTCCCTTTGACATTACATAACAGAAACCAAGACAAATGCAGAGGAAAACTAAAACTTGACCAAACTGTCAGGGACAACCCTGACAATGACTCCTTTAATGCACCTTAAATATAATAAAAGAAAAATAGACCATTCATTCGGTGCGCCCTAAGGTGCGGAAAATACGGTAATTGTTTTTGTCTTTCTATGTTCATGCGGCATCATCCAGTGTGAAACTTGACAAGATTGCTAAGTGATCACTGCTCCATACTGTTGTTGGTGGACCGTTCTAAGAACCTACACTTTAAAAAAAGGTACATTTGCCCCACAAAAAGCACACATGTGAACATAAAGAAGTTCTGTAAACTCACACACTCACATATGATGTGGTGTGACTGTGCCAAATCATCCACAAAGAGCATGGCTAAAATAGCCCTTGACGTTTCCTAAAGGCACATATTGGCCCTTTGTATTGCATGCGGCTCTTTGGCATATGAGACATCATGGTGGCAGTGACATGCACATATGATGACACAAACACACAAACGTATGTCTTTTTGTCAAGTTTGCAGACATGCTCTTAGATTCCATGACAAGCATCAAATCTGACTGGTGGTATTAACCCACTCAATAGGACATGCACAGCCTTGGGCACCCAGTTATGAGGTGTCACGGACGGCAAAAAGGTGAAGCAAACGCCGAAAATAAAAAGCAGAGCCAATTATCCATAGGGATGATTCACCTGCTGATCTTCAAAGACCAATATGTCTTAATGTTTTTCTTCGTAGCGTCTCACATTCAAATCATCACTCATTTCCCCAGCCTCACAATCCAGCGTATTTAATTTCTTCTCAGTCTGCTTTGGCTCTTGCTTGTAGAGTAATTTTCTATTCGGGTCTTGCTAGGTGTGCTCTGCTAAATAAGCTTCAATCTGACAGAGTTAATAATGTGGCGAGAGGGGGTATACTGATTAAAAAAATATCACTTCTGTCATCAGAACTCATTAGATGTCTTTAGTCAGAGATGCCTTGTACTCCACTTAACTTCAAACAAAACTCGGCCTGCACACTTCCAACATTTTTACAGCACCAACTGTTTTCATGCCAGGAAAACTGCAGTACTCTATTTTATATTATTTTTTCTCAGATTAAAACTGTTTCCATGCACGTTAATTTTGCATATGCATATGAACTTGAGGTGCCATCCCATTCCTAACCCATTGGGTTCAATATGATGTCCGTCCACCTTTTGCAGCTATTACAGCTTCAACTCTTCTGCGGAGGCTGTCCACAAGGTTGTGGAGTGTGTTGATAGGAATTTTCGACCATTCTTCCAAAAGCGCATTGGTGAGGTCACACACTGATGTTGGTCGACAAGGCCTGGCTCTCAGTCTCCGTTCTAATTCATCCCAAAGCTGTTCTATCGGGTTCAGGTCAGGACTCTGTGCAGGCCAGTCAAGTTCATCCACAGAGGAAGGGGCCTGCTCCAAACTGTTCCCACAAGGTTGGGAGCATGGAATTGTCCAAAATGTTTTAGTAACCTGGATCATTCAAAGTTCCTTTCACTGGAACTAAGGGGCCAAGCCCAACTCCTGAAAAACAAACCCCACACCATAATCCTTCCTATACCAAATTTCAAACTCGGCACAATGCAGTCCGAAATGTAGCGTTCTCCTGGCAACCTCCAAACCCAGACTCGTCCATCAGATGGCCAGATGGGAAAGCGTTTGGCGCCATGAAGCTCTCTGCGTACTGTACGTGGGCTAATTGGAAGGTCACATGAAGTTTGGAGCTCTGTAGCAACTGACTGTGCAGAAAGTTGGCGACCTCTTTGCACTATGCACTTCAGCATCCGCTGACCCCTCTCTGTCATTTTACGTGGCCTACCACTTGGTGGCGGAGTTGCTGTTGTTCCCAAACTCTTCCATTTTCTTATAATAAAGCAGACAGTTGACTTTGGAATATTTAGGAGAGAGGAAATTTCCCGACTGGATTTGTTCCACGCTGGAAATCACTGAGCTCCTGAGAGCGGCCCATTCTTTCAGAAATGTTTGTAGAAACAGTCTCCATGCCTAAGTGCTTGATTTTATACACCTGTGGCCGGGTCAAGTGATTAGGACACCTGATTCTGATCATTTGGATGGGTGGCCAAATACTTTTGGCAATATAGTGTATGTGTGATGATTAGGAGTGGGCGATATTGCCTAAATTCTATATCGCTATATATATTGCAGCTTCCTGCAATCATGATCACTGTTGGGACTAACGTTACTAAGTAACGCGTTACTGTAACGCCGTTAGTTTCGGCGGTAACTAGTAATCTAACGCGTTATTTTTTATATGCAGTAACTCAGTTACCGTTACTGCGTTATTTTACGTTATTTGTATGTAGTATCGGCTAGAAACAGAAGATCTGAGTGTGTTTTATTGGAGCGCTCCAGTAGAAAATAAGAGGCGTGCTTTCTGTGGGTGGGGGAAAGCACGCCTCCCCGCAGGGGAGACGTTCCTCCAGAGCCGTACTTCGGGGCTAACAACCTTCACTTTACCCGGAAGAGGGTCTTTACAGCTGAGGGTGAATGACGAGACCGGCGGTTTGTTGCAACTTTGTGACTTTATTGGACGCAGCGATCCACCAAGCTAGAACAACTACACGCACTCACTGTCGCCGCTCCCTCACCTCTCTCGCCCACTCACTCACTGACGTCACTCACCTCACATGTTGTCATATCTTAAAGGGCCACACACACACACACACACACACACACACACAAACGCTACTCTCATAACAACTAACAAGACATCATGGTGAAGCCAGAAGTCGAGTTTTTTAACATGGAGACATTCTCAATACTTTTATTTTGTCGAGCACAAATAAAATAACATTTTAGTTAAATGTAAGTTGTGTCTTGGATCAAAGATCCTATCTACTTAGAGTTAAAGTTAAAGTGCCATTATGTTGCAGCTTTTTAAAATAGTTTTGTCAATTTTTTCTGGCCTGAAATAAATTGGCCCTTTGAAACATATCTTTGTCTTTGTGTGTTGTATGTAGACCACATTGCTTTCTGAGTTCAGTGATGCAAATGCATGTCAAGTTGATCAACAGATTGTATTATTCTCCAGTGCAATAACAGTACTGAAATGAAGGCTAAAAGGGCATTATACGGTATAGCTCGGTTGGTAGAGCGGCCGTGCCAGCAACTTGAGGGTTGCAGGTTCGATCCCCGCTTCCGCCATCCTAGTCACTGCCGTTGTGTCTTTGGGCAAGACACTTTACCCACCTGCTCCCAGTGCCACCCACACTGGTTTAAATGTAACTTAGATATTGGGTTTCACAATGTAAAGCGCTTTGAGTCACTTGAGAAAAAGCGCTATATAAATGTAATTCACTTCACTTCACTTCACATTAATGGGAGCCTTAAAAAAAAGGGGGAAAAAATAAGTAACTAAATAGTTACTTTTCACAGTAACGCATTACTTTTTGGTGTAAGTAACTGAGTTAGTAACTGAGTTACTTTTGAAATAAAGTAACTAGTAATTGTAACTAGTTACTGGTTTTCAGTAACTAACCCAACACTGATCATGATACTGTATATATCAAAATATATTAGGTATGTAAATGATAATAGAACCATTTCAAAGACAGGTTGCAAAGGCTAAAGTTTAAAAAAATGGTCACAACCTGACATGGTTGCTTGTAACATGACCCCAGGATGCAGGTACAGGGTACGATCATTTATTTAGCACAAAACAAAAACTAGCGCAGCGAGGGCGTGCACAGGAAGCACACACGTGCCCCCAAAACAATGAAGATGATCCAGCTCTGTCCAGAAGAACAGAGCTGTCATAAAAGCATTGTGATTATCAACCAGGGACAGGTGTGTCCTGATTGCCAGTCAGGGAAAGGTGTGGGAGTCAGCGTTCAGTGGGAGACAAGGGAAGCACACAGGACATGGACTCAAACAAAAATGAGCGCTGGAAATGGAAATAACACTAAAACAGTGTGATGATAACCCGAAGTCCAAACTGTCATGGAGCATCATGACAAAAAATGCTTACGCTGTTATTAGAATTTTCAAGATCATTGAATTATTAACATTTTTGATCACAATTATAATCAGACAAAAAACACAGAATGGCGGTACAAAAATACCAATTACATGTTTGTATTATTTCCTACTGTTGGCGCTGATTTAAATCATTTGGTTTTTGCCCTTACAGTCCTATCTAGAGACTTATTTTCTGAGTTTGTATTAAAAACAACCAAATATTTTTTGATGGTAAAAATATCAATCTAATCACCACATAATCAACATACTGATACCATACCTGGTCGATATTAATATCAATCTGCCCACCTGTTTAGATTCAACAACTCTCGCTTAGTTAGCAAAGCTTATTGTATTCTCCTGCAGTGTGTAGTGATAATGATACTCGTAAGACACCTAGTTATTTTCCACGACGGGGGCGAGGATTGCTGACTGAGAAGCAGCTTTAGCAACTTGTCGCTACCAAATTTGCAGCACGGAGCCAGAATCATCATGACATGACGGCGGTATTAAACACTTATTTACATAATCTATGGCTACGGTTACACTGCAGGGTCGGATTTCCAATTCAGATTTTTCTTATATTTTTAGTGGCCGTTCATTCACATTACAAAAACAAAATGCAATTTCTAATGTGAATGCAATCTGACCCGCATGCGGGCATTACGTCATAACGATGCAGGCACAGACATTTTTTTGGGAGTAAAAATGGCTTCACCTCTATTCGGTCTCAGTACTGGTGCATTTGTGGTGCTCTGTTGTCAACAATTTATTTTCTAACTGTCTATTTTGGCGAAAAATTATGACGCTTATCGCTTTTTGATGACGTTCTGGTCAGACAAATGCGACCGGAGCGCGGAAGCGTTCACATTGACGACGCATTGTTTATATATCAGATTTATTTGTACGAAAGAGGCCTCGGTCGGATATGCAATTCCGAATTGCACTGTTCACATTGACATGAAAATAATCCGCTACAGGTCGCATATGGGAAAAAAAATCGGAAGTCACCTGCAGTGTGAACAAGGCCTATATTGTGTAACCCTAGTGATGATGTGTGCATCCAACAATACTGCAGCTATGCTTAAAGGCCTACTGAAACCCACTACTACAGACCACACAGTCTGATAGTTTATATATCAATGATGAAATCTTAACATTGCAACACATGCCAATACGGCCGGGTTAACTTATAAAGTGCAATTTTAAATTTCCCGCTAAACTTCCGGTTGAAAACGTCTATGTATGATGACGTATGTGTGTGACGTCAATCGTTGAAACGGAAGTATTCGGACACATTGTATCCAATACAAAAAGCTCGGTTTTCATCGCAAAATTCCACAGTATTCTGGACATCTGTGATGGTGAATCTTTTGCAATTTGTTTAATGAACAATGGAGACTGCAAAGAAGAAAGCTGTATGTGGGATCGGTGTATTAGCGGCTGGCTGCAGAAACACAACCAGGAGGACTTTGACTTGGATAGCATACGCGCTATCCGACGCTAGCCGCCGACCGCATTGATGATCGGGTGAAGTCCTTCGTGGCTCCGTCGATCGCTGGAACGCAGGTGAGCATGGGTGTTGAGCAGATGAGGGCTGGCTGGCGTAGGTGGATAGCTAATGTTTTTAGCATAGCTCTGTGAGGTCCCGTTGCTAAGTTAGCTTCAATGGCGTTGTTAGCAACAGCATTGTTAAGCTTCGCCAGGCTGCTATCCCCGTTTAAATAAAAAAAAATCATTTCAGTAGGCCTTTAACTTTTGGCCTTTTGGTTCCGTGTCATTGCTTGCAAGAACAGACTGATATAAATTAGCCAAAATGTTACGTCACACTCTAAAACAGCTCGCTGAAAGATGCACTATGTTTTCTGACCACTCCAAACTCCAAAAAGTCCTCACCAATGAGATCACATCCACATGAAAAAACATCTGCAATGCAACAGGTGTCACTATAAACCCCTAAACCAAAGGGGGGACTCATACTGGCACACAACCATGACGGACTTGGGCCAGCTCTCTAATCCTCTCCTGGCATGCACTCACACTGCTTTACCGCGTTCAGGCTTTGGCCTATCAATGCGGTCCATCACTTCTGAGCAGTTTAGTTCTTATAGAATTGAACTTTTCTGACTGGAAAAAAAAAAAAAGATTTTCTCCTGCCCAAAACTTTGTGACAACACATCCTTTAATACCACAACATTTGCATTTGAAAATAAGTAATGTTGATATGAATTGTGAGCAATAAAACGTTGTACATTAAGTGCCTGACCCACTAAGATTCAAACACGACGCGCTAAACAACACGTGCAATTTACAAAAATTGTGTTTAGTGGCCGTGTTGTGTGTGATCTACTAAGACTGTGTGTACAATTTTAGTGCAAAATCGGTGCAGACCGTCTTATTTAGGTTTTTGGGCGGACTACGCAGGCTTCACCATGATTACACTCATTTACTGCACATTCATGTAATCGTGCTCCAACATGTGACGTTTAGATGTGTTTTGAAACATGCAGCTGACATGTACCGTATTTTTCGGACTATAAGGCGCACTTAAAATCCTTTAATTTCCTCCAAAAATCGACAGCGCGCCTTATAACCCGGTGCGTCTAATGTACGGCATAATTCTGGTTGTGCTTACTGACCTCGAAGCAATTTTATGTAGTATATGGTGTAATGATAAGTGTGACCAGTAGATGGCAGTCATACATAAGAGATACGTGTAGACTGCAATATGATGGCAGTAAACAACACCGAAACTTTAAATGTTCCATTGAGAATATAGAACATTACACACGGCGCTCAAAAATCTGTCAAAATGTTTTTAGTACGACTTTGGTAAGCTATGAAGCCGCACCGATTGATGGATTGTCGGCACATTAAACATACAAGTATTATTATGGTGTGTGTATAAAGACACCAAAATGGCACCTATTAGCAGATATATTACCCTGGCATTTTGTTTCGCAATATTTTGCAAAACCAACTTTTCTTACCTTCTGGTACGTGCTGATATGTATTTGGGATCTGCATAAGTCTTTAAAATGTGGGCGTGTCCGCAATTGGTGCACCTTTTGTATGAAAAAAACACCTGAATAGATCCGCTCAACAGCAGTGCGCCTTTTGATCCGGCGTGCCCTATGTTTCCGAAAACTACGGTACCACTTTTTATGGGCATTTTAGAGGCAGTCCTGCAGTGGATCTACAACAAAACCCACTTTTTACTGCGCTGAAAGTGCGTTCTAGACACCGGCACTAACTGCGAGTCTGCGCTGGAATGTTTCAGATGCAAGAAAATGCATATTGCAAGAATTTGGTTTCGCATACAGTACAGGCCAAAAGTTTGGACACACCTTCTCATTCAATGTATTTTCTTTATTTTCATGACTATTTACATTGTAGATTGTCACTGAAGGCATCAAAACTATGAATGAACACATGTGGAGTTATGTACTTAACAAAAAAAAGGTGAAATAACTGAAAACATGTTTTATATTGTAGTTTCTTCAAAATAGCCACCCTTTGCTCTGATTACTGCTTTGCACACTATTGGCATTCTCTTCATGAGCTTCAAAAGGTAGTCACCTGAAATGGTTTTCACTTCACAGGTGTGCTTGAAGCTCATCGAAAGAATGCCAAGAGTGTGCAAAGCAGTATTCAGAGCAAAGGGTGGCTATTTTGAAGAAACTAGAATATAAAACATGTTTTCAGTTATTTCAACTTTTTTTGTGAAGTACATAACTCCACATGTGTTCATTCATAGTTTTGATGCCTTCAGTGACAATTTACAATGTAAATAGTCATGAAAATAAAGAAAATGCATTGAATGAGGAGAAGGTGTGTCCATGTATATGAAAAAATCGTCCAAAAAAAACAACAAAAAACGCCAGCAGACACCAAAATATATCAATTTAATTTGTTTTAATAAGCCCTTTAAGTCATCCAGCAGCTATACATTTTTTAAATTATATTGCTGAATAGACATATATGTTTTTATTTTTGACCAGCGTACTTAGGACGGAGCTGCAACGCGATCGCCTCCGTTGTCAAAGGAATTTCCGTGCAAATGCAAGTTTGCACCAACATTTCATCCATCCATGCATTTTCTACTGCTTGTCCTGTTCAGACATACTAAATTAAGCCGCAAAACAGCTCCCGCAGAACAGTTTTAGTCGTGATAAAACACACTGTGCGCGCTATATAATTGTATTTAAATTTTCTCCTCCCAGTATTGTGGCCGTTCAGCATATATTCTGCATATACATGAAGACAGACACTAAATGCACTGCAAAAAGTCAGTGTTCAAAAACAAGAACAAAAAAATACAAAAATTAGGGGTATTTTATTTGAACTAAGCAAAATTATCTGCCAATAGAACAAGAAAATTTGGCTTGTCAAGACTTTCCAAAACAAGTAAAATTAGCTAACCTTAATGGACCCAAAAATACCTTAAAATAAGTATATTCTCACTAATAACAAGTGCACTTTTCTTGGTAGAAAAAAAAAGAAGACCTTTTTGCTCAATATGTTGAAAAATATTCTTAAATTAAATAAATGCTAGCGCCATTATCTTGACATAATGATATGCGCTCGGCATTACATTTCTTTAAACCAGCAAACTTATACTAAAAACTAGTTTATTGTTCTTAATGGAAAGGCAACAAGACAACCGCTTGTTACTCTCGGGGTCTCCTAGCCGCTCAGGCAAATCATATGGTCTAAAAATGCATTTTTCCATCGACAACATGACATCATCACGCCAAGTGCGTGCTCTTTCAGTCAATTAGTGCACATATATACAATTTTTTAAAATTGTAATTTTGAAGAATTTATCGGAATATGCATGAACTATTTCTGTTCAAAATTGTTTGAAGTATCACATGTTAAATGTTTAAATATTAACTGTCAGTTTACTGTACTGTGCCAACTGTACTACTTTATGAATATGTGTTTTCTATTGTTTCACTGAAAATAAAACAGCAAAGTCCATTTGGCTGCCATCTGTTTTAATTATGAGACAATTTTCATGCTTGAAATAAGAAATTTTTACTTTGAAAAAGCAGTTTTATACTTGTGAGTGTTGATGACACAGCTTTGCAACAGTTGATATTTTAGTTTCAAGCATGTTTTACTCAATATAGGTCATAAAATCTCAGCAACAAGTTGTAATATCTTACTGAGATCATTTAGGACCAAACCCCTTAAAACAAGTAAAACACTAACATAAAATCTGCTTAGTGAGAAGAATGATCTTATCAGACAGAAAATAAGCAAATATCACTTATATTATATCGATCACTTCATTGAGCATAACTGTTTATAGTCGGCCATAACCACACCAAAAACATGAGTAAAACACTTCTATCTCGAAAAACTAGTCATTTTCTGCCGTACAAACCAGGCCAAAACCAACTTGTCATCTGTCACCAACACGCATACCACTAAACCACTAGTGCGTTTATGGCCACACAAAAAGTCGGACAACTCAAAACACCACACAAAGTTACACTATGACTCCTCAGTCATACGTGTGCTTATTTTACTGCCATTTATTATTCATGTTAATTTATTTATATTAATCATGGAATGCCGTTACTAGAGAAAGTTACAGGAATGCACACTTCATTCTATGCTTACATTTCATTGTGCAACATGAGGATGTTTAAGGGGAACTAAATGTGATCTCTGAAAGGGGTAAAAATGATTTCCAAAGCAGTGCTTTTGGTATAAAGTTAAGTTAGGTTAAATGAAAGTATTATTAATTATTATTATTATTATCATTTATCTTACGGTATACATCAAAAATAATATTGAGCAAAATGTAATTGAAATATTGTCGATGTGGCCCTCCAGCAGTGCTGGGGTTGCTCATGCGGCCCCCGGTAAAAATTAATTGCCCACCCCTGGCTTAGTGCGTGCTATAAGTTTAAGGTGATGAAAATAAGATTGTACGTCCCACTGCCGGCGACAGCTCGGGTGTTAAAGATTTAAAAGAAAATGTATTTGAAAACATCCATGAAAAATCTGTCTTTGGCCCACGAGCGTATTTTTGTCCAGATCTGCCTTAGGAGAACAACTTGTTACCCTTGGTTCAGTTTAAACAAAGTGAATTACATAAGCAGCGGAGTCTGGAACTGCTACTGCTTGCCTGCACAGCGCTATTTTCTGCTAGAGCACAGGTAAGAAAGCCCACACGTCGCTATAAATCTCTCCGCACAATGCGCAACTATGTATTTTACTATTTTAGGTTTGACTCATCCCCGCCCACAACAAATCCTCTCCACTTCCTCTGCGCCAGCTAATAAGCAGGAGAGGAGAGTCATTCATGAAAATAAAAATTAGAAAAAAACAGTGCCTTTCATGGAGACAGGAAAGTAAAAATAAAACCCACAACAGGAAACTTGGAAAAAAATAGGCTTGCTGTTACAGCATCTTAGCTATAATGACAAAATATAAGTTATTAGCCCTAATTGGTGGTGATGGTCCCCGTTTGAACACACTGTCCTAATCTAAATGTTCTTCAGTGTCGAACCTGTAAACCAAAACTAAGCCAAGTTAGAGATGTTAACAGCGTGGTTCCAGACTATTTCATTCAGAATAAAAAACGACTTTGTTGTACCTTGTCTCAGTGTACGAATGTTTTATCCACCCTTTGGCCATTTTCTGGCCGTCCGCACAGCCACTGTGGGCGGCCTGATCGATCTACGGCGCTCATTCAACGCGAAGTGCTACTTTGTGTGCTTTTTACAGCATTTTTCTGGTTTTGCTAGCTGGAATACAAGACCAAAGAAAGCAATAGACAGGCAATGTGTGGTTTGAAACCACAGCGTTGTCGACACTGCCGCCTTCCCTCCAACTGAAGTGTATTTCTGGTCTTGTCATCCTCGTCCGGACAGAAGGATGCCACGGCAGTGCGGCTGGATCAAAAGGGACGTCGGAGACGCTTTGCTGAACCAAAAGTTGCTTTATTACAAGTGAGTGTCATTTAAACAGGTCTGCAGTTCCCTGGAGGAGGCCTAGGTCAAATATATACCATCAGTTGTTTTATTCCTCCTTTCTGGCCTCTGGTCAGGAGTGCATCCTGACCATAAAAGGAGATGTTTGTGTCTAAGTGTCTGGAAAACAACTTCTTTAAGTCATAATTCAAATGTTGGCTTTGAGCTAGACAGGTAGTCTTCTCTCAAGGATATACAGTAGCTATCACTTTTGCATTCCGAAGTCCCAATTAGGGCCTCTTTACTACGAGAAGTGATCCAATCCACCTGCGAATATCAAACTAAGGGGCCTTATCTTAGTGTGTGCTCAAATTGAAATACCACTGTTTACTCAAACCTGGTGGTTTGCTTCTTTCAAGATGAATATGAACATTCACCATATGTAGAACATAATATGAGTTAAATAATTCACTTCACAACCCCTTTCTTCTGCTGCACACCAAGAAGATAAACCAACAAGGTAAAGTGGATTTTTGTTTTGTTTCTAATAGTTGTAGCGACTTAACTGTTGATGTAAGGAGTTTTTAGATTTTCAACTATGAGTGCACCACAGTGTGTGCACATATTGAGGACAGTCTAGCTTGTTGATATTTTAGCATTTTTCAATAAATAAGTTGACCAATCACCCCCTTGTTGTGTTTATTTGACATACAGTACTGTATAGCAAAAAGATAAACCAACATGGAAAAGTGGATTTTTGTTTTGTTTCTAATAACTGTATCGACTTGGCTGTTAAGGTAAAGGAGTTTCGATGTTATACTGTCATGTCTGTGATCATGTTTTGCTTAGTTATGTGCTGTTTGGTTTTTGGACTCTTTTTAGTTCCTGGTTGTGCACTCTTGCTTGTTTTGTTTCCATGACTACTCATTGTTTTCACCTGTCATGCATTTGGACTCACGCACCGGACTCATTTGGACTTTGAATCATGTCACTACTATTTAAGCCTGTCACTTTCAGTTGGTCGTCCTGGCGACATTACCGCTGTTACCCTTGACATTATTCATGCTTAACTCTGATGCTACCTCTGCTTTCCTCATGCCATGCCACAGTAAGTCTTTTGTTTCATGTCCATAGTTTTTGCCCAAGTGCTAGTTTTTGTTTCATTAGCCAAGTTTGTATTTCCGCCTTGTGCGCGCCTTTTGTTTGTACTTTTAGTGTAAAATAAATCATGTCCCTACCTTCACGCTCCACTTTCCTTGCAACTCGGGAAAACAAACCCCGCCATAGTCCACGTCTTGACATATACTATGAGTGCACGATAGAGCTAGTGACACTGTGTGCATATAAGGAGGACAGTTCAACCTGTTATTGTAGCATTTTTCAATAAATAGAAAGTCGATCAATCACCCCCTTGTTGTGTTTGTTTGACATACAGTACTGCATAGCGCTTTATATTATGTTTAAAGTGTACCATCTTTTACTAAAATTAATTTGACACAATTAATCATAGCATCATAATAAATTAGAAACATATAGAATCAGAGGGTTGGTCTTGAACTGGGTTAGAAGCTACTTAACCAACAGGAAGCAATATGTGAAGATAGACGAACACACTTCTTCAGAGCTGAAAATATTTTGTGGTGTACCTCAGGGATCAATACTTGGACCAAAATTGTTCAATCTCTATATAAATGACATTTGTAAAGTTACGAAGGACTTAAAGTTAGTATTATTTGCAGATGATACAACTGTGAACAAACAGAAGCTAATACAAATAACAACAGAATAAATGTACAAATTAAAAAGATGGTTTAACAAAAACAGACTATATTTGAATCTCAGTAAAACTAAAATGTTATTTGGTAACAGTAAAAGAGAAAGTCAAACACAATTACAAATAGACGAAGTAGACATTGAAAGGGTAAAAGAAAACACATTTTTGGGTGTAATAATAGATGATAAAATGAACTGGAAATCTCATATAAGAAAATATACAACATAAAGTAGCAAGAAACACGTCAATAATGAATAAAGCAAAACATGTTCTGGACCAAAAATCACTTCATATTCTCTACTGCTCGCGAGTGTTACCATATCTGAGTTATTGTGCAGAAATATGGGGAAACAACTACAAATGTACTAAACTACTTTTGTTGCCTGTTTAAGCTTCGGACAATCCACTACAGCACTTCATTCACTAAATGTGTTACAAAAAAGATCAATTAGAATAATACATTATGTTGGATATAGAGAACATACAAACCCTTTATTTATTAAGTCACAATTATTGAAATTCAACAATTTGGTGCATTTACAAACAGCTAAAATGATGTATAAAGCAAACTATAACCTGCCACCAAAGAATGTACAACAATTCTTCTCAACAAAAGAGAAATATAACCTTAGAGGAAAATCTAATTTAAAACATTTAGCATATCTGTATGTGGAATAAAATGAAGGAACGGATTAACCAAAGAAATCCAACAAAGCACTAATATGATTCAGTTAAAGAGACTGTTCAAACTACAAGTGTTCACACAGTACACAGAACAAGAATTAGGATGAACATCTTGAACCCTTTTTTTCTTCTTTTGATATAAAGATTATTTATGTATTTAATATTTGTTTATTTACTATGGTATATCCATCGATCCATCCATCTTCTTCCGCTTAACCGAAGCCCAGACTTCCCTCTCCCTAGCCACTTCGTCCAGCTCTTCCCGGTGGATCCCGAGGCGTTCCCAGGCCAGCCGGGAGAAAATAGTCTTCCCAACGTGTCCTGGGTCTTCCCCGTGGCCTCCCACCGGTCGGACGTGCCTTAAACACCTCCCTAGGGAGGCGTTCGGGTGGCATCCTGACCAGATGCCCGAACCACCTCATGTGGCTCCACTCCATGTGGAGGAGCAGCGGCTTTACTTCGAGCTCCTCCCGGATGACAGAACTTCTCACCCTATCTCTAAGGGAGAGCCCCGCCACCCTGCAGAGGAAACTCATTTTGGCCGCTTGTACCCGTGATCTTGTCCTTTCGGTCATAACCCAAAGCTCATGACCATAGGTGAGGATGGGAACGTAGATCGACCGGTAAATTGAGAGCTTTGCCTTCCGGCTCAGCTCCTTCTTCACCACAACGGATCGATACAGCGTCCGCATTACTGAAGACGCCGCACCGATCCGCCTGTCGATCTCACGATCCACTCTTCCCTCACTCGTGAACAAAACTCAGAGTTACTTGAACTCCTCCACTTGTGGCAGGGTCTCCTCCGCAACCCGGAGATGGCACTCCACCCTTTTCCGGGCGAGAACCATGGACTCGGACTTGGAGGTGCTGATTCTCATCCCAGTCGCTTCACACTCAGCTGCGAACCGATCCAGTGAGAGCTGAAGATCCTGGCCAGATGAAGCCATCGGGACCACATCATCTGCAAAAAGCAGAGACCTAATCCTGCAGCCACCAAACCGGATCCCCTCAACGCCTTGACTGCGCCTAGAAATTCTGTCCATAAAAGTTATGAACAGAATCGGTGACAAAGGGCAGCCTTGGCGGAGTCCAACCCTCACTGGAAACGTGTCCGACTTACTGCCGGCAATGCGGACCAAGCTCTGACACTGATCATACAGGGAGCAGACCGCCACAATCAGACACTATGGTATATTATTTATTTATTCACTATTCTGTTACAGAAAACAAGGAAATGGGATAAAATTGCTACGATATGAAAAGAGGTAGGATTAAATAAGCTCTGCTTCTTCCTACTCCTTTTCGGACACGCTGTAATGAAACAACTGGAAATAGGTGATGCATTACATTGTATCGTATGCATGTTCGAAATAAACTGAAACTGAACTGAACTAAACAACGGACTTTTGTCAAAGCTGGACCCCATTATTATTATTAAATATGCTTCAGTGCATGAACGTTTCTATTCACAAACCCTGTTCTAGAACCAATTAGGTTCTTATATCTAGGTTCCACGGTACCATGTTAGTGTTTATGAGAGTACTTGGGAGAGTTGTAGAGTTTGTCAAATATAAGCTCCTTTGCCATTGCCTGCTATTAAATCATCCTCATGGGGCTAGTATTGAAAAGTGCATTTGTGCGATTCTTTCTCCCTGTCACTTTGTGTGTGTGTGTGCGTGTGTGTGTGTGTGCATGTGTGTGTGGGCAGCATAGAGAGTGCCCCAGGTTGCTATGTGCCTCTCCAGGGATGAGCAGCGTTGTCAGAAATAGGGATCTACCTCATCACTTGTGTCTGCATCAATAACAGAAAAAACCTTAATTGCTTGCTCCAGTTCTTAATAATAATAGTTTAAAATATTATAGCACTGTCAATTGGTTACATGGCAGTTAATACATTTCCTGCCTAACCTTCATTTCAGATAGTTTCAGGGAATAGTGCCAGAACAGGACGCACTTTACAGAACTTCCTTTTGGTGTCCTCACTATAGTATGCTCTGTAATTAGTTAAAGTTAAAGTTAAAATTAAAGTTGAGGTACCAATGATTGTCACACACACTAGGTGTGGTGAAATTTGTCCTCTGCATGTGACCCATTAATTAATGACCACTTACTCTGTACAGTACCTAACAAAAGCAAGTACTGTGTAGCTCTCACTCCTTCTTCAGAGGACAATACAATGTCGACAAATATCGACAATACAATTTTTTGGTCGACAATAGTCGCGACGTCATCACTCGTGATTTTCCAGGTGGAAAAACACAAAAACAAAAAAAAATGTCGGTCTATCAGGCGCACTTAAAATCCTTTCATTTTCTTAAAAATCGACAGTGCGCCTTATAACCCGGTGAGCCTAATGTACGGCATAATTCTGGTTGTGCTTACTGACCTCGAAGCAATTTTATTTGGTACATGGTGTAATGATAAGCGTGACCAGTAGATGGTAGTCACACATAAGGGATACGTGTAGACTGCAATATGATGGCAGGAAACAACCCCAATGTTCCATTGAGAATATAGAACATTACACACGGCGTTAAAAAAATCTGTCAAAATGTTTTTAGTACGACTTCGGTAAGCTATGAAGCCGCACCGCTTGAAGGATTGTCGGCGCAATAAACATGCAAGTATTATTAACAATGGCACCTATTAGCAGACATATGACCTGCCGTTTTGTTTCGCAATATTATGCAAAACCAACTTTTCTTACCTTCTGGTACCTGCTGATCTGTATTTGGGATCTGCATAAGTCATAAATAAATGTGCACGCGTCCGCAATTGTAGTCTGTGCCAAAGCCGCAGTCATAAGCTTATTCTTTTTCTCTACCTTCTTATTGGGCATTCATCTTCCTATGTTGCCATTTCTAATACAAAGTAGCGTTAAGTTCTTACTTATATCTGTCAGTCGACTGGCTATCAAAGTGCCAGTGCTAACATGTAAAGTTTGAGGATATTTCCTCTTATTCTTCTTAAAAACATCAATACCTTGCTCATTTTGCAAAGCGGATCTTGTTTGTTTTGGCTGTACATCTGCATTTAAAGCAACTTCATCACTCGTGATTTTCAAAAGTGGCTCCTGAAGCCACTTTTCATGGAAGCTTTGCTTCTTGTGTTCATTGATCGCCATGACGAAAACAACAACACCCAAGAGTCCTAATATTGGAAATGCAGTATTTGTGATTAGAGATGTCAGATAATATCGGACTGCCGATATTATGGGCCGATAAACCCCATTCTGTCTTGCCTCTTGGTGAGGGTGGTCGCATTTTTCCCTGCTCCTCCTCCTTCCCGCTTGCTTTCTTGTGTCCTTGTCTTTGTCCGAACTTTTTGAAGCCTCTTTTCTTGAGCTGTCCTCAAATCTAAACATCAAAATGAATTTGATCAACTGGACTCTCGACGCAATTGACACAGTCTTTTCGACAAGGAAAAGAGGTTCGGGGGAGCCTGGCTGCCCTGATGGAACCATTGCTGCGGGGTACGTGAGAGATTCCTGGAATACTTGGAGAATCATGTGCCTCTCAGTCCTTTCCATCGAGGACGTGGAAGACATCTACCTATTTGGAGCTGTGATCGCAGGGCATTTGCTGATTGGGCTGGGCATTGCTCTGGTGTATCGTCAAATTCGGAAGACGATGGCAGCCACTCAAGGGGCCAACAGGCTGTTCAACGCAATGGAAAGATTGGGTCGTGCTGTGGGATCACAGACTGGAGCGATTGCTGATTTGAATCGCAAGGTAGATTCCATCTTGATGAAGTTAGAGAAAGAATAAATTGGAATTGTCAGAGCCAGCATACAGAGCAGGAATGTCATTGTTTTGACTGCTCGAAGAAAAAACAACATCTTAATCTACGATTTGACTCCCTCGAATGGCCTTGAGGAACAGGCTGTTTGAAAACACTCCCCTGAGGACTCCTCAAAGATGGACGCTTTTGACCTTTCCCTTTTTTTCAAAAGCACCTGGGTCGGACTCTTGAACTCTTGAACTCTTGGGGCCGGCCTCGGCCCATAAAGACAATTCCAACATCTCACCCAAGTTAATTGGGCATACATGCACGCACACACCCCTCCCCAAATCAACGCCTTCACCACTGCTTAATTCCTCCGGGGTTGTGGGGGCTGAGTAGCGCTCAACAGCAGCTGCCGGCCTCCAAAGTCCTGTTGGATGACTCTGTTGCGAGTTGTTGTGATTACATGTACCATGTTTATGTGTGCCATGCTATGTGAGTTTTTTTCCTCGGACTCAGTCTGGACCATTCCTGAGGGTCCAGCCTCAGACTGATATTTTTTTTACTCGCCCCCCCTTCCCCAATGTCACCTTTTTCCCACCTTTTTAAGGAGCGCCCTAAGTGGCTGATCCGTTGGCGGTCCCGTCTTGTCTCCCTGTAACGTATGTCTGCTCTTAGCGGGATTGTGCCGAAAATGTAATTTCAGTTCTTATGTGTCTTGTACATGTAAGAATGGACAAATAAAGAATCTGATAAACGCTTTAAAATATAATATCGGAAATTATCGGTATCGGTTTCCAAAAGTAAAATGTATGACTTTTTAAAAGGCCGCTGTACGGAGTGGTACACGGACGTAGGGAGAAGTACAGAGCAGTTGCGTCTCCCAGTCAAACCTGCCAACCCTCACGATTTTCCCGGGAGACTCCCGAATTTCAGTGCCCCCCCCCCCCGAAAATCTCCCAGGGCAACCATTCTCCGGAATTTCTCCCGATTTCCACCCAGACAACAATATTGCGGGCGTGCCTTAAAGGCACTGCCTTTGCGTGCCGGCCCGGTCACATAAGTGAATGCAATGCATACTTGGTCAACAGCCATACAGGTCACACAGAGTAGCCGTATAAACAACTTCAACACTGTTACAAATATGTGCCACACTGTGAACCCACACCAAACAAGAATGACAAACACATTTCGGGAGAACATCCGCACCGTAACACAACATAAACACAACAGAACAAATACCCAGAACCTCTTGCAGCACTAACTCTTCCGGGACGCTACAATATTACCCCCCCCCCCCCCCCCGCTACCCCCCCCCCCACCTCAACCTTCCCAAATTCCAAGCTGCTGTTTTGAGGCATGTTCAAAAAAATAATGCACTTTGTGACTTCAATAATAAATATGGCAGTGCCATGTTGGCATTTTTTTCCATAACTTCAATTGATTTATTTTGGAAAACCTTGTTACATTGTTTAATGCATCCAGCGGGGCATCACAACAAAATTAGGCATAATAATGTGTTAATTCCACGATTGTATATATCGGTATCGGTTGATATCGGATTCGGTAATTAAGAGTTGGACAATATCGGAATATCGGATATCGGCAAAAAAGCCATTATCAGACATCTCTATTTGTGATCGATAAAACGTTCGGCGAATCCAAATTTAAGAAATGGTACTGCAAAGGGTATTACTTTGAATTCGACCAATAATGAATAATTAATGATTTGACCCGGGAAATATAAACAAAACAAAACTCCTGCGGAGAGCGATAATCTGTTAAAAAAAAATGTTTTAAAAGCTGCGCGGACTTCCGGAATTTCTTGTCCTCTCTGATTTCAATGCGTAAAAAGACACAAAGACGCAGTTAACACTAACACTGCATTTGTCAACAATAGTTTGTGATGTCATCACTTGTGTTTTTCCCGATGGAAGCGGGCAAGCGCGGCCACTCGCATCAACATCGCAGCAGAAAAGACATTAAATAGGTGTTATCGTGTTAAAGACATGGGTAACTTGCTCATTTTGCAAAGCGGACCTTGTTCTTTTTTTAAAACCTGCTCAGTGGCCTTGTGGTTAGAGTGTCCGCCCTGAGATCGGTAGGTTGTGAGTTCAAACCCCAGCCGAGTCATACCAGACCATAAAAATGGGACCCATTACCTCCCTGCTTGGCACTCAGCATCAAGGGTTGGAATTGGGGGTTAAATCACCAAATGATTCCAGAGCGTGGCCACCGCTGCTGCTCAGTGCTCCCCTCACCAACAAGGGGATGGGTCAAATAATTTCACCACACTTAGTGTGTGCGTGACTATCAGTGGTACTTTAACTTTAACTTTAAAAAGAAGGAACACCTACCAGGGTCGGTTGACCTCATTTCTTCAGGCCTTTATTATTTCTTTGAAATTAGTTTTCTATTACCCACAAAGGTTTAATAAAGGCAACTGGACTCATTGTTTTTGTTGCAAATGTTCCAGAGGTGCTTCCATTCAACCAATGTGGAGAATATGACCTAATGAATGACAAGCTACCAGAGGTGGGACCAAGACATTGTTTTGCAAGTCACAAGTAAGTCTCAAGTCTTTGCCCTCAAGTCTCGAGTCAAGTCCCGAGTCAAGACAGGCAAGTCCCGAGTCAAGTCCAAAGTCAAGACTGGAAAGTATCAAGTCAAGTCACAAGTCCTGCATTTTGAGTTTCGAGTCCTTTCAAGTCCTTTTGACCACAGACTAATATTTTTACACAGATTGTGTATGCTTTTAAACCGCTGTATTTATTTATTAAAACAAGTGCATTTGAAATAGCAGGAAAAAAAATAGTACTGACATTGCAATTCATAATAGCACTATTAACCAGTCATTTTAATAGTTTAAACAATGTTAAACATTTAACTCATTCCTTTACAGAATAAACACATTTGCAAAAACAAGTGCAACTGTACTTATTTGTACAAAAGTGTTAACATTGTATTTCCATGGCATATTGCATTGTAACTAGTTCCACAGCAGTTTCTATTCTGTTCTTACCTTATCTCATTGATCTCATCTCATACTGTATGTGTGTTGATGTGTGCGTACACATGAAAACATAACAAATACATGAACATAACAATGAACAGAGTTGTACTTTTTAGATGTCAGGGCCCTATGCAATATGTACACATATTCTTAATATAGTATATATTTTAACTGACCTTTATTTGACTATGTTTGTCTTTTTGTAGGTGGCTAAAATACGCGGTGCTGCTGACCGCCGTCTAACGTTATGTTACTGTGTGTGATACATTGACTAACGTAATGTTAAGTATAGGTACCTCATGCAACCCTGCTTAAAAAATCACTTGACAAAAAGTATGAATAAGGTAGCAAACTGCAGTGGATGCAACATATTGCTGTGTTTGAAATGACGTTATAACCATAAACATCTTATAAGTAGACGCAATATTGGTTGCTGTGACGCGAGCAATTTGCATCTTGAAATGGTGATGAGGAGCCGGCGAGCAGCCTAAACTGACAGTTGACAGGTAGAAAACAAAGATGCCGGGCTGGTGTTCGTTTTCCTGCTCAAATGAGCGGACTGTTGAAAATAGGAATCGGGGGATTACTTTTCACAAGTAAGATTTAACATTAATGTACTATTGGTTGTATTTTATGAAAATAACATTACCACAGAGTTGAGAAGGAGCAAAGATCTTCAATATTTGTATGTGAAAATCACAAATAAATCTTCTGGGGGAGGATGACCCCCCTACAGGGGTTTGGTTTACAAACTTTCTGCCCCACCTAAAACAAAATTCACCAGCCGCCACTGATTATGATGCATTCTCATTTTAGGCAAAATATAAGACAATACTATAACAGTATAATTGTAACCAGGAATAAGTCTTCAAGTAACAATATTCAAATACTAACATTGTTGGGTAAAACAGAATTTGGTTTTATTCTGAATCCAGTGAAACAGATTGGTGGTTTTAGCTGATATAAAGACTTTCAGGTGTTTATATATGTTTAAGTATTTGGCAGACGCTTTTATCCAAAGCGACATACATAAAAAATACATATATAACAATCACTGTAAACATGATCATTTAAGGGAAGAATGTAATACAACATATCAATACAAAGTGTCACGACAGAATAAACTCTCTGCTGCTGCAGCAACAGAGATACGGTCTATAAGATATATAGATATCTAATGTATTCATACATTGTTTATGTAGCATGTATATATAATGTAATCATATTGTTTCTTCAATTTAAAAATAGCTGACCGTTTTTTCCCCCTTCTCTGGGATTATATTCCCAGTTTTAATCTCGGACGTCTGGTCACTTATAGCGTATAAGAATATTCTATTACTGTTATGCAAACTATGAATAATAAAACATGTGTCCGTTATCATAGCTACACGTATGACAAAAAAGCGCGTGAAAATGAGTGGTATTCAGTGAGGTAAAATGAATTAAATGCGTTGACAGTTCATTGCTCCTGCCAAATGAATTGCACTGAGTGGAGCGGATCACCACTCCAAGATGGCGGCCCCGCGTCTCGTCTGCGCCAGTAGGCAGTAGCGCTCGATGCTGCGTCTACTTATAAGATGTCTATGGTTATGACGTTAGCAGTGAGTTTACAGCCTCACTGATTTAACTACACAGCAAATAAAAGTCATGTTACTTAGCCAATAAACGTTATCTTACATTCAAAACTTACCCTTCTTTGTGCAACTTCAAATGTCGAACGAAGTTGGAAGTTGTTGCGTCTCCGTCTGTAATATTCGAACTGCGTGATTTGCATACGGCAATTCGTTGACCAAGTCGTAGTTTTTATACCCGAACGAAACCAACTTTGGTATAAATCTTTCTCACTGGCGCGTTGTTTGACAACTCTTGTTCATTGGTTGTCCTGCAATTTGATTGGATCAATGCTGTGTGATGAAAACAATGTAGATCTACTTTGATTGGCTGTTGTACTGAGAGCACACACGCTGACACGCAGCACACACGCTGATAGACAGACGCGTACAAAATGAAAGCTACGGAGCGCTCCCAAATAACTTTTTAAGCTTTAGGTTTTGGGGAAAGTAGCAAGTCATGTCAAGTCAAAAGGCTCAAGTCCAAGTGAAGTCACAAGTCATTGATGTTAAAGTCTAAGTCGAGTTGCAAGTCTCTTTACATTTTGTCAAGTCGAGTCTAAAGTCATCAAATTCATGACTCGAGTCTGACTCGAGTCCAAGTCATGTGACTCGAGTCCACACCTCTGCAAGCTACACACATTTGTATACTATTTGACTCAAGGCTGGATTGAATTAGATGTGCAGGTTTTGGATTATTACAAACAAACGGGAAACAAATTGTTCAATAATAATGTTTTTGTGCATAATAACTAAATTAACAGAATAAAATGAATAATTTTGTCTCAAATAGAATTTGATCCTGCTTAACGTAACAAAATGAAAATAAACATCTTTCTTTCAGTGTGCAGCTTCATAATGGATTCCAATTGTCATCACTGTGAGAACTCATTTGACAAAAAGGGAGGTGAGCTATTTTGTATTTTATTAATATGACTGGGGTAGTTTTAATTGTGCTTTATTTATGAAGAAAATCTTCACTGACACAGTGTGGTTATTGTCGTAATACTATATCGAAAAGTCTGCAAAAAGGCAGCCCCAGGAAGTCAATCAATGAGCTTGTGGGCGGTTTAAAAAGGGACAAGCTTCAGCCTTTTCCGCCTGGCTCCAGTGTTTAACTTGTCTCCATTAAATAGCATAATATTATATTTGGACGTTAAAAAATGCGGGGGCCATGTACCACCTCATCCGGCCCCCAAATTACAACCATACTGCAAACAAATCTGACAAAATATAAGATAAAAGGTATAGATTATAAAAATAAATATGGTATAATTACCTATCTATGCAGCTACTTAATTTTACTTGATAAGACATGCTAAATTACAATTTCTATATCTAAAAATTTGCAGGACTTTTAAGGTGGAAATAAGAATTTTCTTATATATAAAACCTGCAATTCTTAAATAAAGCTTTCTGGGGATGTTGCAGAATCTTTAAACAAGATTTTCTATGGCGGAAAAAACAACATATCTTATTTGAATAGTTATTTTCTCAATTTTAATATTTGTAAATCATCCATCCATTTTCTACTGCTTGTCCCTCTCTGGGTCGCAAGGGTGGTTGAGCCTATCGCAGCTGCACTCAGGTGCAAGGCAGAGTACACCCTGGACAAGTCGCCAGCTCATCGTAGGGCCAACATAATAGACAGAATATAATTAGTCATGCTGTCGATCTTAAAAAAAATGTAAAAAAAATTCTAGAAATAAAATTGGAAATCTTCTGGCAATTAATTTGCAGTGCATGCACGCATGCTGGTGTGACATTGAAGTTTTCTTGAATACTTTAGTCCTTGAATAATTTTTTGCATCGTCTTTCAACAAATAATGATAAAGAATGAGGGAGTCCTGCCCATTGAAAGTGCACACTAAAAGCAAGCAGGCTGGACGATAATGTCAAAAATTATTTTAATTGATATTGTAATCATGATTAATAATTATTTATTGATTTAAAAACATGAGTATTCATTGTACCACCAAAACTCTAATTTAAATACAATTTAAAAAACGGATATAAATGAGTAACAAATAAACAAAAACAAGTTTAAAAAAAAACATAATATAAATAACAATGCTTTTGAATAACAATAGCAATATAAAAAAAACAATACAATTGTTTTTCCGTTTTATTTTTATTTCCATTCTTTTTCTTTTACACTTATTTTTACCACAATTACAGAAGAAATTACCAATGCAATAGATAGTAAAAAATGTGCGGCAGCGGTTTTTATGGATCTAACTAAAGCATTTGACACAATTAATCACAATATTTTAATCAAAAAACTAGAACGATATGGCATCAGAGGGTTAGTCTTAAACTGGATAAGAAGTTATCTAACGAACAGGAAACAATACGTGAAGCTAGGCGAACACACGTCTACAACGCTAAATATATCCTGTGGTGTACCTCAGGGATCAATATTAGGACCTAAATTATTCAATCTCTATATAAATGACATTTGCAAAGTTACAAAAGATTTAAAGTTAGTATTATTTGCGGATGATACAACAGCGTTTTGTTCAGGAGAGAACACACAGGAGATAATACAAATAATAACAGAAGAAATTAACAAATTAAAAAGATGGTTTGACAAAAACAGACTATCGTTGAATCTTAGTAAAACTAAAATAATGCTATTTGGTAACAGTAGAAGAGAATGTCAAACACAAATACAAATAGACGGAATAGAAATTGAAAGAGTAAACAAAACCAAATTTCTAGGTATAATGATTGATGATAAATTGAACTGGAAATCTCACGTAAAAAATATACAACATAAAGTTGCAAGAAACACGTCAATAATGAATAAAGCAAAACATGTTCTAGACCAAAAATCCCTTCATATTCTCTACTGCTCACTAGTGTTACCATATCTGAGTTACTGTGTAGAAATATGGGGAAATAATTACAAAAGTACACTTCATTCATTAACGGTGTTACAAAAAAGCTCAGTTAGAATAATACATAATGTTGGATATAGAGAACATACAAACCCTTTATTTATTGAATCAAAAATACTGAAATTCCACGACATAGTGAATTTGCAAACAGCTAAAATTATGCACAAAGCAAACTATAACCTGCTACCCAAGAATATACAACAATTCTTCTCAAAAAAAGAGGAGAAATATAATCTTAGAGAAAAACGTAATTTAAAACATTTGTTTGCACGTACAACACTTAAGACCTTCAGTATATCAGTATGTGGAATTAAATTATGGAATGGATTAAGCAAAGCAATCAAACAATGTACTAATATGATACACTTCAAGAAACTCTTCAAACTTAAAGTGTTTACAAAGTACAAAGAAGAAGAACCATGACAAACATTCTCAATTTATTTCATCCATCCATTCATTCATTCTTAAAGTAATCTTACTTATCTCATCATATGAAATATGACTTACTTCACCAATTATTATTATTAAATTCTTACTATTATTTATTTATTTATTTTTATTGTGATTACTTATGGAGTTTATTGTGAAAAAATTGTGAACAGGAAGTGAACAAAACGTTTTGCAACTGTTATGTAAAGAAAAGGGGTAGGATTAAATAAGCTCTGCTTCTTCCTACTCCTTTTCGAACATGTTGAAAAGAAACTGGAAATTGTGATGTATCATGTTGTATGCTTGCATGTTCGAAATAAACTCAAACTCAAACTCAAACAATAATGTGTGCTTTTTTCCATCAAATGAAATATAATAAAATGCTTGTTAATTAAATTCAAAAATCCTCACATTTATTGGTGTAATATATATTTTTAAAATTTTGACCAGTATTTTAGGTCAAAGCATAATAATTCTGTAAATGTACCAATAAGTGTTTTAAGCACTATTATGCTTATGTAAGGTACTTTTCTGAAACCTTTATTTCGTTAGCGCAGTCAGATCGGATGTGGCGCACCGTGCTATTATTGTGAAGGGGGGGAGCGTTCTGTTGTTTTCAGCTTAACAAGTAGTAAAGAGACAATTTGAGGCTGTTAAAAAGAGATTTGTACATTGATCTTACAACGATGATGTCGTTCACCACAACACAAGCAGATGAGTATTGCATTGTTTCTTCCGGATTTAGCTTCGTAGTTTAGTCGTTTCAAGTGGGCGTCTCGACATTGTTTAATTTAGGACGTAGCGGACTCATTATTTTCCCAAACAAATGTGCATTTCACATTTATGTCAATTTCCCTGATTTTCTGCGTTAAACCGCCGAGTCCATTTTTTGGGGGCTAATTATGTGACACTGCCCGCGGTTACGTGAACGTGGAAATCATATGCTTCACTTTTTTATTGAGTTTAGTGATTATTGATTAGGCATATTAGTTGAGCAAAAAGTAGCAACCATGGTGACATACCAAACGTCTGGTAGACATGCTCATTGTTCACTCATTCGCTCCTCATCTGTTTTATTTGAATGCACGTTGCGCAGCCTATTACCGTATTGTACAGCCCATAGGGCGCACCGGATTATAAGGCGCACTGCTGATGAATGGTCTATTTTAGATATTTTTTCATATATAAGGCGCACCGGATTGTAGGGCGCATTAAAAGGAGTCATATTATTTAATTTTTTTCTAAATTGAAAACACTTCCTTGTGTTCTACATAACATTGCTCTATTGATAACCTCACTAACAACTTTAACGACGCCCTGCGCGACACCATTGATAGTATAGTACCGCTAAAGCTAAAAAGGGCCCCTAAAAGGCATACCCCATGGTTTACAGAAGAAACTAAAGCCCAGAAATTATCATGTAGAAAGCTGGAACGCAAATGGCACGCGACTAAACTTGAGGTTTTCCATCAAGCATGGAGTGATAGATTAAAGGCCTACTGAAATGATTTTTTTTAAATTTAAACGGGAATAGCAGATCCATTCTATGTGTCATACTTGATCATTTCGCGATATTGCCATATTTTTGCTGAAAGGATTTAGTAGAGAAAATCGACGATAAAGTTCGCAACTTTTGCTCGCTGATAAAAAAAAAGCCTTGCCTGTACCGGAAGTAGCGTGACGTCACAGGAGCTAGTATTCCTCACAATTCCCCATTGTTTACAATGGAGCGAGAGAGATTCGGACCGAGAAAGTGACGATTACCCCATTAATTTGAGCGAGGATGAAAGATTCGTAGATGAGGAACGTTACAGTGAAGGACTTGAGAGGCAGTGATGGACGTATCTTTTTTCGCTCTGACCGTAACTTAGGTACAAGCTGGCTCATTGGATTCCACACTCTCCTTTTTCTATTGTGGATCACGGATTTGTATTTTAAACCACCTCGGATACTATATCCTCTTGAAAATGAGAGTCGAGAACGCGAAATGGACATTCAGTGCCTTTTATCTCCACGACAATACATCGGCGAAATGCTTTAGCTACGAGCTAACGTGATAGCATCGTGCTTTAACTGCATATAGAAACAAAAAAAATAAACCCCTGACTGGAAGGATAGATAGAAAATCAACAATACTATTAAACCGTGACATGTAAATACACGGTTAATGCTTTCCAGGCTGGCGAAGGTTAACAATGCTGTGCTAACGACGCCATTGAAGCTAACTTAGCAACTGGACCGCACAGAGCTATGCTAAAAACATTAGCTCTCCACCTACGCCAGCCAGCCCTCATCTGCTCATCAACACCCGTGTTCACCTGCGTTCCAGCGATCGGCAGAAGGACGAAGGACTTCACCCGATGCGTTTGGTGGCCCGGAGACGTAGGAAGTCAAGGTGAGGTCGGCGGCTAGCGCGTCTGCTCTCCAACAAAGTCCTCCTGGTTGTGTTGCTGTAGTCCGCTGCTAATACACCGATCCCACCTACAACTGTCTTCTTTGCAGCCTTCATTGTTCATTAAACAAATTGCAAAAGATGACCAGAATACTGTGGAATTATGAAATGAAAACAGAGCTTTTTGTATAGGATTCTACGGGGTACCATAACTTCCGTTACTCTGACTTCGTCACGCGCATACGTCATCATACCGCGACGTTTCAGCCGGATATTTCCCGGGAAATTTTAAATGTCACTCTATAAGTTAACCCGGCCGTATTGGCATGTGTTGCAATGTTAAGATTTCATCATTGATATATAAACTATCAGACTGCGTGGTCGGTAGTAGTGGGTTTCAGTAGGCCTTTAATAACTTATAAACGCATGCTTACCTCAGCTAAAGCTAAATATTACTCAAATCCCATCCACCTCAACAAAAATGATCCTAAATTTGTGTTTAGTACAGTAGCATCGCTAACCCAACAAGGGACTCCTCCCAGTAGCTCCACCCACTCGGCAGATGACTTTATGAATTTCTTTAATAAGAAAATTGAACTCATTAGAAAATAGATTAAAGACAACGCATGCCAGCCACAACTGGGTTCTATTAACACAGATACGACTGTATATACGACGGACACTGCCCTCCAAAATAGTTTCTCTCTCTTTGATGAAATAACATTGGAGGAATTGTTAAAATGTGTAAAACAAACCAAACAAACAACATGTTTACTTGACCCAATTCCTGGGAAACTTATCAAGGAGCTTTTTGTATTATTAGGTCCATCAGTGTTAAATATTATAAACTTATCACTTTCCTCTGGCACTCTTCCACTAGCATTCAAAAAAGCGGTTATTCATCCTCTACTCAAAAGACCTAACCTCGATCCTGATCTCTTGGTAAACTACCGGCCGGTGTCCCACCTTCCGTTTATCTCGAAAATCCTCGAAAAAATTGTTGCACAGCAGCTAAATGAACACTTAGCATCTAACAATCTCTGTGAACCTTTTCAATCCGGTTTCAGGGCAAATCACTCTACGGAGACAGCCCTCGCAAAAATGACTAATGATTTATTGCTAACGATGGATTCTGATGCTTCATCTATGTTGCTGCTTCTTGATCTTAGCGCCGCTTTCGATACTGTTGATCATAATATTTTATCAGCCCTTTGAGACACTTGTGATTTAGGGCTATATAAATAAACATTGATTGATTGATTTTAGAGCGTATCAAAACACGTATTGGGATGTCAGACTTAGCCTTGTCTTGGTTTAACTCTTATCTTACTGACAGGATGCAGTGTGTCTCCCATAACAATGTGACCTCGGACTATGTTAAGGTAACGTGCGGAGTTCCCTAGGGTTCGGTTCTTGGCCCTGCACTCTTTAGTATTTACATGCTGCCGCTAGGTGACATCATACGCAAGTACGGTGTTAGCTTTCACTGTTATGCTGATGACACCCAACTCTACATGCCCCTAAAGCTGACCAACACGCCGGATTGTAGTCAGCTGGAGGCGTGTCTTAATGAAATTAAACAATGGATGTCCACTAACTTTTTGCAACTCAACGCTAAGAAAACGGAAATGCTGATTATCGGTCCTGCTCAACACCGACATCTATTTAATAATACCACCTTAACATTTGACAACCAAACAATTAAACAAGGCGACTCGGTAGAGAATCTGGGTATTATCTTCGACCCAACTCTCTCGTTTGAGTCACACATTAAGAGTGTTACTAAAACGGCCTTTTTTCATCTCCGTAATGTCGCTAAAATTCGTTCCATTTTGTCCACTAGCGACGCTGAGATCATTATTCATGCGTTCGTTACATCTCGTCTCGATTACTGTAACGTATTATTTTCGGGCCTCCCTATGTCTAGCATTAAAAGATTACAGTTGGTACAAAATGCGGCTGCTAGACTTTTGACAAAAACAAGAAAGTTTGATCATATTACGCCTATACTGGCTCACTTGCACTGGCTTCCTGTGCACCTAAGATGCGACTTTAAGGTTTTACTACTTACGTATAAAATATTACACGGTCTAGCTCCTGCCTATCTTGCCGATTGTATTGTACCATATGTCCCGACAAGAAATCTGCGTTCAAAGAACTCCGGCTTATTAGTGATTCCCAGAGCCAAAAAAAGTCTGCGGGCTATAGAGTGTTTTCTATTTGGGCTCCAGTACTCTGGAATGCCCTCCCGGTAAAAGTTAGAGATGCTACCTCAGTAGAAGCATTTAAGTCCCATCTTAAAACTCATTTGTATACTCTAGCCTTTAAATAGACTCCCTTTTTAGACCAGTTGATCTGCCGTTTCTTTTCTTGGGAGTTGCACAGGTCCGGTGGCCACGGATGAAGTGCTGGTTGTCCATAGTCGGGACCCAGGGTGGACCGCCAGCCTGTGCATAGGTTGGGGACATCTCTACGCTGCTGACCCGTCTCCGCTCGGGATGGTTTCCTGTTGGCCCCACTATGGACTGGACTTTCGCTGATGTTTTGGATCCACTGTGGACTGGACTTTCACAATATTATGTCAGACCCACTCGACATCCATTGCTTTTGGTCTCCCCTAGAGGGGGGGGTTACCCACATATGCGGTCCTCTCCAAGGTTTCTCATAGTCATTCACATTGACGTCCCACTGGGGTGAGTTTTTCCTTGCCCGTATGTGGGCTCTGTACTGAGGATGTCGTTGTGGCTTGTGCAGCCCTTTGAGACACTTGTGATTTAGGGCTATATAAATAAACATTGATTGATTGATTGATTGATAACATATAATGGTGGTTCTTTGGTCAAAATTTTGCATGGATTATGTTTCACAGATTATCTTCAAGTCACTTTCTGACAGTCGCTTCAGGATGCGCCGTTTTGTGGGCAGTCTTATTTACGTGGCTCACCTTCGGCAGCGTCTTCTCCCCGTCATCTTTGTTGTAGCGGTGTAGCGTGCAAGGACGGGAGTGGAAGAAGTGTCAAAAGATGGAGTTAACTGTTTTAATGACATTCAGACTTTACTTAAATCAATAACGGAGCAGCACCACCCTCATTCGCCGGAAATGTGTCCCGTGAAAAACCGTCTGACCAGAACTCTCTAATAACTAAAGTTCCTTGGGTGAATAATGTAAACTCACTACACCAGTAATTTTTAGCGCTTTCATGGCAGATATAAGTAAGAACTTTACATTACTTTTTATTACAAATGGCAACAGCGGAGGATGAATGTCCCATAACAAGAAGATAGACACTAAGAAGAAGCTTATCGACTACGGTGTCGACACGGACTACAAAGGCGGACTTATGCAGATCCCAAATACAGATCAGCAGGTACCAGAATGTAAGAAAAGTTGTTTTTGCATAATATTTCGAAAAAAAACGGCAGATAATATGTCTTACCTTATACACACACCATAATAATACTCATATGTTGAAGCACAGTACAAACCGTCAAGCGGTGCAGCCTCATAGCTTACCAAAGTCGTACTAAAACATTTTCATAGATTTTTGAGCGCTGTGTGTAATGTTCTATATTTCCAAAGGAACATATAAAATGTTGGTGTTTACTTGAGTCATATTGCAGTTTACACGTATCTCTTGTGTGTGGCTGCCATCATATGGCAGTCTACACGTATCTCTTATGTTTGACTACCATCTACTGGTCACACTTATCTTTTTACCATGTACCAAATAAAATAGCTTCGAGGTCGGTAAGCAAAACCAGAAGTATTCCGTACATTAGGCGCACCGGGTTATAAGGCACACTGTCGAGTTTTGAGGGATTTTTTTTTTTTTAAGTACGCCTTATAGTCCGGAAAATACGGTAAGTTTGTTGTCCAAAATTAAGCCCTGATATGGATTTTAGACGGTTTAAAAGTGATTGTACTATAAAACGTACTGGCAACACGTGTCTGTTTAGTGCTGATAAGTCCAACTGAGTGTGTTTCCATGAAGCGCTATTGTGCACTTTTTTACATACCTGTATAAGCAGTACCTCAATTTACGAGCTTAATTGGATATTGGCATCGAGTTTTTAGGGGAAAAAAGGACTTTAAGTGCGCCGTATAGTCCGGAAAATACAGTAATCTTTTTTTTTCCCCCCCGATTATTATATTTGAATGATCGTGAGAAGCCATAATCAAAATGGGATTATATTAAACAGACGCAGTTGATTATCAAACACAGTCAATTATTCCAAACATACCTTTGTAAACGCCAGCTTTTAACCCTCACGAGAGCCGAGGGCTGAGATGTCCCTGTCAATCTTGGTTATGCTTTCCCGGATTTCATCTTGAATGTCTTTTCCCCCACACATGACTGGGCCCCAACCTCAGAGCGGACATATCGACATGTTCCATGCTCCACGTGGCCCGCCCGTCCAAAAAACACTTAATATGCGGCTCAACAAACACCCAAGACTCTCGCCTGTCCACTTTCTCCTCATCTCATCTCGACGGGGGAGGGGGGGCTTAATAGAATTCATGAGCCAAAGAAGGGATTGTTCGGTAAATGAGGCGTGTGTGTGGGGGGGGGGGGGGGATGTGCTGGCATAGAAATTAATTATTAGACCAGCACAGGCCCGGCTTGTGATCAACAAGCATGGACCTGTAGAGCAATGTTTGTGTTTGTGTGTGTATTTCCAATTAAATACATTAGAATTGTGAAATGTGGCTGGCGGGAATTTAATTACAATTGTCCTCCGGCGAAAAGAGAACATTTATTCGAATGTAGTGTGCAGTATACACTATATTGCCAAAAGTATTTGGCCAACTGCCTAGACTCACAAATTAACTTGAAGTGCCATCCCATTCCTAACACATAGGGTTCAGAATGATGTCGGTCCACCTATTGCAGCTATTACAGATTCAACTCTTCTGGGAAGGCTGTCCACAAGGTTGCGAAGTGTGTTTATAGGTATTTTTTACCATTCTTCCAAGAGCGCATTGGTGAGGTTGGTCGAGAAGGCCTGGCTCTCAGTCTCCGTTCTAATTCATCCCAAATGTATTCTATTGGGTTCAGGTCAGGACTCTGCGCAGGCCAGTCAAGTTCATCCACACCAGACTCTGTCATCCATGTCTTTATGGACCTTGCTTTGTGCACTGGTGCACAGTCATGTTGGAAGAGGCCCGCTCCAAACTGTTTCCACAAGGTTGGGAGTAGGGTTGCAACTAACGATTAATTTGATAATCAAATAATCTGTTGATTATTACTTCGATTAATAATTGGATGAAAGAGACAAACTACATTTCTATCCTTTCCAGTATTTTATTGAAAAAAACAGCATACTGGCACCATACTTATTTTGATTATTGTTTCTCAGCTGTTTGTACATGTTGCAGTTTATAAATAAAGGTTTATTAAAAAAAATTAAAAAATTAAAAAACGTTTTTTTGCCTCTGCGCATGTGCACAGCATAGATCCAACGAATTGATGACTAAATTAACCGCCAACTATTTTTATAATCGATTTTAATCGATTAGTAGTTGCAGCCCTAGTTGGGAGCATGGCATTGTCCAAAATGTTTTGGTACCCTGGAGCATTCAAAGTTCCTTTCACTGCAACTAAGGGGCCAAGCCCAACTCCTGAAAAACAACCCCACACCATAATTCCTCCTCCGCCAAATGTCACACTCGGCACAATGCAGTCCGAAATGTACCGTTCTCATAGCAACCTCCAAACCCAGACTCGTCCATCAGATTGCCAGATGGAAAAGCGTGATTCATCACTCCAGAGAAGGCGTCTCCACTGCTCTAGAGTCCAGTGGTGACGTGCTTTACGACACTGCATCCGACGCTTTGCATCGGACTTGGTGATGTATGGCTTAGATGCAGCGGCTCGGCCATGGAAACCCATTCCATGAAGCTCCAAGGGGATGGGACAAATGCAGAGGACAAATTTCGCCACATCTAGTGTGTGTGTGACAATCATTGGTACTTTAATCTTTAATCTCTGCGTACTGTACGTGGGCTAATTGGGTGATTAGCTCACCTGATTCTGATCATTTGGATGGGTGGCGAAATACTTTTGGCAATATAGTGTATATGTGAAAATGCAGCATTTGTGGTTTAAACCGCTCAATAAATCTACCCCCATGTCTGCATGCTACAATCCACATGAATACATTTGTCTTTGCAAAGTGCCCGTGCGTCTTCGTTTGGAGAGCATTATGTTTTATACCAGTGTTATTTCCCTGTTGCTGCGTGTCGGGCGATTACAGCTTTTATGGGCAACCGGGGCGGATGATTCAGGGGCGGCGGGGAAAAGTGCTCAACGTGACGGTCTCATCAACGTCAGGAGCCGCTATTGGGCCAATAAGTCTGTGGGCTCCCCTTGCTCGGGTCCCTAAAATACACGTGTGGCATTCAAGAATAACTTGCAAAGAGAGCGAGAGATGAAGGAAGCGATGCAAAAACAGAGCGGACAAACAGATAAATGAGATTTGTACATTCAATACAACGAAGACAAATATAATCCATTCACTTTTGCGATAGTTTTAACTGTTTTTTGGACTATTTATCCATTCCAAGTGCTTTAAAGCTTGAATCTCATCACATACTGCCCATCACTGGTTCCATCACCAAGTACCACCTCAAAAAACCACATGGCCTCCCAAGTACCACCATAATGAACCGGCATTAGAATACAGTAGCGTAGTAGGCCTAAGTATTCATTAAAAACAAAGCAGAGGTTTTATTTTAATCATTATATTTAGTATTTTTGCCACTGTAACATTACACCCATTTTGAACAGTAACACTGTTTGAATATTAGACAATAAAAGACTTTAATCCAGTGATTCTTTGATTAGTGATCAAGCAACCTTGATCAGTGATTCATCTGCTCAGTGGCCTTGTGGTTAGAGCAGGGGTCGGCAACCTTTACCACTCAAAGAGCCATTTTGGCAAGTTTCACAAATTAAAGAAAGTAATGGGAGCCACAAAAAAATTTTTGAAATTTAAAATGAAAAACACCGCATACAAAGCTTAAATGCTTTGTGCTTTGTTAACTAGGGGTCTCCGACACACGCACCGGCACGCACTTTAATGTGGAAATTTGATGTTAGTGCAGCCCGCGAGTTTTGAATGAATAGCGCTTGATAGCGTCATACCTCTCGACTCCCGAATATCAGAGCGTGATGACACTGCATTTGGCGCCCTCTACAGTCTGCCCTAACAGTGTACCTGCTCGACCACACGTAGAATGCAATTTCAGCTTGCTCACGTAAGTGACAGCAAGGCGTACTAACTCAGCAGCCACATCTTACACTGACGGTGCCAATACCCAGAATCCCATGCAGCCCTAACTCTTCCGCTCAACCAACGCACGGAGAGGGGGGGGGGGTTGATGTGTGGGGGGATTTGGTGGTAGCGGGGTGTATAATGTAGACCGGAAGAGTTAGGGCTGCATGGGATTCTGGGTAATGGTTGTGTTGTGTTTATGTTGTGTTACGGTGGGATGTTCTCCAGAAATGTGTTTTTCATTCTTTTTTGGTGTGGGTTCACAGTGTGGCGCATATTTGTATCGTAACAATGTTAAAGTTGTTTGATACGGCTACCGTCAGTGTAACCTGTGTGGCTGATGACTAAGTATGCTTTGCTGTCTCCTGTGTGTGCAGGCAATAACAACATGCAACATGTGGCTGGACTGGCACGCTGTATGTAAATGCTATAGAGGATAATTACTGCAGTGCAATTAGGGCACGCCCTTTATTTAGTAATTAGAGTGTAAATAGGATTATTTTTTCCCTGGGAGTAATCTATGAGAGACACTGAGATCCATAAGTCTCCTGGGAAAATCGGGGGGGTCGGCATGTATGTAGCTGAGCCGCATCAGAGTGGTCAAGGAGCCGCATGCGGCTCCGGAGCCGCGGGTTGCCGACCCCTGGGTTAGAGTGTCCGCCCTGCGCCCTGAGATCGGTAGGTCGTGAGTTCAAACCCCGGCCGAGTCATACCAAAGACTATAAAAAATAGGACCCGTCACCTCCCTGCTTGGCACTCAGCATCAAGGGTTGGAATTGGGGGTTAAATTACCAAAAAGATTCCTGAGCGTGTCCACCGCTGCTGCTCACTGCTCCCCTCAACACCCAGGTGGTGGAACAAGGGGATGGGTCAAATGCAGAGGGTAATTTCACCACACCTAGTGTGTGTGTGACTATCAGTGGTACTTTAACTTTAACTTTGGCGTATCTTTAGTGGTAGGCGTATCGTGGGATTAAATGTCGGTAACACTTTAGTATGGGGAACACATATTCACCATTAATTAGTTGCTTATTAATATGCAAATTAGTAACATATTGGCTCTTAATTGGTCATTTTTAATTACTGACGGAAGTGGATAATTACATATATCCATATTTAAGAGTTACTTCTTTGTTTTCATAGTCATACTAGTGTTTTTCCATTTGTTGTCTTTTGAGGTTGTCCGCAAGTGCACTGTGAGTTACCTTGACTTTAGGAATGCGAGGAGGACAGCTACTCCTTCTCCTTATCGTATGCTGGCTCTTCTCAGAGTTGAACAATGGACGTGTGTATTACTTGTGGGGGGGTGGGAGCGAGGGACAGATTGAAGAACACAGCACTTCCGTGGGTTTTAGCTGCGCTAGTGAATGCTCCGTGCTGGATTGGTCTCATTTTGTTTCCAAAGCTTTGGAAATAAATTACAAAATACCTATTCTGTTTCTGGTGGTCCTTCTACTCAGCTTATGTGTCATCAAAAGAACTTGGGAGTGACCAGCAACCTAAATTCCCATGGAGGAAGATCTGCTGGGACGCAACAGTACTTATTAATGTTTTATTCTGCATGGCCTTATTATAGAACCAGTAAGCCATTAACTAAGAGTCTTCCCTCAATAACCTCAGAATTATTGCTTTTTAGTAACCCTAACCCTTATATGTTCCCCTAGAGTCCAAATAACTCTAAATTAAGTATTTGTTACTTTAATAAGCAACTAATTAATGGTGAATATGTTCCCCATACTTAAGTGTTACCTAAATGTCATATCAGTTATGGGCCCTTATTGATGAACTGCTCTTTTTCAATGGTTGTCTTCTGTCTAGCTTAGGACGGCCATTTTCAGAACCTTACTGTTTTGTTTTTTTTAAGTCCAAACCTGGTTTTCATTCAGGATATATTTGTCCCGTTGGAACAGCCAATTGTCTTCAAGTTTTACTGAGTGCCTTGGACTTTCCCCATGGTTCTGAGTATTGGTCCGTCCAAAGACTTCTGTCCAACATTCTCAGGTTGCAGGCACTGCCGTTCTGCCATCCGAACCACGCCTTACCAAAGAAGGAATTGCCACAAAGCACATTTTAAGACATTCAACACTCTACTGCCGTCTGGCGGCTAAAGTGGATAGTGCACCACCCAATGTGTCACGTTTCATGTGTCAGGTAACCCCCTGACAAATAATAATAATAATAATAATAATAATAATACCTGGGATTTATATAGCGCTTTTCTAAGTACCCAAAGTCGCTTTACATGTTTAAAAACCCGTCATTCATTCACACCTGGTGGTGGTAAGCTACTTTCGCAGCCACAGCTGCCCTGGGGTAGACAAATGGGGCCCATATGAATCCCCTTCCTACTGGATCAGCACCAGTTCCTCTCACCGTCTTCCAAACACACACTAAAAGATATGATGTGAATAAAATATGACATTTTATTGCCTAACATTTAATAATGAGTCAGTATGTCCAAAGGTTTATGCGCTTACTTATCTAACCCACCACATACATTTTCCTATGGCCTTAAAATGTCAACACGTGTACATACTGCCCATAACTGAAACCCTTCAGGCTTCTCTCTAAAATGCCGTCAATGTCCTCTTCAGCTGATGCTTGATGTCATGTAGAATGACTGAGCCAATTACTCATATTCCACAACTTCAATGTCACATCATTAGGATCCTTGACTAATCTGTTGTAACACTCGGGAGGAAGGAGCAGGTTTCAAATGTCACAAGAGGGAGGATCTGGTTCCATCTCCAAACTTGGCTGCGTGTGAGATTTGACAAGTTGTTCACTACAAAATAATCGCAAAGCCACCGTGACTAAGGGAATCAATCTGGGAAATTAAAACAGGTGAAATATGGGCAATATTCTCAACAAATACACTGAATTATTTGCATTCCCTCACTTGAAATTAGCCTCTATTTCACCTACAGTCGTGGTCAAAAGTTGACATACACTTGTAAAGAACATAATGTCATGGCTGTCTTGAGTTTCCAATAATTTCTACAACTCTTATTTCTTTGTGATAGAGTGATTGGAGCACATACTTGTTTGTCACAAAAAACATTCATGAAGTTATTATGGGTCTACTGAAAATGTGACCAAATCTGCTGGGTCAAAAGTATACATACAACAATGTTAATATTTGCTTACATGTCCCTTGGCAAGTTTTAATGCAATAAGGCACTTTTGGTAGCCATCCACAAGCTTCTGGTTGAATTTTTGACCACTCCTCTTGACAAAATTGGTGCAGTTCAGCTAAATGTGTTGGTTTTCTGACATGGACTTGTTTCTTCAGCATTGTCCACACGTCAGGTCAGTCAGGACTTTTCTAAAACCTTAATTCTAGCCTGATTTAGCCATTCCTTTACCACTTTTGACGTGTGTTTGGGGTCATTGTTCTGTTGGAACACCCAACTGCGCCCAAGACCCAACCTCCGGGCTGATGATTTTAGGTTGTCCTGAAGAATTTGGAGGTAATCCTCCTTTTTCATTGTCCCATTTACTCTCTGTAAAGCACCAGTTCCATTGGCAGCAAAACAGGCCCAGAGCATAATACAACCACCACCATGCTTGACGGTAGGGATGGTGTTCATGGGATTAAAGGCCTCCCCTTTAATACCCAGCAACATATTTCTGGGTATTGTGGCCAAACAGCTCAATTCTTGTTTCATCCGACCACAGAACTTTCCTCCAGAAGGTCTTGGCATTATGTCCTTCACAAGTGTATGTAAACTTTTGACCACGACTGTATGTGATTCATACATTTTATGCTACACTTTCTAAAATGTCCTCAGTGATAAAAGCATAGGCAACGTGTCCTTAAAAAGCCGCATAAACACGTTTACACACACACACACGCTGCTGGTATACCACGATCAATCAAATCCATCAACAAATAGACAGAGAGAGGGCTGACATTTACACCCCTGCAGCTCTCAGCTTTGTGAGTTTGTGTAGACTCATATTATGCGTGTGTGCGTGCGTGTGTGTTACCTAAGCACCATGAAAGGAAAGTAGCCACAAAGTACAAGTGGCAGAATGAAGTGTTTCAATGATATAATACACATCAACGATGCTTCATCATACTGATATCTTTACCACTGCTAACCTTTCTCTAAAAGCACAATCTCGTCTTTCTGACAGCTCTGTGTTTACACAAAACACAACACTTTGCTTGCTGGAGCTGCAGCAGGTAAACAAATATAGGCAGAGCCCAAATGAAGGCTGTCCACAAGGTTGCGGAGTGCGTTTGTAGGAATTTTCGACCATTCTTCCAAAAGCGCATTGGTGAGGTCACACACTGATGTTGGTCGAGAAGGCCTGGCTCTCAGTCTCCGTTCTGATTCATCCCGAAGGTGTTCTATCGGGTTCAGGTCAGGACTCTGCGCAGGCCAGTCAATTTCATCCACACCAGACTCTGTCATCCATGTCTATATGGACCTTGCTTTGTGCACTGGTGCACAGTCATGTTGGAAGAGGAAGGGGCCCGCTCCAAACTGTTCCCACAAGGTTGGGAGCATGGAATTGTCCAAAAGGTTTTGGTATCCTGGAGCATTCCAAGTTTCTTTCACTGGAACTAAGGGGCCAAGCCCAACTCCTGAAAAACAACCCCACACCATAATTCCTCCTCCACTCCTGATTCTGATCATTTGGATGTGTGGCCAAATACGTTTGACAATATAGTGTATATCGCGATAAACACGTAATCAATGTAACAAAAAAAATGTGTTCGATAAAAACATTCTATGTATTTTTTTAATTTTTGTATAATATATGAAAGAAACCAAATACATTGGAAAGAGTGAAGCAGAGGTCGGTTGCATGAACAAAAGCACTTGCGGTCTGCTAACCTAGCAAAACATTAGGGATAAGCGAGACAGCCAATGGCATGACAGTGTCAACTATCAAGTTTGGTTGCGCCATCTTGCTGTCTCGCTGTTGATTCTTTGCATGGAATGAGGATAGAAAGTGAAAAATGAGTGCTGCAGAGAGTGAATAAATTGTGGATGAAACAGGAAAAGTCACCTTGACATTATGGCAGGTCCGTTCCCTACTAAGATGTACGGAAACAACCTTGTAGGAACTAAATACAGTGCAGGACTGTGATGAATAAAATAAAACTACACAATATAAATAATGTGCTACTTTGGTCCAATATCTTTAAATAAGAATTACTGCATAACATAAATTAATTTCCATACTTCAATAGAAACAACAAACCAAATTAAATGTTACACAGACCACATTCCCGGCTCGAAACCTGCAAAAAATACTTCTTCTCAGGTTTCGCTATGTTTACATTTTCCTACTTTGAACCATTTTGTTACACTATATTAAGCATTTCTTACATAGTCCTTATTTTTGCACCTTAATTTAAAGAGGTTTTTGTTAAGTGTTTATTGTGATTCTAGAATTGTGTTTACACTGATTGAGGGTTTTCCATGGTTGTGTTGACATGTATTTTCCTTTCTGCCTTGTAGCTGAGGGGATTACAATCAGAGGAAGATTACATTTAAAATACAAATGTTTACATTTAATGTATTTTTCTCTTGGTCCATATTTTCCATAGGACATTAAAAAAAAATCAATAATTATAATTACCGACCAATATAAAAAAAACTTAAATCATGATAGTTTTCAGCCACAATCACACCATTTCATGAAATACCACTTTGTTAAGATACAGGCTTTGCTACACATCTTAAAAGGTGCTACATGTCACAGGTTCAAGCGTACACTTTTTTTTTTTTTTATAATGTCCTGCCCAGCTTCTCGGGCAAATCATATAGCAGATGTATATGCCCATATCGGCTGTTCAGATTTACTTTACAAAAGAGAAGTGTAGGATACTTCTCTTGTTGCCTTACTTGTATTTTGACTTTATTAAATGTATTTATATTATCATTTGGTGCAGCCGGGCCGGAGCAGGAGGGGATAGAAAGAGAGAAAAAGGAAGACAGAGGGGGGAATTGTGGGGACAAGAGGGGGATTAGACAGAGAGACAAAAACAACAACAACAACAACAACAACAGAGCAACATCAGCAAATACGACATGTACAAATATGATGGTAAAAGTAATAGCAAATAAGCAGTTAGCGAAAATAAAAATAAAAATACAGAAATGACAATGAGCATTATTACACTAAAAATTGAGCAATATGAATACCAATAGAAATAGTGCTATTGATAATAAACAATACCAGTACTTTACCTTTATTATCAACAATACAATTGTTCAAATGCAACAATACATATACGTAATGATAACTTGAGATACGAAAGAATGCAGAAAAATGGAGGGGAAGAAAGAGAAGCAACCTTAACCTTGTAGATTGTTATAGTAACAATAGGTTAAGCTTTGTCAGTGTGCCATGTGTTATACCCAGTTTACCCTAGGGCAACAACGTTAATATATGTTTGATGAAACGTGATTATGTGCATGAGTGTATGTGTGCATATGTACTTGTATATGTACAGTATGTGTATGTGTGCTTGTACAGTGAATGTATATGTACAGTATGTGTATATGTGTGTACAGCGAATGTATATGTACAGTATGTGTATATGTGTGTACAGCGAATGTATATGTACAGTATGTGTATACAGTATGTGTGTTTGAACAGTGAATGTATATGTACACTTTTTACCAACGGCTTGCATAAGTTACCCATAGTGGTTGAAAAGAACGTAATTAACAAATAAAGGGTGTACCCTGCCTTCCGCCTGAGTGCAGCTGGGATAGGATAGGATAGATCTGGCCTGGGCAATTATTTTGACTCAAGGGCCAAATTTAGGGAAAAAAATGTGTCTGGAGGCCGGTATATCTGATTTTTAGGAACACTGATACAAAACCTCCCAATAACGTCTGATTGAATGCTATAAACGTTATGACAGACCGCCTTAGAAAAACGGAATGGAATGTTGTGTTTTTTTACTGAATGAGACACCCAGAATGAAAATAAAGAATGTGTACATGAATATTGACAACATATGAACGTCACACCCACTCTCGGTCGACATATTTTACAATCAAGTGAAATGCAACAAACAGCGAAATATGAACGCGAAAGCTAAAAAAAAACCCCCGACCTACAATCTGATATATCTGACATATCACTAAGCTGTAGAACTTTCACGTCTGTCGCTGACTCATCATAATGGCAGCTACAATTTCCATCTAAAAGATCTAAAAATATGATTTGGGAATGTCCGGCGGGCCAGATTGAAAAGCTTAACGGGCCGCATGCGGCCCCCGGGCCTTAACTTGCCCAGGTCTGGGATAGATTATACACACACACACACACACACACATTGAGGCTTGTCATTAGGTGTGTACCCCACTTCTTACCTATAATTAGCTGGGATAAATTCCATCTAATGTACAGCTGTGACCCTAATGAGGACAAAATAGTCTAGAAAAGTAATACAAAGAGTAAATTACTTGATTAATTAATGTACCTGTTATAACTTCCTATGTATTTTAAACGCATGTGTCATGATCCCACATGGCTTTTATTTGTTATTTCCAGTGTTTTGTATCATTTCCTGTCTTGGTTCAATTTCCCGTGAGATCCATTGCCTTTACTTTCTGCTCTTTTTCCAGCCAGCGAACTTGTCTTCCATTTGTTAATCAATTGTATTTAGTTTCACCTGTTGCTACATGCTGGCGCTGGATCATAGTGCTTTGTCCCTTGACAGGCGTTTGTGTTTTTCCCCGAATAAAACGTACTTCTTGCGTGCTCATTGCCTTCCTTGCTCTGCATCCTGAGGTCCACACCAGCGACACCAACACAAGAATGTAAAAACATTGGGTTTATTAATATACACTATATTGCCAAAAGGTAATTGGCCACCCATCCAAATGATCAGAATCAGGTGTCCTAATCACTTGGCCCGGCCACAGGTAGAGGAGGAATTATAGTGTGGGGTTGTTTTTCCAGGAGTTAGGCTTGGCCCTTTAGTTCCAGTGAAAGGAACTTTGAATGCTCCAGGATACCAAAACATTTTGGACAATTCCATGCTCCCAACCTTGTGGGAACAGTTTGGAGCAGGCCCCTTCCTCTTCCAACATGACTGTGCACCAGTGCACAAAGCAAGGTCCATAAAGACATGGATGACAGAGTTTGGTGTGGATGAACTTGATTGGCCTGCACAGAGTCCTGACGTTAACCCAATAGAACACCTTTGGGATGAATTAGAACGGAGACTGAGAGCCAGGCCTTCTCGACCAACATCAGCGTGTGACCTCACCAAAGCGCTTTTGGAAGAATGGTAGAAAATTCCTATAAACACACTCCGCAACCTTGTGGACAGCCTTCCCAGAAGACTTGAAGCTGTAATAGCTGCAAAAGGTGGACATACATCAATTTGAACCCTATGGGTTAGGAATGGGATGGCACTTCAAGTTCATATGTGAGTCAAGGCAGGTGGCCAAACACTTTTGGCAATATAGTGTATTTAAATAAATGTGTTTCATTTTTGTGGGACTAACAAATATGCATCACATTAAGTGTATTAGATTTTAAAATTTGAGTTATGTAATCCAAATACATTGGTATTTTAAATGTAATCAAAATACATAAATCTTACATATTTGTCCTTAATACTTTTTGAGTGAAGCCTTAAAGCCACAGACAAACAACATGTTTACTAGAAACACTTTTAAAGGAAACACACAAACAATACATTATTGTGGACCTCTGGGACTTGATAAATAGTCCATTATGGGCCCTTTAAGAGTGATGATATGAGAAAGACAAAATGTACAGTCTTTAAAGGTTTACGTTGCACTCTCCAGTAGAGTATTTCTCATCATTCCCATCTGAAAACAAACAGTGTATACTTTCGGGGATACATTTTGGTTCATCATCCTCATAGTGAGTGGGGAAACTGCAGACAGTGTGTGCATAATTATTACACAGAGTGCAAAGCTGGGCAGATTTGATCCTAAAAAAGTAATATGCTTATTTTACAGTGAAACTCACATTTAGCAAGTGCTAACACTGCGTTAGAGGGAAAAAAACAACAGTATGGATGATTTTATCTACCAGTTTGTGTTTTATATTTAATAAAGGGTAATGGTCAACTGCAGTTTTTAAGGAGTAATTTCTTTTGTGTGTGTTTGTCTGTTATAATTCTACCAGCTCTCTGTCCAGGTACACTTTCAGCCCTTTGTTTTGTCATTTATGAAGGAGAACTGCAGTTTTTTATAAATGTTGCCCATCATCCACAATCCTTATGCGAGACAAGAACACACATATTTCCCTTTTCTGTGCATTCTCAATAGTAAAAAATTGCTAGTAGGTAGTGTTGTCCCGATACCAATATTGTGGTACCGGTACCAAAATTATTTCGATACTTTTCGGTACTTTTCTAAATAAAGGTGACCACAAAAAATTGCATTATTGGCTTTATTTTAACAAAAAATCTTAGGGTACATTAAACATATGTTTCTTATTGCAAGTTTGTCCTTAAATAAAATACTGAACATACAAGACAACTTTTCTTTTATTAGTAAGTAAGCAAAGAAAGGCTCCTAATTTAGCTGCTGACATATACAGTAACATATTGTGTCATTTTTCATTCTATTATTTTGTCAAAATTATTAAGGACAAGTGGTAGAAAATGGATTATTAATCTACTTGTTCATTTACTGTTAAAATCTGCTTACTTTCTTTTTAACATGTAATATGTACACTTCTGTTAAAATGTAATAATCACTTAATCTTCTGTTTGATACTTTACATTAGTTTTGGATGATACCACAAATGTGGTTATCAATCCGATACCAAGTAGTTACAGGATCATACATTGGTCATATTCAAAGTCCTCATGTGTCCAGGGACATATTTCCTGAGTTTATAAACTTTTTTTTTTTTTTAAACGAAAGAAGATGTTGTGATGCCAAAAAAATATAGACGTAATCATAGTAGTATCGACTAGATACACTACTGTACTTGGTATCATTACAGTGGATGTCAGGTGTAGATCCGCGGTATAGTACCGAAAATGATTCATTAGTATCGCGGTACTATACTAATTCCGGTATACCGTACAACTCTACTAGTAGGTAATGGAGATCCGATCTATTACTATTATAAAGCCCTTTAAAAACTATCTATTGTATACATGCTGTAAATAGTTACCGTATTTTTCGGACTATAAGTCGCAGTTTTTTTCATAGTTTGGCCGGGGGGTGCGACTTATACTCAGGAGCGACTTGTGTGAAATTATTAACACATTACCGTAAAATATCAAATAATATTATTTAGCTCATTCACGTAAGAGACTAGACGTATAAGATTTCATGGGATTTAGCGATTAGGAGTGACAGATTGTTTGGTAAACGTATAGCATGTTCTATATGTTGTAGTTATTTGAATGACTTTTACCATAATATGTTACGTTAACATACCAGGCACGTTCTCAGTTGGTTATTTATGCCTCATATAACGTACACTTATTCAGCCTGTTGTTCACTATTCTTTATTTATTTTAAATTGCCTTTCAAATGTCTATTCTTGGTGTTGGGTTTTATCGAATAAATTTCCCCCAAAAATGCGACTTATACTCCAGTACGACTTATATGTTTTTTTTCCTTCTTTATTATGAATTTTCGGCAGGTGCGACTTATGCTCCGAAAAATACGGTATGTACAAAGGCACATTCTTGATAAAATTGAGTATTTACAGAATTTTGGTTATGTTAAGCATTACCGTAACTTACTTCCTGGGTACATTGATAACACAGAGCGCATAGCAACGAATGTTATTTACGTCGACAACAACCTAGCGAAACGTTCTGTGTTTGCTACCGCTAATGGCAGACTTAATGAAAGCCGTGGATCGTTATCATGTAGCAGTATTGCTGAACGTTTCAAATACAAACGAAAAACCGTGACTTACAATGCCCGCTCTCCCTGACAGGATGGTTGTATCTTTCAGCACCGGCGCTATTTTGACCTGCCGAATTCATAGTAAGCCTCACTTCCCAAATAAAAATTATTCCGAGCAACAATGGTCTTTCAAAACTGATTGACTTCCCGGCTTTGTCCCACAACCTTCTACTATACAGGTGAGTTGCATGATTTATAATCTAGCATTAATTTTTACTATTTTAAAAGGCAATACAGCAGCAGCAGCTCAGGCTCCTTCTTCTTCTTTATTGTATGATTAGTCGCAACCAACGTTAGTAGCAGCTGAAGCTCGCAAGCAGCTAGTAGCTAGCTCCACGCCAGTGGTCGAAGGAGCTCTGTGCCCAAGCCAATAGGTTACAACACCAGAAAAGTAGTTCCTCGGTGATAGCTCCTATAATAATAATGTCGCTATAGCTTGGTTAATATGCAGGTCACAGCATATAAATCATCGCTCATCCATGCGGACTGGACACTGGCCGAGAGTTAGTGGGCGGCCGAGGGTGGAGTCGACTCTCTTGGTTGCTTTGTTGGGTCTGCTCCTGTCTCTGGCCATGCTCCCCCCCACCCCAGCAGAGGATGGCGTGGAACACCATGTTGAAATTATGTTTTTGTTTGGGTACTTATCTATTATTGGTTAATTATTTGTATTTATTTATTTTTTTTTTAACTTTTGTAGCTGTATGCAGCTGGTTGCATCCGCTCTGCGCTTTTAATGTCTTTAGTGTCCTTTGAGGTTTCCCTCTTACACACATGTTTATGTGTGCTCTGGCTATGAGGTTTTTTTTCTGCCTTGGCCTCAGTCTGGACCCCCCCTCAGGCTTAGACTGAATGTTTTTTTTCTTTTTATTCACCACCATTTACCTGTTTCTCACCTTTTTTGTAAGGGGCGCCGGAAGTTGGCAGACCCGTCAGCGATCTTGTTCTGTCTCCCTGTAATGTTTGTCTGCTCTTGAATGGGATTGTGCTGAAAATCTTAATTTCCCCTCTAGGATTAATAAAGTACTTCTGATTCTGATTCTGATTCTGATAAATGGCGCGTCCTTGGCATTTTTTGGGATGTTTTTTCGAGGTCTGTGTAGGCGGAAAAGACTAATCACATACATATGCATTGTGAATCGCCTTATACGAGCAGTTTTCACAATTTAGTATGTACAGAAAAGGTAAAGACGTTTTATTGTCTTCATCAGGATTCTTGATGATAGGCCAAATTCTAAAAAAAAAAGTACAGTTTTCCTTCAAACAGCCAACATTTTACTTTATTTGCAGTACATACATGTATACAGTTGTAAGTAGTTATTCAGTTGTCGAGTCAACACTTTACTAACCCCCATTGTAAATTGCATTAATATATTTTTTTCATTTTCAATTAAAGAAAAGACTTTATAACGTTTTTAATAGAAGTGTTGATCAGAGTCATGTATAAAGACAGTCTGGCCAACGAAACGAGAGGTGCTAGGATTGCTACCAAAGACCGGATGCATGCAATTGCTGATGTTTTGACATTCGTTTTTTCTGATGAAATAAACCAAAATAATACGACTAACATACATTCCAAACATACTCCAGCTCATAAACCTACAAAAGTTTAATTTTGCCTCCATATTTGACACACTCTGCTGCTACATTCCTGCAGTGATTCATGACCAGCAGGCACTCTAAAAAATAACTTATTACCCTCATTTTGCCAAAATCTTCATTAATCTTCATTACCGAGTTAGCCATACTCTCTTTATACACGACTCTGGTGTTGATCTATTTGTGCCCCCCTCAATGGTGTGTGCTTAACTGCGTAGATGCAAGCATATATCATAATACAGATATAGTCAAAGTTATCTATTAGAAGGAAGTAATCATTAAACAAACGGTCAATTTGCTTGATGTTTTTCAACCAATCATGGTCAAATGTTACTATTACTGCTTTTTTATACAATTTACCAGAAAATATAAGCCAGGAAAATCAAATAAGTACAATGCTATTTCTGTTTGTACATCCCACATACATGCTAAATGATGCATTCAGGTACATCCTGACCACTGCACTGTGCATGTACCACTCAAAGGTCACAATTTGTCATTGGGCGAGTCTATGTGCTCACATCACTAAGCAGGGAGCAGATAGGGGTTGAACGACGGGATGTGTTGTCCGTCAAAATGACTTAGTGATGCTCGAGCGCGCTTGACTTTGCCTTCTTTACTTGGTGTCTGCGGTGACAGGTAACAAAACTGCCGGGGAAAGGAGGCATGCCAAGAGACCACACGAGTGCGCGTGTTACAAAGTGATGGAAAGGGGAAATGTGTGATTGCTACGATTCCTTTACCGAATATTCTGTTATGGTTACTGAGGGGAGGTGACGGCAACAGACACCAGGGAACTTTAACTCCATAGATTTATTATATATATATTGACCATATAGGCAGCACGGTGGCAGAGGGGTTAGTGCGTCTGCCTCACAATACGAAGGTCCTGAGTAGTCGTGAGTTCAATCCCGGCCTCGGGATATTTCTGTGTGGGGTTTGCATGTTCTCCCCGTGACTGCGTGGGTTCCCTCCGGGTACTCCGGCTTTCTCCCACCTCCAAAGACATGCACCTGGGGATAGGTTGATTGGCAACACTAAAATTGGCCCTAGTGTGTGAATGTGAGTGTGAATGTTGTCTGTCTATCTGTGTTGGCCCTGCGATGAGGTGGCGACTTGTCCAGGGTGTACCCCGCCTTTCGCCCGACTGTAGCTGAGATAGGCTCCAGCGCCCCCCGCGACCTGAAGGGAATAAGCGGTAGAAAATGGATGGATGGATGGATGGATGGATTGACCATATATATATATATTATAATCAAACAATAGAATATAAACTAAGGAAATGGAGTGTGAACTAGATCCAAAAGTGTATGTGGTGCGTAGCTATGTGTGTGATTAGCTGTAGTGTGTGTTATCTAGTGTTGTGATGGGCGAGAGGAGGGACAAGGCAGGTGATCCAGGGCGAGCGAGAGGCGTCGAGAGGAACGTGTCCAAGCGGGAGGTCGAGATCGAAGAGGCAGTCCGGGAAGCAGGGGAACGACGACGAGGAATGACGAGACACACAGAAACGTCAAACACAGGAACGGAGGTCGTACGCCAACAGAAGATTATATTCCGGCGCGGCATGGCAGCTTGTGCAGGCTTAAGAAGGCAGCTCGATCCTTACAGGCAGGTGTGCTGATTGCCGGTGAATGATTGCAGCTGGCGGCTGCTGCAGGGCGGAGACGTGCGCGGCGCATCCCTGGATGTGCGCGGCCGTGGGCGTGTCCCGAGGTGCGACAAGCAGAGCGCAAGGATGACATATTCATAATTATATTAGTGCAGTATTGCCAACATTTTGCATTATACACAATACTATTCCATTCTAAAGCTTTTGTTGAATGGAAATAAACAATACTTTTTAGCGCAATGGAGCAGATTATAACAAGACCAGGGTCTTGACTGACTTTAGAGATAAAAGGGTCTTTCTAATGCGGACAACATTGCCACTTATTTCATAACTCTGGACCTAAAAATGTTGTCTACAGGTTGGACATCTTTATCCAGTCTGTTGTGGCCAGTGCCCTGTACTTTGCAGTGGTTTGTTGGGGGAGCAGCACCAGCAAAAAGGGACTTTAAACCGGATCGACAAACTGATCCGGAAAGCCGGCCAAACTATTGGCACGCAGTTGGAGGCGTTTGTGTCAGTGAGGGACAGGAAGACACTGGACAAACTGCTCGCCATCATGGAGAATCCTGCCCACTCACCCCACCAGACGATTAAGGGACAGCGGAGCTCATACTCCAACAGGCTCCTTCAGCTTCGTACCCACAGTGTTCGATTCAAGAACATCAATTGATGGAATTATCAAAAATGTCTGCCAGATGCATTGTTGCAGGTTGTAGCAATACAACTAAAGAAGAGTCAGCCTGCATACATTTCCAAATGATGGGAATATGAGGAAAAATGGACCTCTCCAGTCAAATTGTCAAACCAAGCCACAGGAGTGTGATTTGCAACGATAAATTTACTGATTCTGACTTCTAAGAAGGAAAGTTTTGATTGGAGTTTGCTAGGAAAACATTTTAAAGGCTTACTGAAATGAAATTTTCTTATTTAAACGGGGATAGCAGGTCCATTCTATGTGTCATACTTGATCATTTTGCGATATTGCCATATTTTTGCTGAAAGGATTTAGTAGAGAATCATAGACGAGAAAGTTCGCAACTTTTGGTCGCTGATTAAAAAAAGCCTTGCCTGTACCGGAAGTAGCGTGACGTCACAGGTTGAAGAGCTCTTTACATCTGCACATTGTTTACACCAGCAGCGAGAGCGATTCGGACCGAGAAAGCGACGATTACCCCATTAATTTGAGCCAGGATGAAAGATTTGTGGATGAGGAAAGTGAGAGTGAAGGATTAGAGTGCAGTGCAGGATGCCAGGGTGTATCTTTTTTCGCTCTGACCGTAACTTAGGTACAAGGGCTCATTGGATTCCACACTTTCTCCTTTTTCTATTGTGGATCACGGATTTGTATTTTAAACCACCTCGGATACTATATCCTCTTGAAAATGAGAGTCGAGAACACGAAATGGACATTCACAGTGACTTTTATCTCCACGACAATACATCGTTGAAGCACTTTGGCTTTGGAGCTAAGGTAATAGCATTGTGCTTAACTGCGGATAGAAACAAAAGAAACATGCCCCTACTACTATTACTACTATTACTTCTACTATCAGGAGACACCGAACCAAACCCTGGACCTGTAACCACACGGTTAATGCTGTCTAGCCTGGCGAAGCCTAGCAATGCTGTTGCTAACGACGCCATTGAAGCTAACTTAGCTATGGGACCTCGACAGAGCTATGCTAAAAACATTAGCTCTCCACCTACGCTAGCCCTCATCTGCTCATCACGACCCGTGCTCACCTGCGTTCCAGCGATCGACGGTGCGACGAAGGACTTCACCCGATCATCGGTGCGGTCGGCGGCTAGCGTCTGATAGCGTCGGATAGCGCGTCTGCTATCCGACTCAAAGTCCTCCTGGTTGTGTTGCTGTGGCCAGCCGCTAATGCACCGATCCCCCCTACAGCTTTCTTCTTTGCAGTCTCCATTGTTCATTAAACAAATTGCAAAAGATTCACCAACACAGATGTCCAGAATACTGTGTAATTTTTCGATGAAAACAGACGCTGTTTGTATTGGGACACAATGGTGTCCCAATACATCCGTTCAATCCGTGACGTCACGCTCAAACGTCATCATACCAAAACGTCGGATATTTCCCGGGAAATTTAAAATTGCACTTTATAAGTTAACCCGGCCGTATTGGCATGTGTTGCAATGTTAAGATGTCATCATTGATATATAAACTATCAGACTGCATGGTCGGTAGTAGTGGCTTTCAGTAGGCCTTTAAAGACTCAAAACAAATTTGATCCTGAAAATCAGGATCACCCTCAAGGGGAGAAAGACAGTCAGAATCTGGGAAAAAATGAAGAAGAACAGAACTGGTATTCTGTCACACACATACCCCCACCCCCACCCCACGCTTTCCCCACCGCTTGATTCCCCTTCGGGGTGATGGACGGCTGGCAGCGATTTATAGCAGCAGTCGACCTCCAGGATCCCAACTCCCCGCCCCTCTGTTGCGAGTTGTCGTGATTATATGTAACATGTTTATGTGTGCATGGCATGGAGGTTATTTCCCACTCCAGACTAGGCCCCCTTAAGAGCCCAGTCTAGATTGTATTTTCTTACTCATCTTCTTCCCCAGCGTTTTACCTTTTTCCCATCTTTTACGAGGCGCCTTTCTTTTCTGTAACCCTGTACACTGTTAGTTTGTCTAATCTTGAACGGGTTTGTGCTGAAAACATAGTTTCGTTGTATTTGTGCAATGACAATAAAGTCCTATCCGGTCCTATCCCACATTATCCCAGCTTCCTCAAAAAAAGCAACCATTAGATTACGCTACCACGTAGGGTTGAACTAATGAAGTACCGCGTTACTAATGAATTCAAAACGGTTCTACTTAAAAAATACCGGTACTGTTTGTCATCCACATGCTGCCGTGCGGCGGGGACGTACAAAGTTGAGGAGTATGTTTAGTGTGTCAGTGCGCACAAGAAAAAACAACGAGTAGAGTAAGTGAAAGGAACTTTGAATGCTCCAGGATACCAAAACATTTTAGACAATTCCATGCTCCCAACCTTGTGGGAACAGTTTGGAGCGAGCCCCTTCCTCTTCCAACATGACTGTGCACCAGTGCACAAAGCAAGGTCCATAAAGACATGGATGACAGAGTCTGGTGTGGATGAACTTGACTGACCTGCACAGAGTCCTGACCTGAACCCGATAGAACACCTTTGGGATGAATTAGAACAGAGACTGAGAGCCAGGCCTTCTCGACCAACATCAGTGTGTGACCTCACCAATGCACTTTTGGAAAAATGGTCGAAAATTCCTATAAACACACTCCGCAACCTTGTGGACAGCCTTCCCAGAAGAAGCTGTATTAGCTGCAAAAGGTGGACCGACATCAATTTGAACCTTATGGGTTAGGAATGGGATTGCACTTAAATTGTACCGCTAAAAACAGTGGTATTGTTTTTCCATTCCATTTATTGAATTTTTTTATATGCTGTAAAAAAACCCACTGCTTTTACTGTACAATTCTGGTGACTAAGCCGCCAGTTTTTAAAGTAAAAATGTAAATATTTTTTTCACAGAAAATATATTGTTAATGTGTTTATATATATATATATATATATATGTAAGGAGGTGAACTGATGTGGGGAGTCTGCAGAGGTTCTTTCAAAAGGTTGAGACAGTTGTTACGGAAGCCTACAGGGGGCGCCACTTCGTGGTCTGTTCACTGTTGTCTGTGAATGTTCTTCTTCGTTGGTTGTGGCCATCTTAGGTCACAACTCCATGTGTTTTCTAAAGGTGAAGATTTGAGATAAAGACGACTCCACCCAGATCCTATGCTTCCTTGCCTGGTCTTTCTCTCCGTCTTCCCACGCACACAAAAATACAATACACAACGCAGAGACTTCATAGGGAGACCGAGGACTAGACGGACCCGGGATAGGGGAAGCCAGCTTCAAGGGTTACATATATATATATATATATATATATATATATATATATATATACACAGTACAGTACAGTACACGTATATTCATATCTTACTCATTGTTAGATGTGGCCCTATGAGGGCAACCATAACAGCGATGTGGCCCTCAATGAAGACGAGTTTGACACCCCTGGTCTGATGCCAGAATTTCATTCACGTGACACTCCAAAACCGTGTCATGTAGCAACGTTTTTCAGTATTAAAATGCTGATGGGCTGACATACATCATGCGGTTATGCTGCATGGAGCAGGTTAATTTTTTAACCCGTTGCCAAATATGTTTTCCCTACATTCGAAAGGCTTTACGGCTCCAAGGTGAGCGTTAATCATCTTCTAGGGTGTTTCTATAACAACAGAGACTTCTGGGGAGGGGGATCATCACCCCAATTGAATACCTCAAGAACTGCATGTTCCCCTGATAAAAAAAAAAAATCAAAGAGGTGGTTAATAATGAAAAAATAGATGTTATTTCATTGGGAACACTGATAGAGAGCTGCAGGGGTTTGGTCTTTTCCTCAAGGACACTTTGATTAATCTCAACTAGGAGTTGAATTGTTGCCTAAAAGCGACACATTTCTAACGCTAATCCAGGAGTAAGTTTATTTACAAAGTCAGCCACATTTAAACAGCAGCCATCGCTCGTTCACGCTAATCCTTGACATGACCGACCACAAATCCCCACACTCTCATGCTGTGCAGCATACAATTATCTATCATTGGGATGTGGTGTGGTGGGCCACACACATAGCGGCTTGTCAGCGGAGATTAGCAGGGAAATGCGTGGGTTTCTAACCATTGTTGCACCCTAGTGGAAGCATGTGGATTAAAACACAAGATAGTCTATGCAAACAAAACAGATGCCCACCTTTTAAACACCGGTGGCTGTAGGATCTAGTCCAGGGGTGTCAAATGTACGGCCCGCGAGGCGGCTCAGGTCCGCTAACAGGTTTCCTCCGGCCCACGAGATGAGTTTGCCAAGTATATAATGAGCTGAAATTTTTGAATGAACGAAACTGCTGTTTTTAAATGTGTCCACTGGATGTCGCCAGAGCAATTATTTGTGTCCCCTACCACACGCGGGGGCGGAGCAATGTTAGGATAGAGGCAACACTCCTGTGTTTGGACACTACCTACTTATGCTGCTTATTAGTGATAGTTTACAAATGGATAATCTGTGCATTTCGTGTTGTATTTATTACTGGGGACACATTTTTTGGGCGCACATAAATAATCTAAAATATTATGAATCCCCTTCTCACTTCACGTGTGATAAATGAAATGAGTCCAAATTCACAAGTGTTGTTGTAGACCAGGGGTGTCCAAAGTGCGGCCCGGGGGCCATTTGCGGCCCGCAGGTAATTTTTTAACGGCCCCACGGCACATTCTAAAAATACGATGAAAAAAAAATTAAAAACATAAAAAGTGGTATAAAAGAGAAAACAGGTGAAATGTAACAAGAAAATGGTGCATTATTTACTCTAATAACAAAAAGCTGCGATGCAGGCTGTTTCTTTCTTTAAAAAATAATAATGAATCAAAACCAATGTCATTATGAATTATTGACCTATTTAAGGCTCCATTTACTTCACATTAAATATTCCACTTTGAGATATTTTGGGGGGAAAATGTTGCATATTTTTTGGTTGCCATTTAAAAAACAAAGTTTTTTTAAAGAAGGGCCTAAAACGAACAAACAAAAAACAAACAACAATAAAACTTATAATTGACGGATAGATCTGAAGTTGATCTTGAGACTATTGTGGTAAAGTTAAATAAAAATGTTGGATTATTTGTTTTAAACTTTACTGAGCAGTACCCTTTTGGATCCCCAATAATTTTAGTGGGACTTTTTTTTTTTTTTTTAAGTGTCATTGCTCAAAAAAATAATGAATTAAAATCAATGTTGTTATGAGTTATTGACCTTTTTAAAGACTCCAATTATTATATAATCTCAAATATTCCACTTTAAAAATTGTATTGGGGGAAAATATTGCATATTTTGTGTTTTGTGTTTTAACCTGTGGAAGACTCTCTCTTCCGGGTTCTTCGGACCACCAATCACCGACATGCCAGGCTCTTCCAGGTTTACGATGATGTTTTATTTTTCAATAAATTGTCTTTCGGCTTGTGCTTTTCAGCAATTGTCTTTTTGTGTCAGTCTCGCTCTCGCTCGTGCTCCAACACCAACTCTCCTCTCCTCCCCGGCTGCTGCCTTTTAACAGAGCGACAGGTGATTAGACAAACAGGCCCAGGCGGGCCATCTACGCACCTGTCGCTGATCTCGCAGCCGGTCCTGGCACACCCCGCTTTGCTGCAGGTCCGCAGGCCACGCCCCCCTCACCCACACACACACACAAACCCCACACCATAATTCCTCCTCCACCAAATTTCACATTTGGCCCAATGCAGTCCGAAATGTACCGTTCTACTGGCAACCTCCAAACCTAGACTCATTCATCAGATTTCCAGATGGAAAAGTGTGATTCATCACTCCAGAGAACGCATTTTCACTACTCTACAGTCCAGTGGTGACGTGCTTTACACCACTGCATCCGACGCTTTGCATTGGACTTGGTGATGTATGAGTTAGATACAGCTGCTCGGCCATGGAAACCCATTCCATGAAGCTCTCTGCGTACTGTACGTGGGCTAATTGGAAGGTCACATGAAGTTTGGAGCTCTGTAATGATTGACTGTGCAGAAAGTCTTTGCACTATGCACTTCAGCATCCACTGACCCCTCTCTGTCAGTTTCCGTGGCTGAGTTGCTGTTGTTCCCAAACTCTTCTAGTGTCACAGTTCAATTAAAAGTAGAACAGAGGAACCCAAGGATGCAGATGGAATGTGAGTAAATAGTTCTTTACTTAACAAAAAGACACTCACAACAATGATCCAAAAATAGAAGATAACAAAAAGCGACGGTGCAAAAAAGAGCACCGTGACAAAAAGAACAAAAGCTAATATACAAAGCTAACTAAACTTGGGTCAGAGTTGCAAGACGTGCAAACTACCAAAGTACATACCAAGCTGGATGGCACTGGAAATAGCCAAGATGGTAAGAAGCATAAATACAAGCAGCATAGGAATCTTCATACAACAGGAGTCAAGGAGTGGAATTGCCGAGTGCCATCCAGCTGAAGATGTGCTGCTTAAATAGTGTCGGGCTGATTGGCCACAGCTGTGCACGTCTCACAACTCCGCCCACAGGGAAACACCGGAACTCTAGGAAGAAGACAAACAATAAGAGCCAGGTCTGCTGCACCAACAAAGGCAAACTGAACACAAACCACAAGATGGCAGCAGGCGGTGACATCTAGTTTCTTATAATGAAGCCGACAGTTGACTTTGGAATATTTAGGAGCGAGGAAATTTCCCCGACTGGATTTGTTGCACAGGTGGCATCCTATGACAGTTCCACGCTGGAAATCACTGAGAGCGGCCCATTCTTTCACAAATGTTTGTAGAAACAGTCTCCATGCATAAGTTCAGTCTGGCCCGCTTGGGAGTAGATGTTCCTCCATGTGACCCCTGAGCTAAAATGAGTTTGACACCCCTGATCTAGTCTCACTTCGGCTCGTCTCTTTTAAAAAGCCAGCTGTGAAATAGCCGTGACATGAATACCAATTCCGGGAAGATATACGCCATGTGTGAAAACTAAATAAATGCAACAACGGCTTCAGCTGTAATAAGAAGCACTCTCTCCAGAGTGAAGTAAGCATGATATAATGACGATATTAAAGCACTGATGGTGCAGGCTGCAAGAAACAATCAAGATGGAAGCAGGAAGAGGAGCTTCTGATGAAATCCGCACTCTTATGTTGCCAACAACAATAACAGCTGCTGCTCTAATAACTGGCCCAATTAGGACTGAGAAGCAGAACTCTGATTGGTGGAGCATAACTTTCCATCCAGTGTTGCGAGTAATATGTCACAAAAGTGACACAGTTACAATCAGTAAGGCATTACTAACAAAGTTACGATAAAATTGTACCCACTGTGCACACTACAATGTCAGTTATATAACCTTGTGGTGACCTGATGGTGGCTTTTCCCAGGACAGATCCATTTTTTTACAATCTTTAAAATAATCTTCTCGTATCCCAGTCGGCACACGTTACTCTTACTTCACGGATACAAGTTTTTATTGTTTTAGAGCTATTTTTGGAGTACTTTCCTTGGTGCGTGTTTGTCTGATGTTCAGATCCTAGCAGATCGCTGTCCAAGGGCACATCACCTTCAGCTCCGAGTTTGCCATTTAAAAAGGGGATATGCACTCTATTTTTGTTTCATCTGACATCACATGGACAAAAGGTAAGACCTTCTGGAGGAAAGTTCTGTGGTCAGAAGAAACAAAAATGTTGCTGTTTGGCCACAATACGTTTGGAGTAGAAAGGGTGAGGCCTTTAATCCCAGGTACACCATACCTACTGTCAAGCATGGTGGTGGTAGTATTATGCTCTGGGGCTGTTTTGCTGCCAATAGAACTGGTGCTTTACAGAGAGTAAATGGGACATTGAGAAAAGAGGATTGCCTCCAAATTCTTCAGGACAACCTAAAATCATCAGCCCGGAGGTTGGGTCTTGGGCACTGTTGGGTGTTCCAACAGGACAATGACCCCAAACACATGTCGAAAGTGGTAAAGGAATGACTAAATCAGGCTAGAATTAAGGTTTTAGAATGGCCTTCCCAAAGTCCTGACTTAAACGTGTGGACAATGCTGAAGAAACAAGTCCATGTCAGAAAACCAACAAATTTAGCTGAAATGCACCAATTTTGCCAAGAGGAGTGGTCAAAAATTCAAGCAGAAGCTTGTGGATGGCCACCAAAAGCGCCTAATTGCAGTGAAACTTGCCAAGGGACATGTAACCAAATATTAACATTGCTGTATGTATACTTTTGACCCAGCAGATTTGGTCACATTTTTAGTAGACCCATAATATTCATAAAATAACCAAACTTCATGAATGTTTTTTGTGCTCCAATCACTCTATCACAAAAAGATAAGAGTTGTAAAAATGATTGGAAACTCAAGACAGCCATGACATTGTTCTTTACAAATGTATGTATACTTTTGACCACGACTGTATGTATGTATGTATGTATATAATATATATATATATATATATATATATATATTAAGGCTGCAACTAACGATTAATTTGATAATCGATTAATCTGTCGATTATTACTTTGATTAATCGATTAATAATTGGATAAAAGAGACAAACTACATTTCCATCCTTTCTAGTATTTTATTGGAGAAAAAAACAGCAGACTGGCACCATACTAATATTGATTATTGTTTCTCAGCTGTTTGTACATGTTGCAGTTTATAAATAAAGGTTTATTTAAAAAATAAAAAAATTATAAAAAAATAAAATAAAAAATTGCCTCTGCGCATGCGGATAGCTTAGAACCAACGAATCGATGACTTAATTAATCGGCAACAATTTTTATAATCGATTTTAATCAATTGGTTGTTGCAGCCCTAATAAATAAATTATATATATATATATATATATATATATATATATATATATATATATATATATATATATACATATATATATATATATACATACATACACACACACACACTCATATACTGTATATATATCATCATATATGGTGGTCTTATCATCACTGAGCAAGAGGTCTGCATTTAAACATAATTAGAATTTGGCATTATCTGTACAAGGTGTCGGTGCGATTTCCCCAAAGCAAGATCTTTTTCTTTGAGCTAGCATATATTACTATTCCCCAGGATGCAATCCGTCAGATGCATGCACGCTCACAGCACCACCCTGTCGGTCACACGCACTTGTGGTCATATTCGCCATGACACGATAGCAGAGCCTGTGGGCGACTACGCGCATGAGTCAACAGCCCGGTCTGCTGGGAGGCATATGTGACTCACGTTTGCAGGATGTGAGCGGGAGCAAAAGGAGGGCCCCAAGCCTGCAACACCTGCTTTGTTATACTAATACTTTATCCCTGCATCATTGACTTTTCTCCTGGAGGAAGCAGACACGTCAATGTGGAATTCATGATCATGATGCAGAAAATGTGTACTATTACATCTTCTCTTTTACTCATCAATTATGACCATTCCTATCAGTTTAACTCCATTCAGAGTGAAGTGAAGTGAAGTGAATTATATTTATATAGCTCTTTTTCTCTAGTGACTCAAAGCGCTTTACATAGTGAAACCCAATATCTAAGTTACATTTAAACCAGTGTGGGTGGCACTGGGAGCAGGTGGGTAAAGTGTCTTGCCCAAGGACACAACGGCAGTGACTAGGATGGCGGAAGCGGGGATCGAACCTGGAACCCTCAAGTTGCTGGCACGGCCACTCTACCAACCGAGCTATCCCGCCCAGAGAATACGTTTGTCAAGGTGCCACTACTGATATGGCCCCGTTCCTGGGTTGGATCTCATGTGAGACGAAGCGGGGGGGATGCTTTCGCAATGCAGTCTGCTGAAAATAATGGAAAGCACCACTCTAAGTTGGAATCGCCACAAAACACATTTTTAAATATTCACAACACTACTGCCATCTGGTGGCTAAAGTGGATGGTGCACCCCTCAATTTTTAGGTTGGTCACAAACACTCACAATAACATATGAAAAATAAGTGAGTTTATCAAAGAAGCAGTTATCAGTCACGGTTTTTCGATAATTTTTATTTAAAACAGTAATACTAACCGTCTGGAGTTTTACCCCGGTTTATATTATTACCATTATTAACCTAATTTTCTGTGTCCAGTCTAATGTCCACCCAAAAATATACCTCCAGTGTATAAAACCCAAAACCAGTGAAGTTGGCACGTTGTGTAAATGGCAAATAAAAACAGAATACAATGATTTGCAAATCCTTTTCAACTTATATTCAATTGAATAGACTGCAAAGACAAGATTCTTAACGTTCAAACTGGAAAACTTTATTTTTTGCCAATATTAGCTCATTTGGAATTTGATGCCTGCAACATGTGTCAAAAAAGCTGGCACAAGTGGCAAAAAAAGACAGAAAGGTGAGGAATGCTCATCAAAAACTTATTTGGAACATCCCACAGGTGAACAGGCTAATTGGGAACAGGTGGGTGCCATGATTGGGTATAAAAGCAGCTTCCATGAAATGCTCAGTCATTCCCAAACAAGGATGGGGCGAGGGTCGCCACTTTGTGAACAAATGCGTGAGGAAATTGTCCAACAGTTTAATAACAACATTTCTCAACGAGCTATTGCAAGAAATTTAGGGATTTCACCATCTATGGTCTGTAAAATCATCAAAAGATCCAGAGAATCTGGAGAAATCACTGCACGTAAGCAATGATATTACAGACCTTCGATCCCTCAGGCAGTACTGTATCAAAAAGCGACATCAGTGTGTAAAGGATATCACCACAAGGGCTCAGGAACACTTCAGAAAACCACTGTCAGTAAGTACAGTTCATCGCTACATCTGTAAGTGCAAGTTAAAACTCTACTATACAAAGCCAAAGCCATTTATCAACAACACCCAGAAACGCCGCCGGCTTCGCTGGGCCTGAGCTCATCTAAGATGGACTGATACAAAGTGGAAAAGTGTTCTGTAGTCTGACGAGTCCACATTTCAAATTGTTTCTGGAAACTGTGGACGTTGTGTCCTCCGGAACAAAGAGGAAAAGAACCATCCGGATTGTTATAGGCGCAAAGTTGAAAAGCCAGCATCCGTGATGGTATGGGGGTGTATTAGTGCCCAAGGCATGGGTAACTTACACATCTGTGATGGCACCATTAATGCTGAAAGGTACATACAGGTTTTGGAGCAACATATGTTGCCATCCAAGCAACGTTACCATGGACGCCCCTGCTTATTTCAGCAAGACAATGCCAAGCCACGTGTTACAACAGCGTGGCTTCATAGTAAAAGACTGCGGGTACTAAACTGGCCTGCCTGTAGTCCAGACCTGTCTCCCATTGAAAATGTGTGGCACAATATGAGGCGTAAAATACCACAACGGAGACCCCCGGACTGTTGAACAACTTAAGCTGTACATCAAGCAAGAATGGGAAATAATTCCACCTGAGAAGCTTCAAAAATGTGTCTCCTCAGTTCCCAAACGTTTACTGAGTGTTGTTAAAAGGAAAGGCCATGTAACACAGTGGTGAACATGCCCCTTTGCCAACTTTTTTGCAATGTGTCGCTGCCATTAAATTCTAAGTTAATGATTATTTGCAAAAAAAAATGTAGTTTCTCAGTTCAGATATTAAATATATTGTCTCTGCAAATCATTGTATTCTGTTTTTTTTTTACGAATTACACAACGTGCCCACTTCACTGGTTTTGGGTTTTGTATTTGCAAAGTAAAAATTCCCTTCAGCTATAAGTTTGGCCAGGGAATGAATGATACGGTACATCCACAAATTGTCTGTGTGTGAAACGGGCTATGTAAATAACTCTTCATCTCCATAAAGATGAGGGGTGCTTCAGTTACACGATTAACACCCATGGGTTCATTACCACCAGCATATAGCGTGAAACTCGACACCCGTCATTTCATATTTCATGTAATATTACAAAATGCATCTTTTTCTGTTTTTTTTTAAATATTTTTTATTTGTTGCGACCATTACAATGAAGAACACCGCACATTTAAACTTGTACAGCACAGCATGTCTGAAAAGGAGTAGGAAGAAGCACTTTTTGAGTCATCTGTGCCACATTTTTATATATTTTTTTGTTTTTGTTCTTCGCTGTGGAATATCGACATGGCAAATCGAACCTCTTCCCTGCGCTCTCTTTCTCTCTGGCCGTCTCAGGCGAAGCATGGCAGGAAGCCCTGCAGGCACAGTGTGAGGCTGCCCTCAGCACACACACTCCTGTAAAGCCATTGTTTCACCCTACTGGATAATGGCAGCACTCACAGCAGCCTCACGGTCGCCTTTCTTCTCGTCTTCCTTTTTTTATTTTGACGTTATCCCCTCCAACTGTACGTTTAGCCTCCGTCTCCCCCGACTCGTCTCTTGATCCTTCTCTCATGCTCGCCCCGGTGTCGCTCTGATGCACTTGATGACCCCCCGCAAACTCGCTTTCGCCTCACAGGTCTCACTCGTATGCCTTTCTTCTCATCTCTGCATGAATGTCTTTCTTTTAAATATAGTTTTGGCTCGTGACTCCATCTCATTTCTCATTTCACACACTTTCAGGTTAATGGTAAATGGTAAATGGGTTATACTCTATACCAGTGGTTCTTAACCTTGTTGGAGGTACCAAACCCCAGCAGTTTCATATGCGCATTCACCGAACCCTTCTTTAGTGAAAAATAAAATGTTTTTTTTTCAAATTCAAGACAAAGTTATATGTTTTTGGTAACACTTTAGTATGTGGAACATATTCTAAGTAACAAAGACTTAATTTAGAGTTATTTGGTTAGGGTTAGGGGGTTAGGGCCAGGGTTAGAGGGTTTTTTGATTGATTGAGACTTTTATTAGTAGGTTGCACAGTGAAGTACATATTCCGTACAATTGACCACTAAATGGTAACACCCGAATAAGTTTTTCAACTTGTTTAAGTCGGGGTCCACTTAAATTGATTCATGATACAGATATATACTATCATATATACTATCATCATAATACAGTCATCACACAAGATAATCACATTGAATTATTTACATTATTTACAATCAGGGGTGTGGAGGGAGGGGGGGGGGGGGAGTATGGACATCAAGTAGTGGACATAGAGAGAGAGAGAGAGAGAGAGAGAGAGAGAGAGAGAGAGAGAGAGAGAGAGAGAGAGAGAGAGAGAGAGAGAGAGAGAGAGAGAGAGAGATCAGAAGGCATAAGAAAAAGTATCTGCATTTGATTGTTTACATTTGATTATTAGCAATCCGGGGAGGGTGTTAGTTTAGGGTTGTAGCTGCCTGGAGGTGAACTTTTATTGCGGTTTTGAAGGAGGATAGAGATGCCCTTTCTTTTATACCTGTTGGGAGCGCATTCCACATTGATGTGGCATAGAAAGAGAATGAGTTAAGACCTTTGTTAGTTCGGAATCTGGGTTTAACGTGGTTAGTGGAGCACCCCCTGGTGTTGTGGTTATGGCGGTCATTTACATTAAGGAAGTAGTTTGACATGTACTTCGGTATCAGGGAGGTGTAGCGGATTTTATAGACTAGGCTCAGTGCAAGTTGTTTAACTCTGTCCTCCACCTTGAGCCAGCCCACTTTAGAGAAGTGGGTAGGAGTGAGGTGGGATCTGGGGTGGAGGTCTAGAAGTAACCTGACTAGCTTGTTCTGAGATGTTTGGAGTTTAGATTTGAGGGTTTTGGAGGTGCTAGGGTACCAGGAGGTGCATGCATAATCGAAAAAGGGTTGAACGAGAGTTCCCGCCAGAATCCTCAAGGTGCTTTTGTTGACCAGAGGGGAAATTCTGTAGAGAAATCTCGTTCGTTGGTTAACCTTTTTGATTACCTTGGTTGCCATTTTGTCACAGGAAAGGTTAGCCTCTAGAATGGAACCTAGGTAGGTGACCTCATCTTTCCTGGTGATGACACTGTCACCTACTTTTATGTTGAAGTCATTGACTCTCTTAAGTTTGATGTGGGACCCAAACAGGATGGATTCTGTTTTACCCAAGTGGATGGATAGCTTGTTGTCAGCGAGCCAGGTGCAAGTTCTACAGAGCTCAGCACTGAGGAGGGTTAGGGTTGTATGACGAATAAGGCATTAATAAGTACTTAATAATGACTAGTTAAGAGCCAATATGTTACTAATTTGCATGTTAATAAGCAACTAATTAATGGTGAATATGTTCCCCATACTAAAGTGTTACCATGTTTTTTTACTGGTGCACAAAATGAACATCACCTCGTTCAAAGAACAACACCAACACGGTGCATAAACTCACAACAAATTACACACCTGCAAATCAGTCTGACTTCTGCTGTTGCCGTATCCGTAATACGCCGATAGGGAGAAGTTTTTATTTACACGATGAGTCGGGTGTGTCTTGACCACCGCCGAACCCCTGAGCCCGACTCACCGAACCCCTAGGGTTCGATAGAACCCAGGTTAAGAACCACTGCTCTATACTCTCTTTTCTACCTTCAAGGTACTCAAAGCGCTTTGACACTATTTCCACATTCACCCATTCACACATCGATGGCGGGAGCTGCCATGCAAGGCCCTAACCACGACCCGTCAGGAGCAAGGGTGAAGTGTCTTGCTCAAGGACACGACGAGGTTGGTAGAAGCTGGGGATCGAACCAGGAACCCTCAGGTTGCTGGCACGGCCACTCTCCCAGCTGCGCCACGCCAAGTATCATCCCTGCAGGACGAGTGATAGCTATACATGCTTCACTACACACGATATTTGATGTGTTGAAAAATAGTCTAAGTTGACATCGTTAAGACAAGATTTCTCTATTTCCAATTATTGGCCATTGCGACAATCATCTTGACTTTGAACTCAGTACACACAACTGAATGAAGCGCATACTTAATCAACAGCCATACATATTACGCTAAGGGTAGCCGTATGAACAATGCCAACACTGTCATAAACATGTGCCATATAGTGACACCACACTAAACAACAATGACAAACACATTTTGGGAGAATATTTGCACCGCAACGCAACATAAACACTACAGACCCAAATTCCCAGAATTCTCTGGAGCACCAACTCTTCCAGGATGCTACAATATAAACAAACTTTATTGGTATATCTACACCTGACATCCACTGTGATGATACCAAGTACAGGAGTGTATCTAGTCAATACTACTATGATTATGTCAATATTTTTTAGTGTCACAAAATCTTTATATTATGTTTATAAACTGAGGAAATATGTCCCTGGACACATGAGGACTTTGAATATGACCAATGTATGATCATGTAACTAACGACTTGGTATCGGATTGATACCCAAATTTGTGGTATCATCCAAAACTAATGTAAAGTATCAAGCAGAAGAATAAGTGATTATTACATTTTAACAGAAGTGTAGATAGAACATGTTAAAAGAGAAAGTAAGCAGATATTAACAGTAAATGAACAAGTAGATTAAAAATTAATTTTCTACCACTTGTCCTTTATGATTTTGACAAAATAATAGAATGGAAAATGACACAATATGTTACTGCATATGTCAGCAGACTAAATTAGGAGCCTTTGTTTGTTTACTTACTACTAAAAGACAAGTTGTCTAGTATGTTCACTATTTTATTTAAGGACACACTTGCAATAAGAAACATATTATAATATATCGTAAGATTTTTGTTGTTAAAATAAAGCCAATAATGAGATTTTTTGTGGTCCCCTTTATTTAGAAAAATACCGAAATATTTTGGTATCGGGACAACACTAGTGTGGACTTTAATCATTTTGAGGAATATTTAAGCTTGTTTTATGATTCTGCGTAGTGATACCCTCATATCATGTGCCGTGCAATTCTTTGCCCAAAGGCTTTTGGGCAGTGTTTTTTTTTTTTCTTCCTGTGAGTCAACTCAGGGAGCTTCCACAGCATGCACTCATCAACCATTTATTTATCTTGTTAGCTTCCTTTGTTGCAAGCGGACAATGGTAATTAACGAGAGAGACTGGGAGCTAGAACTAATCAAAGTGTTTCGACATTCTTGCTTTTTTTTGCAGACTTTGATGCAAAATCGGAGGAGACAGCGTTTGTAAAGGTGGACTGTATACCCTCTAAACAAGTCATGTACAGTCGTGGTCAAAAGTTTACATACACTTGTAAAGAACATAATGTCATGGCTGTCTTGAGTTTCCAATAATTTCTACGACTCTTATTTTTTTTGTAATAGAGTGATTGGAGCACATACTTGTTGGTCACAAAAAACATTCATGAAGTTTGGTTCTTTTATGAATTTATTATGAGTCTACTGAAAATGTGACCAAATCTGCTGGGTCAAAAGTATACATACAGCAATGTTAATATTTGGCAAGTTTCACTGCAATAAGGCGCTTTTGGTAGCCATCCACAAGCTTCTGGTTGAATTTTTGACCACTCCTCTTGACAAAATTGGTGCAGTTCAGCTAAATTTGTTGGTTTTCTGACATTGTCCAAACGTCACAAAGTGTGGATAATCCAAAAAGTGGCATTCCAAAAGTCAGGACATTGGGAAGGCCATTCTAAAACATTAATTCTGGCCTGATTTAGCCATTCCTTTACCACTTTTGACATGTTTTTGCGGTCATTGTACTGCTGGAACACCCAACTGCGCCCAAGACCCAACTTCCAGGCTGAGGATTTTAGGTTGTCCTGAAGAATTTGGAGGTAATCCTCCTTTTTCATTGTCCCATTTACTCTCTGTAAAGTACCAGTTCCATTGGCAGCAAAACAGGCCCAGAGCATAATACTACCACCACCATGCTTGACGGTAGGCATGGTGTTTCTGGGATTAAAAGCCTCACTTTTTCTCCTCCAAACATATTGCTGGGTATTGTGGCCAAACAGCTCATTTTTTGTTTAATTTGACCACAGAACTTTCCTCCAGAAGGTCTTATCTTTGTCCATGTGATGTCATGAATGTTTTTTGTGACCAACAAGTATGTGCTCTAATCACTCTATCACAAAAAAGTAAGAGTTGTAGTAATTATTGGAAACTCAAGACAGCCATGCCATTATGTTCTTTACAAGTGTATGTAAACTTTTGACAACGTGTTTCTTAACCATTGTTGGGCTGCAAAAAAATACCTGTTTCTCAGTTGTGGTCCGTACTGGCCCGAGCGGTACTCCGTTGTAATTCACTCATCCACCACGTGTGGCTGTTATGACAATCATAAACAAACTGAATATGTTTAGAGCTAAAGTCATAAAGAACTTCTTAAGTGCATAAATTATGACTAAAAGGTCAATTTTATTGACAGTTTAGTTCAGAAACATATTCAATATTATTTTGGTTTTATTTATGTTAGCACAACATAGTTGTATGTACATTTATTTTAGGTCGTCCATCCATCCCTCCATTTTCTACCACTTGTCCCTATCGGGGTTGCGTTATTTATTAGTCTATTCTTATGCAGTATATTGGGTTAGTACTTATTTTTCTAATCAGTCTGACCAAATCCTAAGGTTTATGTGTTAAATAAATAATGATATTTGTGTTTAACACATGGTTACATTTTATTTGACAAGATTGTAAACTGTAAGCAGGTTAGATATAATTATTGAATACAAATAAAATCAAGAATAAGATTACTATTTCAGTGTTTATATTTGAATAGGCTCCCAGGCACCTCTGCAGTCCAGAACAAAAGGACGAAATGCCGACCAATAACATCATTTAGGGTCTATGTCACCACAACGCAAGGGTATATTTTGCATAGGCTCGGCCAGGGGTGTCAATCTCAAATCATATTGTTGATGTAGGTCACAGGTGTCAAACGTACGGCCCAAGGGGCCGGATCAGGCCCTCGAACATGTTTTATCCAGCCCGTGGGATAAGTTTGCTAAGTATAAAAATTAACCTGAAATTTTTGAATGAAAGAAACTGCTGTTCTAAATGTGTCCACTGGATGTCACAATAGCAATTCTTTGTATCTTTGTAGATGATGCTACATATGTATAAAATAAACCACATGATGTTAGTGCACCAGTCGAGGAAAATGATCAAACTACATAAATAACATGCTGTAACTTGATTTTGATATAACATTTTTATCTTGATAGATTGAACATTAACACCAATGAGTTGACTGATGAACTTTAGCACATAATTCATTCAGAAAATATAAATAACAAAAAATAAAGATTGAATACAATTAACCACGACATGTAAGTGTAAAAAAATCCCAACAACATTATGATTTGCACAAATTCAGAATGTGTTTGTTCTATTTCTAAACAAAGAAAACAATATTTTCTTTATTTTTAAGTTATCGTGCCGTGATTTTACCAGTCCGGCCCCCTTGGGAATCGATTTTTGTCCATGTGGCCCCCAATCTAAAATGAGTTTGACACCCCTGATGTAGAAGGCCCATATCTGCTATACAGATTTACTTTAGACAAGAGAAATGTGGAATACTTCTATTGTTGCCTTATTTGTATTTAACTTCATTAAATGGATTTATATTAATGTTTGGCGCAGCCGGACCGGATATAAAAATTAAAAAAAAGAAAGACCGAGGGGAAAATTGTCGGGACATGAGGGGGATAAGACAGAGACAGAGAGACAACAACAAAAACAACAACAATAATAACAATAGCAACCTCAACCTCAACGACAGCAGAACACACGTTAAACAATGGGTGTGAAGGTAAAAAGAATATGACTGAAAGAAAGTAAGCGCACAATTATTGTTTTGTTTTGTGTGGCAAAAATGACTTAGAAAGTTGAGGAATGCTCATCACCACTTATTTGGAACATCCCACAGGTGAACAGGCTAATTGGGAACAGGTGGGTGCCATGATTGGGTATAAAAGCAGCTTCTATGAAATGCTCAGTCATTCACAAACAAGGATGGGGCGAGGGTCACCACTTTGTCAACAAATGCGTGAGCGAATTGTCAAACAGTTTAAGAACAACACTTCTCAACAAGCTATTGCAAGGAATTTAGGGATTTCACCATCTAAGGTCTATAATATCATCAGAAGGTTCAGAGAATCTAGAGAAATCACTGCCCGTAACATTGAATGCCCATGACCTTGGATCCCACAGGGCGTACTGCATCAAAAACCGACATCAGTGTGTAAAGGATATCACCACATGGGCTCAGGAACACTTCAGAAAACCACTGTCAGTAACTACAGTTCGTCGCTACGAGTTAATGCAAAGCAAAAGCCATTTATCAACAACACCCAGAAACGCCGACGGCTTCGCTGGGCCCCAGCTCATCTAAGATGGACTGATGCAAAGTTGAAAAGTGTTCTGAGGTCTGACGAGTCCACCTTTCAAATTGTTTTTGGAAACTGTGGACGTTGTGTCCTCCGGAACAAAGAGGAAAAGAACCATCCAGATTGTTATAGGCACAAAGTTCAAAAGCCAGCATCAGTAACTTACACATCTGTGAAGGCACCATTAATGCTGAAAGGTACATACAGGTTTTGGAGCAACATATGTTGCCATCCAAGCAACGTTATCATGAATGCCCCTGCTTATTTCAGCAAGACAATGCCAAGCCACGTGTTACATCAACGTGGCTTCATAGTAAAAGAGTGCGGGTACTAGACTGGCCTGCCTGTAGTCCAGACCTGTCCCACATTGAAAATGTGTGGCGCAATATGAGGCGTAAAATACGACAATGTTATGTTTTGTGTGACAAGTAGCAGTGTTAAACAAAATGAGATCCTCGTACACAAACACACTTTCTGACAGTATTATGTACAGTTTCAGTTCTGTGCCAAAGGCTTAGTGATAGATTTTTTTAGAATGTGCTCTTTTTTTTTTTTTTTAGCTTTTTTAAAATGATCAACTTTCAAATTATGCCCCTTAAAGCGGACAAAAAGCACTGAATTACATTTCTAAATGAATATGTTTTAAAAAAAAAAAGATTATAATCTAAGCTTGTATGGACTCTTCCCATGTGCGTCACATTGTCTTGCTATCATGCACTTTCTTTAATGTACCATAACTACTGATACTAAGCTAACATTTAACAACCCAGCAAAGTAGCGTCCACAACACTTTTCAAATAAGATTCACATACCTGAGTCATGTGTTGTTGTCAATCCTTTGCAGTCCTTTTTGTCAAGGACATAAAATCCTAATATTAATGTTTCCATTCTTCCCATGTGGCTTTACCATGAATTGATTAACGTGAACCCCGACTTAAACAAGTTGAAAAACGTATTCCGGTGTTACCATTTAGTGGTCAATTGTACGGAATATGTACTGTACTGTGCAATCTACTGATACAAGTTTCAATCAATCAATCAAACTCAGGTGCTGAAAAACTTCTTCTTCAGGGGAGGCTCAGGCAGGCTGCATGCAGGCTACTTTATGCAGCTGCTGCCTCTCTGTTGGACTCCGGTACTGCATGTTACTTCTTTTGTTCTTTGTTTTTGTTTTTTGAGCCGCCTTGAAATTCAGATTCAGGGCTTTTAGATCAAAACATCCCTAATCTTTTTCTATTTTTGATTACCAGCATCCTGAGATGAATGAGATTGACTTTAGTGGAATTTGGAAGGGAATTTGGAAGGGAATTTGGAAGTGTTATTTTAGTAGGACGAGGATCATTAAAACCATCTATCTTAGGAACTAACTTCCTATTTTTTTTTTTTTTAAACTAATTGAATTTTATTTACCATATTTTTCAGACTATAAGTTGCAGTTTTTTTTTCATAGTTTGGCCGGGGAGCGACTTATGTGTGAAATTATTAACACATTACCGTAAAGTATGAAATAATATTATTTAGCTCATTCACTTAAGATTAGGAGTGACAGATTGTTTGGTAAACGTATAGCATGTTCTATATGTTATAGTTATTTGAATGACTCTTACCATAATATGTTACGTTAACATACCAGGCACGTTCTCAGTTGTACACGTACACTTATTTATCCTGTTGTTCACTATTCTTTATTTATTTTAAATTGCCTTTCAAATGTCTATTCTTGGTGTTGGGTTTTATCAAATACATTTCCCCCAAAAATGCGACTTATACTCCAGTGCGACTTATATATGTTTTTTACCTTCTTTATTATGCATTTTCGGCAGGTGCGACTTATACTCCGAAAAATACGGTACATCTAATTGTTATTGACATATAGCAAGGGTATCAAATGTACGGATCAGGCCAGTGAATAGACTATTTATTAGTCTAGTCTTATGCAGTATATTGGGTTAGTACTTATTGTTCTAATCAGCCTGACCAAAGCCTAAGGTTTATGTGTTAAATAAATAATAATATTGGTGTTTAACGCATGGTTTCATATTATTTGACAAGATTGTAAACTGTAAGCAGGTTAGATATAATTATTTAATATGAATAAAATCCAGAATAAGATTACTATTTCAGTGTTTACATTTGATAAGGTCCCGGGCCCCTATGTAGTGGAAATGATGGGCTCTGAGGTCAAAAAGGTTGAGA
>NC_084755.1:23253899-23268899 GCF_033978785.1 Entelurus aequoreus | reverse complement strand
GTGGTTTATTTTGCACATATGTAGCATCATCTACAAAGATACAAAGAATTGCTATTGCGACATCCAGTGGACACATTTAGAACAGCAGTTTCTTTCATTCAAAAATGTCAGGTTAATTTTTATACTTAGCAAACTCATCCCGCGGGCCGGATAAAACCTGTCCGCGGGCCCGGTCCGGCCCTCGGGCCGTACGTTTGATCCACTCAACGTCCATTGCACCAAGGGGGGGGTCCCCACATCCGTGGTCCCCTCCAAGGTTTCTCATTGTATCCCATTGGGTTGAGTTTTTTTCTTGCCCTGATGTGGGATCTGTGGCTTGTGCAGCCCTTTGAGACACTCGTGATCAAGGGCTATATAAATTTGATTGATCGGTGTGGACACAAGTAAAGAAAATCCCCCCACTCTATTTCGGGAACAGCGGCGCCAAACAAAAGTCCAGCACCATGGACAGCACCATTGAACTGCCTGGTCACAAAACTGTTGGATTTTCTTGACTACCCACACAAAAACTGCATCGGGGTCTCAGGGACACGCACTATAAGCAACAATGTTTCTCAATGTGCATATTTGCAGATAATGCAGAACTGCACTAACATTAGACCGAGTTACGCCAATGTGGAATAAACAAAAACATGCAGGCTGACCCTCTATGACACCTTAAACTTGTGTGCAAGTCCACCATTAAACACTACTGTTGGCAACCAGAGCTCAAAACTGTTGGATGTTGTGCTCCACATTCAGCAGCAGCCACATATGTAAGTGTGCATGGGCATGAACGTCATTCCTAAAAAAAATTGGGTCAAACTTACCTTGACTGGCATTAAAAGCGAAGAGGGTGTCCAGGAATGACTGGACAATCCAGCTGAGGTCTTGTGGCACCAACCATGAAGAATCAGTATCCTGTGGCCATTAGCAGTCCATGTGATGACATTTTGTCCATCCTTCAGTCGTCGAGATGTTGTGTGCACAAGCTCGGCTGGGAAATTTGGATGTTTTTTTGGGTTTGTTTTTTTTTAGCACACTGCAGCCCCTCTGTGGCTCTGTCTGGTGCGCAATGGTTCTCTTTTTTTTTTTTTTTTTTTTTTTGGACTCACATGTCTAATAAGATCTCCCCACCTGACCAAGTTGTATAGGAGGGTGGTGGGCTCATTCTGAGAAAAGGTAATCAATATTACGACTTTAGAAGGCGCCGAGGGATTTTGGGGGGCACTTTTTCCGCCCCTTTGCCACACTCACGTTGCTTGAACACGCTGCAAGACAGAAAAAAAAGAAAAAAAAAAGAAAAGATAGAAAGAAACGCATTTCCTTTAGTGTTGGAGCAATTTGCGCAGGTGTCTTCCGTGAGGCGTTCAAGTGCCTTTCACTTCATCGTGCGTAATCTCAGCATCTCCTCGGAGAAAATAGTTCCCACGGCAGCGCGCCACGGCAGAACCTCTCCGTGCGTAATGCAGTTCTCAGTGAGAGAGAAAAGGGGATCGAGGAGAGGGTGTGTGTGTGTGTGTGTGTGTGTGTGTGTGTGTGTGTGTGTGTGTGTGTGTGTGTGTGTGTGTGTGTGTGTGTGTGTGTGTGTGTGTGTGTGTGTGTGTGTGTGTGTGTGTGTGTGTGTGTGTGTGTGTGTGTGTGTGTGTGTGTGTGTGTGTGTGTTCTTGTATTTCCACCCTTCTTGAGACGTCAGCAAGGAAAAGTACCTTCCTTGAACAAGTTAGGACATAAATCATGGTCCCAATATGGAAAACCACCGCATCTAATAGAGAATGTCTCATTTGCACCCCCTGGTGGTGAAATATATCAAAATTAGGGTGGTCCCAAAAAGGAGGGATTTTTTCAAATTGACTGTGTGTCGGTTTTAAAAGTGTTCTCCCTCTGGTCAACATATGAAATAACAAGTGTGTGTAAAAATTTGAAGTGTTCCCCCTCTGGTCAACATATGAAATAACAAGTGTGTGTAAACATTTGAAGTGTTCCCCCCTCTGGTCAACATATGAAATAACAAGTGTGTGTAAAAATTTGAAGTACTCCCCCTCTGGTCAACATATGAAATAACAAGTGTTTGTAAGAAATTGAAATGCGGCCAATTTGTCCAAAATTAATTACAAAAATTAAATAAATATGTGTATCAAGACATACTGTAATAACTTGTTCTCACGTTGTGTCGACTTTGTTCTTATAAAATTGTGAACAATTTCTCATCTTCTTTCTGTTTCTGTAATATTGCAATATTTTCTCGTAAAATTATGACTTTTTTATGTGAAAGTATTACTTTACTTACTGCAAAATGGTGACATTTGTCATATAAAATTCTGACTTTTATCACAATATTGCCAATTTTTTTGTTATTCATGTAAAATAGTGACATTTTTGGAGTAAAATGATGACTTTTGTCATAATTTTGCCAAGTAAAATTCAAATTATAATTATAATATTGCCAACATTTTTAGGTTTTGTTATAAAATTGTGACTTTTGTTGAGTAAAATTACGACTCTTTTCATAAAATTGACAAAATGTTAAGCTTTTCTTGTAAAATTGCGACTGTTATTGAGTAAAATGTTATCATATAATTGCACAAACGTTCAGTTTTTCTTGTAAAATTTTTACTTCCATTGAGTAAAATTACAACTTTTATTATAATACTGCCAAAATTCTAAGTTTTTCTTTTGAAATTGTGACCTTTTTCTTGTCAAATTCTAACTAATTTTTCACATGTTGTAAATGCACATCTTTATATATCTAGAAAGGCTGGTCCTACAGAGGTAGGCATTTTTCTCAGGTCCCAAGAAGGTAACAATACAAGAATGTGTGCGTGCGTGTGCGTGCGTGTGTGTGTGTGTGTGTGTGTGTGTGTGTGTGTGTGTGTGTGTGTGTGTGTGTGTTCTTGTATTCCCACCCTTCTTGAGACGTCAGCAAGGAAAAGTACCTTCCTTGAACAAGTTAGGACATAAATCATGGTCCCAATATGGAAAACCATCGCATCTAATAGAGAATGTCTCATTTGCACCCCCTGGTGGTGAAATATATCAAAATTAGGGTGGTCCCAAAAAGGAGGGATTTTTTTCAAATTGACTGTGTGTCGGTTTTAAAAGTGTTCTCCCTCTGGTCAACATATGAAATAACAAGTGTGTGTGAAAATTTGAAGTATCCCCCCTCTGGTCAACATATGAAATAACAAGTGTGTGTAAAAATTTGAAGTGCTCCCCCTCTGGTCAACATATGAAATAACAAGTGTTTGTAAGAAATTGAAATGCGGCCAATTTGTCCAAAATGAATTACAAAAATTAAATAAATATGTATATCAAGACATACTGTAATAACTTGTTCTCACGTTGTGTCGACTTTGTTCTTATAAAATTGTGAACAATTTCTCATCTTCTTTCTGTTTCTGTAATATTGCAATATTTTCTCGTAAAATTATGACATTTTTAGGTGAAAGTATTACTTTACTTACTGCAAAATGGTGACATTTGTCATATAAAATTCTGACTTTTATCACAATATTGCCAATTTTTTTGTTATTCATATAAAATAGTGACATTTTTGGAGTAAAATGATGACTTTTGTCATAATTTTGCCAAGTAAAATTAAAATTATAATTATAATATTGCCAACATTTTTAGGTTTTGTTATAAAATTGTGACTTTTGTTGAGTAAAATTACGACTCTTTTCATAAAATTGCCAAAATGTTAAGCTTTTCTTGTAAAATTGCGACTGTTATTGAGTAAAATGTTATCATATGATTGCACAAACGTTCAGTTTTTCTTGTAAAATTTTTACTTCCATTGAGTAAAATTACAACTTTTATTATAATACTGCCAAAATTCTAAGTTTTTCTTTTGAAATTGTGACCTTTTTCTTGTCAAATTCTAACTAATTTTTCACATGTTGTAAATGCACATCTTTATATATCTAGAAAGGCTGGTCCTACAGAGGTAGGCATTTTTCTCAGGTCCCAAGAAGGTAACAATACAAGAATGTGTGCGTGCGTGTGTGTGTGTGTGTGTGTGTGTGTGTGTGTGTGTGTGAGTGTGTGTGTGTGTTCTTGTATTTCCACCCTTCTTGAGACGTCAGCAAGGAAAAGTACCTTCCTTGAACAAGTTAGGACATAAATCATGGTCCCAATATGGAAAACCATCGCATCTAATAGAGAATGTCTCATTTGCACCCCCTGGTGGTGAAATATATCAAAATTAGGGTTGTCCCAAAAAGGAGGGATTTTTTCAAATTGACTGTGTGTCGGTTTTAAAAGTGTTCTCCCTCTGGTCAACGTATGAAATAACAAGTGTGTGTAAAAATTTGAAGTGTTCCCCCCTCTGGTCAACATATGAAATAACAAGTGTGTGTAAAAATTTGAAGTGCTCCCCCTCTGGTCAACATTTGAAATAACAAGTGTTTGTAAGAAATTGAAATGCGGCCAATTTGTCCAAAATTAATTACAAAAATTAAATAAATATGTATATCAAGACATACTGTAATAACTTGTTCTCACGTTGTGTCGACTTTGTTCTTATAAAGTTGTGAACAATTTCTCATCTTCTTTCTGTTTCTGTAATATTGCAATATTTTCTCGTAAAATTATGACATTTTTATGTGAAAGTATTACTTTACTTACTGCAAAATGGTGACATTTGTCATATAAAATTCTGACTTTTATCACAATATTGCCAATTTTTTTGTTATTCATATAAAATAGTGACATTTTTGGAGTAAAATGATGACTTTTGTCATAATTTTGCCAAGTAAAATTAAAATTATACATATAATATTGCCAACATTTTTAGGTTTTGTTATAAAATTGTGACTTTTGTTGAGTAAAATTACGACTCTTTTCATAAAATTGCCAAAATGTTAAGCTTTTCTTGTAAAATTGCGACTGTTATTGAGTAAAATGTTATCATATAATTGCACAAATGTTCAGTTTTTCTTGTAAAATGTTTACTTCCATTGAGTAAAATTATAACTTTTATTATAATACTGCCAAAATTCTAAGTTTTTCTTTTGAAATTGTGACCTTTTTCTTGTCAAATTCTAACTAATTTTTCACATGTTGTAAATGCACATCTTTATATATCTAGAAAGGCTGGTCCTACAGAGGTAGGCATTTTTCTCAGGTCCCAAGAAGATAACAATACAAGAATGTGTGTGTGTGTGTGTTGTGTGTGTGTGTGTGTGTGTGTGTGTGTGTGTGTGTGTGTGTGTGTGTGTGTGTGTGTGTGTGTGTGTGTGTGTGTGTGTGTGTGTGTGTGTGTGTGTGTGTGTTCTTGTCTTTCTAGGAAAAGTACCTTCCATATGAGGGCCGGTGAACAAGTTAGGACATAACATAAATCATGGTCCCAATATAGAAAACCATTGCATCTAATTGAGAATGTCTCATTTGCACCCCCTGGTGGTGAAATCTATCAAAATTATGGTGGACCCAAAAAGTAGGGTTTTTTCAAATTGACTGTGTGACAGTTTTAAAAGTGCTCTCCCTCTGGCCAACATATGAAATAACAAGTGTGTGTAAGGAATTGAAATGCGTCCCCTCTGGCCAAAATGTATTAAAAAAAAAAAAAAAAAGAATATGTATATAGAGACATACTGTAATAACTTGAAGTAGATAACGAAGATTAAAAACCAATTACAAACAAAACATTCCCCTAAAAATAAATGAACTAAAAGCAGTCTTTTTCTCACAATGTGTGGCCTTTTTTTCTTATAAAATTGGGAACAATTTCTCATACTCTTTCTGTTTCTGTAATATTGCAATATTTTCTCGTGAAATGATGTCTTTTTTATGTAAAAGTATTACTTTTTAATGCAAAATGGTGACATTTGTCATATAAAATTCTGACTTATATCACAATATTGCCAATTGTTTTGTTGTTCTTGTAAAATAGTGACATTTTTTGAGGAAAATGATGACTTTTGTCATAATTTTGCCAAGTAAAATTCAGATTATTATTATAATATTGCCAACATTTTTAAGTTTCCTTATAAAATTGTGACTTTTGTCGAGTAAATTTAAGACCCTTTTCATAAAATTGCCATAATTTTAAGCTTTTCTTGTAAAATCGCGACTGTTATTGAGTAAAATTCCAACTTGCATCATAATATTGCACAAATGTTCAGTTTTTCTTGTAAAATTTGGACTTTCGTTGAGTAAAATTATGACTTTTATTATAACACTGCTGAAATTCTGAGTTTTTCTTGTGAAATTGTGACCTTTTTTTGTCAAATTCTAACTCATTTTTCACAACAAGCTTTTTTATATTTGCATAGTATGTATATATTATTAACGTTGTAAATACACATCTTTATATATCTAGAAAGGGTGGTCCTAAAGAGGTAGGCATATTTCGGAGGTCTCAAGAAGGTAACAATACAAGAAAGTGTGCGTGTGTGTGTGTGTGTGTGTGTGTGTGTGTGTGTGTGTGTGTGTGTGTGTGTGTGTGTGTGTGTGTGTGTGTGTGTGTGTGTGTGTGTGTGTGTGTGTGTGTGTGTGTGTGTGTGTGTGTGTGTGTGTGTGTGTGTGTGTGTGTGTGTTCTTGTATTTCTAAAAAAAGTACCTTCCATATGAGGACCTGTGAACAAGTTAGGACATAAATCATGGTCCCAATACGGAAAACCATTGCATCTAATTGAGAATGTCTCATTTGCACCCCCTGGTGGTGAAATCTATCAAAATTATGGTGGACCCAAAAAGTAGGGTTTGTTCAAATTGACTGTGTGTCGGTTTTAAAAGTGCTCTCCCTCTGGTCAACATATGAAATAACAAGTGTGTGTAAAAATGAGAAGTGCTCCCCCTCTGGTCAACATATGTAATACCAAGTGTGTGTAAGAAATTGAAATGCGTCCCTTCTGGCCAAAATGTATTAAAAAAAAAAAAAAGAATATGTATATAGAGACATACTGTAATAACTTGAAGTAGATAACGAAGATTAAAAAACAATTACAAACAAAAAATCCCCCCCAAAATAAATGAACTAAAAGCATTCTTTTTCTCACAATGTGTCAACTCTTTTTTTTTTATAAAATTGGGAACAATTTCTCATATTATTTCTGGTTCTGTAATAATGCAATATTTTCTCGTGAAATTATGTCTTTTTTATGTAAAAGTATTACTTTTTAATGCAAAATGGTGACATTTGTCATATACAATTCTGACTGTTATCACAATATTGCCAATTTTTTTGTTGTTCTTGTAAAATAGTGAAATTTTTTTAGTAAAATGATGACTTTTGTCAAAATTTTGCCAAGTAAAATTCCGATTATTATTATAATATTGCCAAAATTATAATATTGTGACTTTTGTTGAGTAAAATTCCAACTCTTTTCATAAAATTGCCATAATTTTAATATTTTTCTTGTAAAATCGCGACTGTTATTAAATAACATTTCAATTTTTATCATAATATTGCACAAATGCTCAGTTTTTCTTGTAAAATTTGGACTTCTGTTGAGTAAAATCACAACTTTTATTATAATACTGCCAAAAATGTAAGTTTTTCTTGTGAAATTAAAACACATTTTTCACAACAGGCTTTTTTATATTTGCATAGTATGTATATATTATTAATGCTGTAAATACACATCTTTATATATCTAGAAAGGGTGGTCCTAAAGAGGTAGGAATTTTTAGGAGGTCTCAAGAAGTCAACAAATACAAGAATGAGTGTGTGTGTGTGTGTGTGTGTGTGTGTGTGTGTGTGTGTGTGTGTGTGTGTGTGTGTGTGTGTGTGTGTGTGTGTGTGTGTGTGTGTGTGTGTGTGTGTGTGTGTGTGTGTGTGTGTGTGTGTGTGTGTGTGTGTGTGTGTGTGTGTGTCTAAAACCAGTTAGATGTTGCATTAAAAAAAAAAAAAAAAAAAAAACATTTGGCTTCTCCGTGTGCAGTCCTACAATGTGTGTGTGAGAGAGGGGAAAATACAAGAATATCGCATCTTGCACGCCGGATTGCATATTTAATGATGCGTGTTTATCACATTTAGGAGCACCAGCAGCTCACAGTTGTGATTGGAGGCGACACGTGCACGCACGCGCTTAATCAGGTTCTCCTTGTCCTGCGTGGTTTAGAACAAAAAAGTGTGCGAAAGGCAACCCCCAAAGTGAATATTTTTACAGAAGCTTTGTGTTTAAGTTATGAAAGGGACAAATATAGAAATGATATAAAAGAATAAGAATATAGACATGAAACTGGGATACACTTTAGAGAAGTCAGTGTGCAGAATGACCGGCTGTACTCGTGCACTTAACGATAATTTCAATAGCAATTATTTTTTTCCGATTTCCATCATGGAGTGCAGTTCTTGTTGTGAATTTTGCTTTTGAGATGCTTTGCATTAACAATCGAGAAATGTGCTTTCAAGACAACTTCAAAGATGCGTTGTCCACTATACTTTATGTTTCAATCAACGAAATGTACTGTAAATTTATTCGACTAAAAGGTTGAGGAATTTCGTCGACTAAAACTGGACTAAAATTTAATTAATTTAGATTGACTAAAATATGACTAAAACTAAAATAAATTTTCGTCAAAAGACTACAACTAAAACTAAATTAACTTTACTGCGGTTAACAGGAAGGAGCCGTGATGTCTGCTGGGCAACCGCTAACGGCCGTAACAAAGGCACATCAAAAGATACCGGTATGCCGGTATTGTCTCAAATATATACCGCTTTCTAAGTATTAACTATAACACGGGTATATCGCCGAGCCCAAATTTTACGTGTTCTACATCATCATATGTGAACACCTGGGAGAAAGTGAAGAAAACCCTTTTTATTTTTGACGCTATATGATGCCATCAGCAGGCGGGACATCGATCGGGATGTCTACAGACTGCAAGTTAACTTGCTGCTTCAGGTGTCAAATGAGCTGTTTTGTCGAAAAGCGCCAACAGTTGCTACTCCTGTTTAAACGGCGATGAACGGTGGATTGTGTCTGTTAGGTGAGCGGAATAAGGCATGCAATCCATTCTGTGTCCCTTTCTTGATTAATATGCAAAATATAGGCTGATAATCAAAACGGCCACAGTACTAGGAGGAGAAAATGCAAATATAGGGATTTAGCACGCGCAATGTGATTTATCAACACTCATCACCGTTTTGCGAGCACTATTTTGTGTTTTATTTGGTAACTGTGCAAACTGACAGTTATGTGTGTGTGATATTTATATATATATATATATATATATATATATATATATATATATATATATATATATATATATATATATATATATATATATATATATATATATATATATATATATATATATATATATGCAAAACCCAAAACCAGTGAAGTTGGCACTATGTGTAATTCGTAAATAAAAACAGAATACAAATATTTGCAAATCCTTTTCAACTTATATAAAACTGAATAGACTGCAAAGACAAGATATTTAATGTTCGAACTGAGAATCTTAATTTTTTTTTGCAAATAATCATTAACTTAGAATTTAATGACAGCAACACATTGCAAAAAAGTTGGCACAGGGGCATTTTTACCACTGTGTTACATGGCCTTTCCTTTTAACAACACTCAGTAAAGGTTTGGGAACTGAGGAGACCAATTTTTGAAGCTTTTCAGGTGGAATTCTTTCCCATTCTTGCTTGATGTACAGCTTAAGTTGTTCAACAGTCCGGGGGTCTCCGTTGTGGTATTTTAGGCTTCATAATGCGCCACACATTTTCAATGGGAGACAGGTCTGGACTACAGGCAGGCCAGTCTAGTACCCGCACTCTTTTACTATGAAGCCACGCTGTTGTAACACGTGGCTTGGCATTGTCTTGCTGAAATAAGCAGGGGCGTCCATGGTAACGTTGCTTGGATGGCAACATATAGAACCTTTATTTAACCAGATAAGAAAACCCATTGAGATCAAGATCTCTTTCACAAGGGTGACCTGGCCAAGAGGTCAACAGCACATGTCACAGAGCAGTTTCAAAATAAATACATTAAGACATACATTTTAAAATACATAAGAGAACTGTAAAACAACAGAGATTTACATCTTTAAAAACACAGGCACTATGTTGCTCCAAAACCTGTATGTACCTTTCAGCATTAATGGTGCCTTCACAGATGTGTAAGTTACCCATGTCTTGGGCACTAATACACCCCCATACCATCACAGATGCTGGCTTTTCAACTTTGCGCCTAGGACAATCCGGATGGTTTGTTCCTCTTTGTTCCGGAGGACACATCATCCACAGTTTCCAAAAACAATTTGAAATGTGGACTCGTCAGACCACAGAACACTTTTCCACTTTGCATCAGTCCATCTTAGATGAGCTCGGGCCCAGCGAAGCCGTTGGCGTTTCTGGGTGTTGTTGATAAATGGCTTTCGTTTTGCATAGTAAAGTTTTAACTTGCACTTACAGATGTAGCGACCAACTGTAGTTACTGACAGTGGTTTTCTGAAGTGTTCTGGAGCCCATGTGGTGATATCCTTTACACACCCATGTCGCTTTTTGATACAGTAACGCCTGAGGGATCGAAGGTCCGTAATATAATCCTTTACGTGCAGGGATTTTTCCAGATTCTCTGAACCTTTTGATGATATTACGGACCGTAGATGGTGAAATCCCTAAATTCCTTGCAATAGCTGGTTGAGAAATGTTGTTCTTAAACTGTTGGACAATTTGCTCATGCATTTGTTGACAAAGTGGTGACCCTCGCCCCATCCTTGTTTGTGAATGACTGAGCATTTCATGGAATCTACTTTTACACCCAATCATGGCACCCACCTGTTCCCAATTAGCCCGTTCACCTGTGGGATGTTCTAAATAAGTGTTTGATGAGCATTCCTCAACTTTCTCAGTCTTTTTTGCCACTTGTGCCAGCTTTTTTGAAACATGCTGCAGGCATCAAATTCCAAATGAGCTAATATTTGCGAAAAATAGCAACGTTTTCCAGTTTGAACGTTAAATATCTTGTCTTTGGAGTCTATTCAATTGAATATAAGTTGAAAAAGATTTGCAAATCATTGTATTCTGTTTTTATTTACCATTTACACAACGTGCCAACTTCACTGGTTTTGGGGTTTTGACCCATTGTGTCTAATGTTTGTGTTCCTATGGAGTAAAACTGTATAGTTGTTTACAAACAGTGTTCCATACTGGGAGCGTGCAGAAGAGAGTGAGGCGGCAGGGATTGGAGGATCCATTAAACACGACCACCTGACTCCACACGCTAAGTCAGTTTCCGCTAAAAGAGCCCCTTCAGGCTTAAAGCGCACATGTTGGCTCGGCAGTTGGAATCTTCACGCGTATTGACAGCCGACGCGGTACTTTCCCACCCGGTGGAGAGAGGCATGAAAAGTGTATGTTTTGCCATTGTGCGGCGATGACTAATTCACAGCACCGCGTGCAAAAAAATAAAATAAAGAAATAAACCCACTTGCCAGCTTGAGGTGAAGTGCGTTATTCATAAGTTGTGAATAATTGAGGTTTAGGGAGCACAGTTAGAAGTGAAGGAAAAGGGGTGGGGGTGTATTTGCTGACTGTGTGCTTTGTCTGGCTCGGCACTTAGCAGGAATACAATGCTTGGGTCGGGCAATTAGCGGGCACAGTGCAGAGTAAAGGCAAAGTTAGGTAACGTGCATATTTTAATGATGACAATCAAGCCACCACAGCCTATTAGTCCATCCGGGGGTGATTAACTATTGATGTGTCACTGACTTACCATCGCAGCTTTTCTTTCAATTTGCGCTAAAACATCAGGGTGAGTTAATGCCGGACTGTCATGGAGACTTTTACGCAATAGATTTTTAAGAGTGCGAATAAAACACATGGTGCCGCCGTAATAGGGTGCACTAAAAAGGACATAATACATGATGTGCTTGTTATTGCATTCATTCGAGTTGGTGCAAAGATAAAGAACATGTTTTTCTTGCTGCGTTCTGAATGGATTTAAACGTTCACTCGTTGTTGTTTGATGGATTTAATTCTTACAATGGAGGAAGTCGCTTGTGTTGTCGAAAAATGTGTGTACGTTAGTGATGGTAATGACTGCTCAGCGAGTGTATGGCACACTCACTACTAGGGTTGTACGGTATACCGGTATTAGTATAGTACCGCGATACTAATTAATCATATTCGGTTCTATACCGGTTCTATACGTCGTGTCCATGCTGGTTTACGAGCAGAGGAGCATGTTCGGCAGCGCACAATCACGGAGTACTTACAAGCAGACACGGTGTGTAGACAGAAAAGGGAGAACGGACGCATTTTGGCTTAAAAACTAAAGATAAAGGTGAAGTTATAACACTGAGACGCCCTCAGGAAGAGGTGCTTTAGGACATGGCGAGCTAGCTAGCGGCTAAAGTCCAGCCGCCGTCGGCAGTGTTTTAGCTACTTCTAAATCACTAATCCTCGTCTCCATGGCGACAAATAAAGTGATTTACTTACAAGTATCATCCCTGCAGGACGAGGAATAGCTAACATGCTTCACTACACACCGTAGCTCACCGGCGTCAAAATGTAAACAAATGCAATTGGTGGATCTACACCTGACATCCACTGTAATGATACCAAGTACAGGAGCGTATCTAGTCGATACTACTATGATGACGCCGATATTTTTTGGCATCACAACATCTTCTTTTGTTTTTTTTAAATGTATATTATGTTTATAAAGTCAGGAAATATGTCCCTGGACACATGAGGACTTTGAATATGACCAATGTATGATTCTGTAACTACTTGGTATCGGATCGATACCTAAATTGGTGGTATCATCCAAAACTAATGCAAAGTATCCAAACAACAGAAGAATACGTGTTTATTACATTTTAACAGAAGTGTAGATAGAACATGTTAAAAGAGAAAGTAAGCAGATATTAACAATAAATGAACAAGTAGATTAATAATTAATTTTCTACCACTTGTTCTTAATAATTCTGACAAAATAATAGAAAGGAAAATGACACAATATGTTACTGCATATGTCAGCAGTCTAAATTAGGAGCCTTTGTTTGTTTACTTACTACTAAAAGACAAGTTGTCTTGTATGTTCACTATTTTATTTAAGGACAAACTTGCAATAAGAAACATATGTTTAATGTACCCTAAGATTTTTTGTTAAAATAAAGCCAAAAATGCAATTTTTTGCGGTCCCCTTTATTTAGAAAAATATCAAAATAATTTTGGTACCGGTACCAAAATATTGGTATCGGGACAACACTACTCACTACCTGTATCGACACAGCACTGATAGTACATTAGCGTTTCACTACATTTGACCTGCTACAAATATATAAATAGTTTATTTGTTTATCAACATCCTCATTAGCTGCTGCCTAAGTGCACTCGTCCCTCGCCACGTCGCGTTTCATATACTGCGGCTTAAACACATTGCTGATTGTTTGTTTTTTTTCTTCCTTTTTTTAAGGCATATTCTGCAACATTTTTGTTTTGAATTAAGAATTTTTCAAGCATAACAATGCCAAAATTGCTGTTAAAAATCAACATCATAGTTTTGGGCACTAGAAGTGGCCAAAGCATTATGCAGTATCGTGGCCACTGATTGGCTCAGCCTCAGGCACCATTACTATAATGGATTCAAAGAGTGTAAGTTCCACAAAAAAAAATAAAAAAAAATAAAATGGTAACAGCCAAAAAGGAGAGGACTTAAAAGAGTGCCTTGAGGAATGCCTCTGTTATGTAAATCACAGGTTTAGACCTCAGTGTTCTGTGTTTGCCAGCAAGGTTAAAATGTCAATGCAAGTATAAGATAAGGTAGGATAGACTTTATTTATCCCACAAAGTCGCAATGCTGTGGTTGCGGTGCATATTTGACATACAAACAAACAACAGAACCACATTAATTACATATAATAGTTATGCTAATGAAAGCATGCAGCACCACATAACTAGTACTGAAAAATGCAAATATCATATAAATAAAGGATGTCCAAACTATGGCCCACGGGCCAAATGTGACCCATCGGCGTCTCCAATTTGGCCCGCCAGACGGTACGAGGTCAATAATAATAACATTTGAAAACTTCTCTTTTAAGTAAAGCTTTTAGTTAATGCACCTTTTAACTATCAATTGTAATCCACTTTATATCCTCTTTATGATGTTGCCCTGTTGTTTTAATTGAATTATTGTTTTACTTCACCTATGTTTTTTACAGCGCTTTGTGATTTTACCTGTGAAAAGCGCTTTACAAATTAAATTAACTAACTTACTAAGCAATTTGGCCGGGAGCGGTGTATTTATGTCATAAAGAAATAGCCAAAGGACTGATAGCTCTGATTTCGTCGTTGTCCGGTCGCCAAAAAAAGTACCTCAACCATTAATTGTTCTTGCAAAGAAACACAGCACAGTAAATAATTATGAGACCCAATCCAAACAACCTACCCTAGTCATAGTGCAGAAAAAAAAAAAATCAACCAGCACAAAAATTCAACAAACATGGACACACATAACACAACTTGCTTATTAAACATTGTAGATATTATAAAAAACCTGCAATCAAAATAAATACAAAATTAAAAACGTCTAAATTACGCTCATTTAAATCGATTAAAAGGGATTATTGGTCTATTTACTTATACACGTTTGGTGCATCTTAGCTGCTTGATATTTGTGATTGATTAAAACACTTTAAGGAGGTCATCACAGAAGTAAACAAGGTAGGAGTTGAACTTTAACATACTGTAAATACCCCAATTAAAATAAGTATATATCCATTACTCATATGTACTGTATGTATCAACTGTACACACACACACACACACACACACACACACACACACACACACACACCTGATAGAAATGAAAGTCACTCCACTTTCTAATGCACAGAAATACACTTGACATGCACTTGACCCAAAACTTGAACACCGGTCCGGTCGGTCTTCTAATGAAACATTCAGCGTACCGCTTGAGTGGACACGTGTTCACCTTTAAGTGGGCGGCATCACGTCTAACCGCGTTACACTTTTAATCCCACATCAGGACGTCGCGGTCAGACAAACTGGAGGAGGGACACAGGAAAAGGTGTTCTTCTAAAATG
>NC_084755.1:23018899-23248899 GCF_033978785.1 Entelurus aequoreus | reverse complement strand
AGCCGAAGATATTCGGAGTGGAATGTTCAAAATGGCCGACTGGATTTGTGGCATTTTTAGACGGTATTTTCACATACTTTGTGGACTGTAAATACAATTGGATATGGTTTAATGGATACAATTAAACTCAAATCAGCATATGAAGCCAACTTGTTTTTCCACTCTACCAGTACTTTAAAGGGGAACCACATATTTTTGAGAATTTTGCCGATCAGTCACAGTCCTTATGAGACACAAGAACACATGTTTTTTTCTTTTTTTGTATTCTAAAAATGTAAAATACGTGTGTTAGATGTGGCTCTCAATGCAGCCATTTTGCATCGAAATCACTTAAAAAAATGCATCCAAAAATCGTCAACAATACATCATTTACGTCCCGTAACCTGCATAACAACCAAGCTGTACACACATTGTGTGCCACTAACTTTCTGTCGAAAGTGTTAATTCATACTTTTATTTCCTGTAATTTAAACTATTGTACTGCCCTACTCTCTGGTCTACCCAAAAAGAATATCAAAACCATACAATTATTACAAAACTCAGCTGCACGCATGCTGCCAGGATGGGAGCACATTACACCAGTTTTAAAGTTGCTGTATTGGCTCCCGGTCCGCTTCATGGTCGATTTAAAGTTTTATTAAAAGTATTTAAATGTCTCAATGGCTTTGCGCCTTCTTATCTATCTGACCTGCTTTTTTCCGCATCAACCCATGCGGATCCTGAGATTCTCTGGCAACGGCCTTTTATTTTTTACCAAATACTGGAACAAACACCCACGGTGAGGCGGCATTTCGCCGCTGTGGCTCCCACCTGAGGAACAGCCTACCAGAGAGCCTCAGGACTGCAGAGACTGGTAAAATACAATTTAAAAAAGGCTAAAAACTAGGGGTGTACATCTTTACCCACGATTGTACCAAGAAAAATTCCTAGTTTGTGAACCCGTTTTAAGACAATGGCAATAAAACTATTCTGATTCTGATAAATGTGCTACGATATGATTCACTAACAATATCTTTTAAATATTACGATTCGATGCAATTTGATGCAGATGAAAGCTTTGCATGAAGAAATTTGTTTTTATATATATCATATATCATGTTAGAACAATGTCATGTGTTTATTTTTTTAAATAGTCACATCTAAACAGGCGGTTCCTGTACTAATTATTAGCAAATAGTAGAACTATCAAATTCAAGGCATTGCAATCCATAAACTTAAAGAAAAAAAAATAAGATGAGTTAAAAAATGCAAATTATGATTAGAATTGTAGCTTAATTTTCTTCTGATGATTCGTAGTTTAGTTATATTTGTATTTGTTCTACATTGTTAAATGTTTGATCAAAATACTGAAGGGTTGTCATATTCCCAGACAAACCAAAACTATTGACTGGCTCATTGACATGAACAATGGGTTTGTTTTTATTTGGAGCGTGACAGTGATGAAACATTTACATCTCAACCGAGGCAGAAACAGCAGCAGCTTTGCACAAAGTGGGTGTGGGTCTCCTCTCTGCTCTGACAACAATGGAATGGACTTCATTGTTATTGCACTTAAAAGTACAACAAACTGTGTTTTTAGTACAAGCTGTCTAAGAGCTGACATTCAGTAGACCGGGGACAAAGGCTCACAGCAGCACCGCTTGTACGTTGAGGACATTAGAGTGATACGTGCTTTCATGTCTCCAAACATCGGGGGAAAAATTGCTAAATTTGTTGCTCGTCGCTTTAGAGAAAAAAGGTTGCTAAAAGGACTTGGAAAGATATTAGATTTCAGTTTTACAAACCTAAACAAAGGAATATGTACAAAGAAACAAAACTGAGAAGGAAAACTATTTCAAAAGAAGGAACATCAATCATCAGCAAAACTTTGCTTCTGTTTCTTCATGCTGTTAACTATCTGTCTAGCTGCACACGCTGGAAACGAGTAGTGAAAGCAGAATACTGAATTCATTGACAGTGCAGTGTGAAAGCTGATGCATTTACTTTGTAAATAAGTAAACACAGTCTCAGTGGAGGCACTTTCCAAAGAAACATCCAAATTTTGATGTCCGAGCCCATAGACCTTGGGCTCTAGAATCTGCGGCCCACTTCATTATGTAATCGAACAGCCCTGACATAGAGAATGAATGCATATACACTACCGTTCAAAAGTTTGGGGTCACCCAAACAATTTTGTGGAATAGCCTTCATTTCTAAGAACAAGAATAGACTGTCGAGTTTCAGATGAAAGTTCTCTTTTTCTGGCCATGTTGAGCGTTTAATTGACCCCACAAATGTGATGCTCCAGAAACTCAATCTGCTCAAAGGAAGGTCAGTTTTGTAGCTTCTGTAACGAGCTAAACTGTTTTCAGATGTGTGAACATGATTGCACAAGGGTTTTCTAATCATCAATTAGCCTTCTGAGCCAATGAGCAAACACATTGTACCATTAGAACACTGGAGTGATAGTTGCTGGAAATGGGCCTCTAAACACCTATGTAGATATTGCACCAAAAACCAGACATTTGCAGCTAGAATAGTCATTTACCACATTAGCAATGTATAGAGTGTATTTCTTTAAAGTTAAGACTAGTTTAAAGTTATCTTCACTGAAAAGTACAGTGCTTTTCCTTCAAAAATAAGGACATTTCAATGTGACCCCAAACTTTTGAACGGTAGTGTATATAAAGTTAAAGTTAAAGTACCAATGATTGTCCCACACACACTATCACTTATTGCATTAAAAAATGGGTTTTAATGGGGGAAGTGTCCTCATTAAAGCAATAAAAGTTGCAAATATGAGTAGTCTGTACCTGCAAAACCCATCATTCCATCATACTGTACACGTTAACACAGAGCTCTTACAGGCCACACAAGCTCAACACACATCAACTTGCCATCGAGGCAGCAAGTGAAGAATTTAAACCCATTTGACTTACTGTCAGGTCTACTTACAGTATGCCTTCTCTCCTGCGACACACACACACACACACATATATACTATATTGCCAAAAGTATTTGGCCACCCATCCAAATGGTCAGAATCAGGAGTCCTAATCACTTGGCCCGGCCACAGGTGGAGGAGGAATTATGGTGTGGGGTTGTTTTTCAGGAGTTGGGCTCGGCCCCTTAGTTCCATACCTTACCAACTTTATTTATAAAGCCCTTTAAAAACAAGCACAGTTGAAGAACAAAGGGCTGTACACCACAAAGAAATAGAGGCAAAGGACAGACTAAAAAAATAAAATTTAAAACAGAAGTAAAATACACTTTGCAAAGCAAATACAAATTACCCTAAGAACAATTTGTTAGATAAAAAGAAGTTAAAAAGTTAAAAACAGTTAAAAAAGTTAAAAGTTAAAAACAGTTTAAAGTCTCATGCTGGGTTAAAAGACAGTGAATAAAAATGGGTTTTAAGAAGGGTCTTAAAAATAGCCAAAGAAGAGGCCTGTCTCACATGGAGAGGGAGATCGTTCCAGAGTTTGGGACCCGCAGTTCTAGTGAAAGGAACTTTGAATGCTAGAGGATACCAAAACATTTTGGACAATTCCATGCTCCAAACCTTGTGGGAACAGTTTGGAGCGAGCCCCTTCCTCTTCCAACATGACTGTGCACCAGTGCACAAAGCAAGGTCCATAAAGACATGGATGACAGAGTCTGGTGTGGATGAACTTGACTGGCCTGCGCAGAGTCCTGACCTGAACCCGATAGAACACTTTTGGGATGAATTAGAACGGAGACTGAGAGCCAGGCCTTCTCGACCAACATCAGTGTGTGAAATCACCAATGCACTTTTGGAAGAATGGTCGAACATTGTGGACAGCCTTCCCAGAAGAGTTTTGATTGATTGATTGATTGATTGAAACTTTTATTAGTAGATTGCACAGTTCAGTACATATTCCGCAAAATTGACCACTAAATGGTAACATCCTAATAAGTTTTTAACTTGTTTAAGTCGGGGTCCACGTAATCAATTCATGGTACAGTTGAAGCTGAAATAGCTGCAAAAGATGGACCGACATCATATTGAACCCTATGGGTTAGGAATGGGATGGCACTTCAAGTTCATATGTGAGTCAAGGCAGGTGGCCATATAGTGTATAAGCATAAGAAAATTGTGCACGTACATCATTGCCTATAGTCTCCTTTCACAGTCTGCCCCTTCTTTACCTTGCCAGGAAACCCTCTTGGGGGATTTAGTAAATAGAAAGCAAGTTTGTACTTCCCATTAGAGCTTAATTCTATTACTTATCGATCCAAACGTTGAGGCAAACATTCGGGACAAGTAGTGAGCGTAGTCCGCTTGACAGCGTATAGCGCTCTGGGCATGGCGGAGGAAATGAAAAGAAATGGGAAGTCAAAAGTTTGCTTCACGTGAGGGTTTTTTTTTTCGAGAATGTGTGTTTGTGTCGCGGCGACGTTGTACATGCCAGTGTGGGCGCGCACATTAGCACAACACACTGATTCACATTGACAGCATGCATACAGTGCGCTGTGCCCTATATACCACGTGTGTTGAACACAGAGGTGAAATTGGAATAAGAGGCGGAATGGAGCCTGAGGGAGAGTGAGTGTGAATAAACTTCGGAGAAAAAAAAAAGGAGAGATTATGAGGAACATTTCTTCAGAGACACGGACGAGATTAAATAAAGGGGGGGGGAAGAAAGTGTGGCAAGAGGTGAGGGAGCGGATGAAGGAAGAGATTTGTTCAGTGATGGGTGTGATAGGAGTGCTAGGTGATATGACGTCGCATGAGCCAAAATAACGACACAGACGTTACAGCGGCCTGCCACTTTGATTTGTGCATCAAACGTGCAGGGTGGAACACAAAGACAGATCCTGACCAAACATGGAGTCAGTGAACTGAGACACGGCTGCACGGCGAGGACAGACAATGAAACGTAATAACAACCAAACGTCACAAGACGTTTGCAACAAGCGGAGGCCGCGGTCACGCTCACGGAACAACTTTTTCCAACATGGAACGTCCGAGCCATCGCTTCGGGCAACACGTGGACATTTTTTTGTTGGTGGTTTTATTTTTTTTGCAGCACAGACTTCACATATGGAAGTAGAATTGTCTCACATCAACTTATATATATCAATGTGATATTAATACATATGCATATATTAATAAATATACAAATAAAATTACGATATACAAATAAATAAATAATTTGTATAAATAAACGCCTATTTGGAAATATATTTTTGAGATTTGAAAATATATACAAATACAATGTATAAACTTAAAGGCCTACTGAAACCCACTACTACCGACCACGCAGTCTGATAGTTTATATATCAATGATGAAATCTTAACATTATAACACATGCCAATACGGCCGGGTTAACTTATAAAGTGACATTTTAAATTTGCCGCTAAACTTCCGGTTCGAAACGCCTCTGAGGATGACGTATGCGCGTGACGTAGACCGGCGAACACGGGTATGCCTTCCACATTGAAGCCAATACGAAAAAGCTCTGTTTTCATTTCATAATTCCACAGTATTCTGGACATCTGTGTTCGTGAATCTGTTGCAATCATGTTCATTGCATTATAGAGAAGGAAGCTGAGCAAGCAAAGAAGAAAGTTGTCGGTGCGAAATGGACGTATTTTTCGAACGTAGTCAGCCACAACAGTACACAGCCGGCGCTTCTTTGTTTACATTCCCGAAAGATGCAGTCAAGATGGAAGAACTCGGATAACAGAGACTCTAACCAGGAGGACTTTTGACTTGGATACACAGACGCCTGTAGAGAACTGGGACAACACAGACTCTTACCAGGATTACTTTGATTTGGATGACAAAGACGCAGACGTGCTACTGTGAGTATGCAGCTTTGGCTTCTAAACATTTGATCGCTTGACCGTATGTGCGCAACTTTTTTTTACGTATGTACGTAACTTTTTTAAAATATATAAGCTTTATGAACCTTGGGTTAGGTGAACGGTCTTTTGGGCTGAGTGATTATGTGTGTTGATCAGGTGTTTGAATTGTATTGGCGTGTTCTATGGAGCTAGGAGCTAGCATAGGAGCTAGGAGCTAGCATAACACGTACCGTACCGTATGTGCGCTTCACGTACGTAACTTTTTAAAAATATATAAGCTTTATGAACATTGGGTTAGGTGAACGGTCTTTTGGGCTGAGTGATTGTGTGTGTTGATCAGGTGTTTGAATTGTATTGGCGTGTTCTATGGAGCTAGGAGCTAGCAGAGGAGCTAGGAGCTAGCATAACAAACACGCAGGTGTTATTATGCAGGATTAATTTGTGGCATATTAAATATAAGCCTGGTTGTGTTGTGGCTAATAGAGTATATATATGCCTTGTGTTTATTTACTGTTGTAGTCATTCCCAGCTGAATATCAGGTCACCCCCGGCTCTCACAGCATCTTCCCTATCTGAATAGCTTCAACTCCCCACTAGTCCTTCACTTGCACTTTACTCATCCACAAATCTTTCATCCTCGCTCAAATTAATGGGGAAATTGTCGCTTTCTCGGTCCGAATCTCTCTCACTTCATGCGGCCATCATTGTAAACAATAGGGAACTTTGCGTATATGTTCAACTGACTACGTCACGCTACTTCCGGTAGGGGCAAACCTTTTTTTTATCAGATACCAAAAGTTGCAATCTTTATCGTCGTTGTTCTATACTAAATCCTTTCAGCAAAAATATGGCAATATCGCGAAATGATCAAGTATGACACATAGAATAGATCTGCTATCCCCGTTTAAATAAAAAAAATTCATTTCAGTAGGCCTTTAAAAATGTGACTTACAAATAAATCAAGAATTTGTATTAATAAACGTGTATTTGTGAATATATGTCTGAGATTTTAATATAAATATGCTTGATTTTGTATTTGTATTGAATTTGCATATGTGGATCGCTTTTTGGATTTTGTGTCGATGAGACATTCCTCCCACAAACCAGATGCACAAATAAATGTGACCTACACACTCCCCTGAACAGCCAGCAGAGGGCACCGCAGCAAGAGCATTCACAAGCTACAAAATGAAATTTAGAGGGAAATTGTAAGAAAAAGTAAGAAGAATATTATTTAATAAGGACTATAGGAGGAGTACTGATATAACAGAAACATCGCTTAATTGTGGCCCTAAGTGAAATTTTATTCGGAGCACCTTCACTTGATTTATATTTTATTCATTTTTTTACACTTGAATTTACAAAACTCAAAAGTTGGCACGTTGTGTAAATCGTCAATAAAAACAGAATACAATGATTTGCAAATTCTTTTCAACCTATGTTCAATTGAATAGACTGCAAAGACAAGACACTTAACGTTCGACCTGAGAAACTTTTGTTATTTTTTGTCAATATTAGCTCATTTGGAATTTGATGCCTGCAACATGTTTTCAAAAAAGCTGGCACAAGTGGCAAAAAAGACTGAGCAAGTTGAGGAATGCTCATTAAACACTTATTTGGAACAGGCTAATTGGGAACAGGTGGGTGCCATGATTGGGTATAAAAGCAGCTTCCATGAAATGCCACAAACAAGGATGGGGCGAGGGTCACCACTTTGTGAACAAATGCAAATTGTCCAACAGTTTAAGAACAACATTTCTCAACCAGCTATTGCAAGGAATTTAGGGATGTCACCATCTACGGTCTGTAATATCAACAAAAGGTTCAGAGAATCTGGAGAAATCACTGCACGTAAGCGATGATATTACGGACCTTCGATCCCTCAGGCAGTACTGCATCAAAAAGTGACATCAGTGTGTAAAGGATATCACCACATGGGCTCAGGAACACTTTAGAAAACCACTGTCAGTAACTACAGTTGGTCGCTACATCTGTAAGTGCAAGTTAAAACTCTACTATGCAAAACGAAAGCCATTTATCAACAACACCCAGAAACGCAGCTGGCTTAGCTGGGCCCGAGCTCATCTAAGATGGATTGCAAAGTGGAAAGTGTTCTGACGAGTCCACGTTTCAAATTGTTTTTGGAAACTGTGGACGTTGTGTCCATCTGTGAATGCACCATTAATGCTGAAAAGTACATACAGGTTTTGGAGCAACATATGTTGCCATCCAAGCAATGTTATCATGGACGCCCCTGCTTATTTCAGCAAGACAATTCCAAGCCACGTGTGACAACACGTGGCTTGGAATCGGTTCATAATAAACGAGTGCGGGTACTAAACTGGCCTGCCTGTAGTCCAGACCTGTCTCTCATTGAAAATGTGTGGCGCAATATGAAGCCTAAAATACGACAACGGGGACCCTGGACTGTTGAACAACTCAAGCTGTACATAAAGCAAGAATGGGAAATAATTCCACCTGAAAAGCTTAAAAAATGTGTCTCCTCAGTTCCCAAACGTTTACTGAGTGTTGTTAAAAGAAAAGGCCATGTAACACAGTGGTAAAAATGCGCCTGTGCCAACTTGTTTGCAATGTGTTGCTGCCATTAAAATCTAAGTTAATGATTATTTGCAAAAAAAAATTAAGATTCTCAGTTCGAACATTAAATATCTTGTCTTTGCAGTCTATTCAATTGAATATAGGTTGAAAAGGATTTGCAAATCATTGTATTCTGTTTTTATTTACCATTTACACAACGTGCCAACTTCACTGGTTTTGGGTTTTGTAATTTAATGCATGTTCTGTGCTAAAACTAATTCAAGGGAAATACATGTTTCAATAAATAATGTTTTTAGTGCAAAATAACACATTTAACAAAGTGTTTACATCAATGTACATATTTTCCTAATATTTATCTGGCCGGAATTTAAACCCAGTGCACCACGGATGACATTGTGAATGACTGGGGAGATTTGCTTCTTTTTTTTCTCAGTGACGGAGCAGGGAAAGGTCAGTTAGAATAATACATAATGTTGGATACAGAGAACATACAAACCCTTTATTTATTGAATCCAAAATATTGAAATGTATGCACAAAGCAAACTACAACCTGCTACACAACAATTATTCTCAACAAAAGAGGAAAAATATAACCCTTAGAGTAAAATATAACCTAAAACATTTGTGTGCACATACAACACTTAAACCTTTAGTATATCAATATGTGGAATTAAAGTATGGCATGGATTAAGTCACAAACTGTACTAATATGGTCCAGTTTAAGAGGCTATTCAAACTACAAGTGTTTACAAAGTAGAAGAAAGAAGAAATTTGCTAAACATCTTGATTTAAATTAGTTATTGATCTCATATGTGAATCGTGATACCCAGAATGCATTGATTTAAACAGTTACATCTTGACAAAAAGGAATGAATACTTGTATTAGAAGTTGTTATGAAGTCGAAAGGGATAACATTAAATAAGATTTGCTTCTTCCTACTCCTTTACATTACATGTTGTAATGAGAAATGGAAATGTGTAATATGTGATGTAACATGCTGACGTTGTTTACATGTTCAATATAAACAAACGGAATGAAAAGGATTGTTGGAGTATTGGTGTATGTACTGTAAGTCAACCGGTCAACACGGAGACGCTAATGCATGCTTTTATTACAAGTCGTATAGATTATTGTAACGCCCTGCTTTCTGGTCTTCCTAAAAAGGTTATTGCACCTTTACAATTACTCCAAAATTCAGCGGCATGTGTCCTGACCAAGACCAGAAGGCGGGCTCACATTACACCAGTTTTTAAATCTCTGCTTTGGCTCCCCGTGTGTTTCAGGATCAATTTTAAGGTTCTTCTTATAGTTTATAAATGTTTTTATGGTATTGGGCCTTCTTATTTTTCAGATTTGCTTTACCCTATGATCCTCCGGCACCCATCTCCTAATTATTCCCAAAGTCAGGACACAAAGTCATCTTTCCACCATTATGGCCCCCGTCTATGGAACAGCTTGCCGGAGGACCTCAGGGCTGCAGAGAACGTTCATGTTTTTAAGAGCAGGCTTAAGACCCACCTTTTTGATTTGGCTTTTACCTGATATTATTTTATTGTTGCACAATATTTTATTTTGTTATATTTATTTACTGATATATATATATATATACCTATATATATATATATATATATATATATATATATATATATATATATATATATATATATATATATATATATATATATATATATTTATTTATTTATTTATTTTTTCTATTAATCTTCATATGTCTTACTTTTATTTTATTCTTTATCTCTTCACATGGTTCTTACTATTTTCCAAGTTTTATTATTTTTATTTTCCAAAGTCTGCCTCAGGGGTTATCGGCCGTGCTTGTGGGGGCGCTTTTGTGCCAGCGTCCTGTTGGCCATGGTCTGATGACCTCCAGGTGCAGATGGCTCCTGTGATAGTGTTTACTCACATGTCTCCTCTGTACTCAGCCACACATTCATTGGTCTATATAGTTGCATATGTGTGTATGTTGTATGTTTGTGTTTGGTATCTGTGTCCGTGCGTACGTATGTGATAATGGGGGGGGGATATGGGTCACCGGGCTATTGTTTTTAACTTTGTAAAGCACTTTGCCTTGCATTTCTTTTATGTATGAAAAGCGCTTTATAAATAAAGCCTGATTGATTGATTGAACAGAGCACAAACATCGCTCAAGATTTGGTAGTGCATTGTTAGTACTAAATTTTTTCCTTTTATAAAAGTGGTCTCAGAATCATTAAAGTACCTTCGCAACCTATTATTTTAAATTCCAATACAAAATGAAAATTGCAAAATCTGTACTGATTTATAAGGTTGGACACAAATACCGGTTTACAAACTACAAACCTGTTTCTTTACGTCCACAATTTCTGAAAATCATTGAAAATGTATTTATCAGATTGAACAAATTTATGAATAAAAGTAAAAATAAAAATAAAACGCTTTTGCCGACAACCAATACCGGTACAGAGCAAACGTCTCAACATTGATGGCTTTAATAAAAATAACGGAGGAAGTTTCCAACACAATTGTTGGTAAACAGTGTGCAGCTGCAGTGTTTATGGACCTAACAAAAGCATTTGACATAATTATTCATAATATTTTCATTAAATTAGAACAGTAAGGCATCAGAGGGTTGGTCTTGAACTGGTCAAGTCCATAGCTCCTAATATATGTTGTGGCGTACCCCAGGGATCGATACTGGAACCAAAATTGTTCAATCAGCAAAAGACTTAAAGTTAGTAACACACGGTAACTAATACAAAAAATAAGGGAAACAAAAATAAGGGAAAGAGATGGTTTGACAAAAATAAACTATCCTTGAATCGAAATGAACTTAAATACTTTTTCAGAAAGAGTAGAAAAGCACTTATGGACTTATGATGCTTTTTTGAGCCACTTTTTCCAGAGGAAGGCATGCCCTCAAAAACGGCGTGCTCTTTTGCGGTCCTGCCGCCACAAACCCAACAAGCTATTTAAACATTACGTTTCATTCTATAAAACCGATAAAGCCGTGCCTGCAGGAGGAGGCAGGGATGCAGAACCAGGACCGCAGTGAGCCCGGGGCGAGCCCACGCACATCTCAACGTGTGGCTGATAGCTTCGGTGCACAAATCGAGAGTCATGCCGGTGCTAAATATAGACAAAGGTTTTATGTAAGCAGAGGTGAATCATTTTTAGTCCACACGTTTCACGGCGTTTACCCGCACGGCCAAGAGGTGGCGCTATATGCAGAGGTGGCGCTATATGCAGGTAAATAACGACCGTTTGGATGCTTGTCTTTGTGGGGACCAACTTTTGAGTTGGATTCTAGTCGTAAATGAGGTTGTATCACAAAGGTATGATATACTAATGGAAGATACTACTATACAACATAGTGTGCATGCATTACACAACATTTGCAATGTTGGAAATGTAGAAAAAGGTCTAGCTTTGATTTTTTGATACCACATTGACATGCAAAACCTCCGCCTGTTCCCTGCAACCATCTATCTCCCCTCAAATCAACTGCGTTGCCCTCCGTTACATCAGATTAAACAATCTCTCAAACCCATGCCAGCATTTAAAATAGCTTCCACTGGGAATGAAGATTTATTCCATTGTGTGACCTTGCATTCTTATTCTCCCCCATAGATCATTGTTTCCAAATGCATATTATTTATTCATGTGAAGTTATGTCCTGTACTTGAACACAAGACTTGACCTTCTGTTTGTTATCAAGCCAATAAAAACAAATCAAAAATATAACTAATCAGAATTAAATGAGTACAATTGTTCCTTATTTGCAATTGAAATAACCTGCTTTGTTTTCATCACAAGCGACAAGCAAAGTATTATTGAAGCAACAGTGACATCTAGTGGTAGAATTAGGTTATCGCAGAGACTAAACACAATAGCAAAAGTCCAAAGTTTTGTTCAAAATGTTGCTTTATTGCTCTTATTAAATGCAAGCGTTGGTACAAATGTGGAATGTTTGGTAGGGTAAATGTTTATCGTTACAGTTGTGTACAATTACAACTGTAATAAATGGGTTTACTTTTCAGTCAATGGTAGAATGACATGCAATGTTGCAATACATGTTGTCTACTTCTACATCCTTTATATGTAAATGGGCTAAATTATTGAATAGTTCACACTAAAACTGGTGGGTTTATTGTGCTTAATATCAGTTTCAAAATATAAAAGCCTTAAGGCAAGCATTGCTAATCCTACAATGGCTGTGGTTTATTTAATCTCGAGGCTGGTGATGCGAACATCTCCTCCGACCTTGATGACGGAGTACTTCTCTGCACCCATACGGTTGGGAAAATGGATTTTAGAGCCGTCCGACAAAGTGATCTGGAACTCCGCCGGTGTGAACAAAATAGTGATCTGGGACAGAGAAGGAAAATAATTGTGAAATTGGTCACTCATTGAAATAAAGTCCAGTCCCTTCTTTGACTGTAGTGTACAGTTTAGACCAGGGGTGCCAAAGTCATTTGAGCTCAGGGGCCGCATGGAGGAACATATATTCCCACGTGGGCCGTAATGGTAAAATCATGGCATGATAACTTAAAAATAAAGACAACTCCAGGTTGTTTTCTTTGTTTTACTTTGGCCATAAATAGAACAAGCACATTATGAAAACGTACAAATCACAAATAATCCTCTGGACAAAACCCTTCAAAGTTTGTTGAAAATTCTGAGGAAATTGGTGCAGCTTCAATAACCAAATGAGCTCAGACTTCGGCTCAGTGTATCTACAAAGCCAGGATTAAACTTTAAGTCACAGTCTTTCTGGGATTGAACAAAAAATACAGCATGTAAACTCTTCTAGGTATCAAACACCTCGTGTCCACGTATCAATCCAGTGCTAACTCAACAAACCGTAAGAAACGGAGGTAAAAACTTTTCAAAAGGGTCAACTTCACTTTTTCCGTGTTTTACATTTTGGGGCAATGAGGTTGCCAAATGACGATGTGTTTGAAGCAGAAGACATAAAACGGCAGGTTTTAAGTTTCACGTGGGTCGAGGAGGAGGAGGAGCCACAGTCCCCCTTTACTGTGTAACTCTTGCTTGCAACCGTTTGCTTGCCCAACAGAATTGCTGTTGTGACATCCAGTGGACACATTTAGAACAGCAGTTTCTTGCGTTAAAAAAAAAAACAGCTCATTTTAATACTTTGCAAACTCATCACGCGGGCCGGAAAAAAAACCTGGCCGAACGTTTGACACCCCTGGTATAGACATTTCAACTTTTTTGTTTTTCAAATTCATATTGTTGTCATAGTGTTTTATGAGTGTCATAAATAATGCAAGCATTATCTAAAAGTGAATGTTCAATTAACATTACATAGCATTGTCTTGTATATAATTTGCTTTAGATTTTCTGTAATTAAAATTATATATTTCCAATGATTACTATACATTTTTGTACTTGTTCTCTAAAAATAATATCATAGTGTTTATGAACCATAATAATAATGATAATAGTGCAGCAAATGGTAAATAAATAATAATAATATAACAATAACATAACAAAAATAATAATGGTAAAGTTCAAATCCAGGCTGAAAACATCTTTAATTGTGCAAATGACAACTGGAAGTATTGTATCTACACTATTTGATTTTAGTTATAATGGTTTCATGGTGATTTGATTTTATGTGGTTAAATAAAACAATGATTACTTTTATCCTTTATTTTAGTTTTAGTTTTGCCTTCTTATAATTTTCTGTAGAGCACTTTGAACTGCCTTGTGTATGAGTTGTGCTATAATAATAAACGTCCCACGCCGTGCGTAATAATAATAATCAGTATTAATTATTATCAATATTAATATTATCAATGGTGTCGAAAAAATGGGGTGATAATTAAATTATTATAATCATTATTATTTCAGACAAAAAAAAACATACTATATAATAAGGATTAATATTTGTCCGTAATGATTATAATAAAATAATAGCAATAATAATATTGATAAATATTGTATCATTATTAAAATTAATACAACAATGTTTTACTATCATTATTGCTATGTAATAAGTATTATACAATAATAATCATATAATTAAAGTTACAGTTAAAGTACCAATGATTGTCACACACACTCTAGGTGTGGCAAAATTATTCTCTGCATTTGACCCATCACCCTTGATCACCCCCTGGGAGGTGAGGGGAGGAGTGAGCAGCAGCGGTGGCCGCGCCCGGGAATCATTTTTGGTGATTTAACCCCCAATTCCAACCCTTGATGCTGAGTGCCAAGCAGGAAGGTGATGGGTCCCATTTTTATAGTCTTTGGTATGACTCGGCCGGGGTTTGAACTCACGACCTACCACTCTAACCACTACGCCACTGAATAGGTTTATTATTAATGATAGTAATTATCATCATTATAGAGAAATAATCATTATTATCGTCATTATTATGATGTATTTGTGAAAATATTATTATTATTATTATATTAGTAATAATTATTATTATTAAATATATTGTACTGTACTTTCTTGTACTTGTTACTTTTTTTTAAATGCATATATTACACTCCAGTGTACTAGGTAATGACATTAAAAAAAAAAGTTTTAACAATAAAATAATATACTATTTCACATATAATTTAGAAACCTTTAAATTAATTAAATTATAATATTTTTAAAATATAATGTACCGCCATAAAATACATTATGACATCATCATTATGCCATGAACATCTTTGCTGATTGGTTGCTGGGTACACTGCCTTCCAACGGGTTTTTAATTTAAGTTAAAGTTAAAGTACCAATGATTGTCACACAAGCTTAACTTAAAATGAAAGGGTCTCACCTTAAACTCCTCGCCCTGGCGGAATGGGAAGCCTCCCTCCCGGTGCTCGTCACACCATTTGCCCTCCTGGTAAGAGTTGCACACCACGGCGTTCTGATCTCCGCTGGCGTTGAACCGTGGGTTGATATGCATGGTGATGTCCTTCTCGTTGGGGCCGATATTCAATGCAAAACTGCAGCACACAGATTGAAGCGAGTGAGCAGTTGCTCTTTTTGGCATCATTTGCTAATATAAAAGGGTTATGCCATTGAAATAACTTACTGTGTAGCATTAGGCTGCGGCTTTCCGACTATGGTCATGGTCTGCCCAACTTTGAAGGACATGTTCTGAACAATCATGCCCTGTGCAGAAAAAAAACGCAAAAATAGCACATTATAAGTATTAGCTCAAACATCGGCACTCCATAAGAACATACAGTACAACTTTTCATTTAAGTTTAACTTCCACTGATGGAACACAAAGATCCCAGCTGTTGGTTCTGCCCCATTTTCCTCTCTACACCACATTTTGGCAGAGGTTGGAGATGTTGAGGATCTAATTATGATATACGGTGGAACTATTTCCTCAGAGAAGAAAATAGAAAGCTGCAAATGCTTGTGTGCACGTGGCACTAACAGTCGAGCTGTGCCGTGATTAAAACATCAACATTGTGTTATTGGGTCGCGAGTCACATGTCCCCGATTGGTTTGTCACTCCTGTCAAATGGTGCATCATGGGGTCTGTTACCGGGGCAACGCAGAGGAATAAAGCAGCCATTTCAGGGTATAATTTTGGAACATGCAAGCTAATCCTTCCAATTGTCGACATTTATCATTATCGAGAAAGGGTTTTGGAATCAACCCTTTGGAACCAACATAAAAAGCAATGCAAGTGAGTCAAGTTTCAGTGCTGCTAACAAATGGAATATGTGAAAGATCAGCCAATCCAAGAATGGAATGGCTTGAGGGAATAGTATGGCTGCAACATTCTTTCCAATGTCGAGTCCAACTGCAAAGTGAGCGTGTGCAACACACGGCTTTGTCAGCCGAGTTGCCTTTTACACAGAACACTTAGTGGCAAAATATAATGGTCTCTACTTATATAGCGCTTTTTTCTTTTTACCATACCTGGAATGATACTCATGTACAGTCGTGGTCAAAAGTTGACATACACTTGTAAATAACATAATGTCATGGCTGTCTTGAGTTTCCAATAATTTCTACAACTCTTACTTTTTTGTGATAGAGTGATTGGAGCACATACTTGTTGGTCACAAAAAAACATTCATGAAGTTTGGTTCTTTTAGGAATTTATTATGAGTCTACTGAAAATGAGACCAAATCTGCTGGGGCAAAAGTATACATACAGCAATGTTAATATTTGGTTACATGTGCCTTGGCAAGTTTCACTGCAATAAGGCGCTTTTGGTAGCCATCCACAAGCTTCTGGCAAACTTCTGGTTGAATTTTTGACCACTCCTCTTGACAAAATTGGTGCAGTTCAGCTAAATTTGTTGGTTTTCTGACATGGACTTGTTTCTTCAGCATTGTCCACAAGTTTAAGTCAGGATTTTGGGAAGGCCATTCTAAAACCTTAATTCTAGCCTGATTTAGCCATTCCTTTACCACTTTTGATGTGTGTTTGGGGTCATTGTCCTGTTGGAACACCCAACTGCGCCCAAGACCCAACCTCCAGGCTGAGGATTTTAGGTTGTCCTGAAGAATTTGGAAGTAATCCTCCTGTTTAATTGTCCCATTTACTCTTTATTAAGCACCAGTTCCATTGGCAGCAAAACAGGCCGAGAGCATAATATTACCACCACCATGCTTGACGGTAGGTGTGGTGTTCCTGGGATTAAAGGCATTACCTTTTCTCCTCCAAACATATTGCTGGGTATTGTGGCCAAACATCTCAATTTGTGTTTCATCTGACATCACATGGACAAAGATAAGACCTTATAGAGAAAAGTTCTGTGGTCAGATGAAACAAAAATTGAGACATAACTATTGAAATTAAACTTAAATGTACTTCAGATTAGTCAGTGTACATCTTGTCTTGCAGTATCCACTAAACATGACTCCTCACACAGTCATTATTGTCTATTGCTGGCAACACAAGTGCGGTATTTGTGTCTTACCTACAGTCCAGCTTGGTGGTCTGAGACTGCACGAGTGCTGCCAGCGCGGGGCATGAGCGACATGTTTCATTTAAGGTAGCACGATTAATCGACATTGCATCAACAGTGAGGTTTTAATTACAGAAAAACCCTAATCGCAAGAGGCAGGGTATTTTTAGTTTTTTTCTTCTGTCGTCAAATCCGAATTGTCCAGCCTCGCATCTTTGGCCTGCTGGCCAATCAAATGTGTTTACAGGAAACAACACGTTTATGTGCGCTGAATTTTATCATAAAAGTTTTTACAGCATTTACTTTAAATGGAGAAACATACCACATATTTTTAAGGTAAAATTCTGGCAACTGAGCTTACCGTAAAATCTATCGTCATTTTTACAGTGTGCAATTTGATGCACAACTTGCTTTAAAATTATAATGCAAGCAGATATTTGAATATTATTTTTATTTTTAAGTTTGGAATGTATGATAATATGATATTTACATTATTTGATCATATTCAAGTTCAACATATAAACAATTGTATGTAGTACATGCATTTTTTTTGTCAAGTAGTTTTTTTGACGCATATTATTTCTAGGCTTTCGCGGCCACATAAAATGATGTGGTGGGCCAAATCTGGGCCCCGGGCCTTGAGTTTGATGTTTCATGTACTTTAGAGTAATATGACTCAAGCAAAAAGTAGCCATGCAAATATTTACTTAAGTTAAAGTAAGTATTCAGTGAAAAAAGTACTAAAGTTTTGGGTAACTCTTAAGTAACTTCGGTAACCTTGTTTAGTTGCTCATTTTTTTAATAGTACCTACACTAGAGATGTGCGTGTGTGTGTATGTACTACAAACGATGAAAGATGCAGACTTTACAGCCACTTATGACGTTATAACTGGGCCAACGTTAGCAAAAAGTTAGCTAAAACATTAAAAAAAACATCTTCAACTTACAGCAACCTGTTTTCTCTAGTTGGAAGTGGAATTATGTAGACTGAAATGTGGACATTTCTACTGACACAGATGACAGCGCATGATATAAATGTTATTTTTCCTAGTTTGTAAGTACACATTGAAGAGTTGTGCTTCCTGGTCTGATGTCATGTCACTTTTTTACAGTGTGGAGTTGGATTGTGCTCATGTAAATGGCAGGTTCGGTTTGATTGGGGAAATGGAGTCAAATGTCACTAGACCCACTGGAAGATGTCTGTCTAACGAGCCAAATGAATGCGTCTTTGCAAGTAGTAATCAATAGATTAAAAATAAATATGATGATACAGTAGGAAGGGGATTCATATTGCACTATCCACCTTAGCCGCCAGACAGCAGTAGAGTGTTGAATATCTTAAAATTCGTTTTTTTGGCAATTCCAATTTTGACCACAGCGTCCAAGGCTATATAGAGTGGCGCTTTCCATCATTTTCAGGAAACTACACCAGATATGGGGCCATATTAATCCCTTTCCTACCGTATGAAGAAATGTAGCCATCAGAATTTAACTCAATGTAACGGAGTAAAAGCAGAATTTCTTCTTCACAAAAGCAAAAGTAAAAAATGTGTCGCAACATTTTCCAATCAATCTTTTTACAAGTTTTGAGAACATTCTGGTTTTTAGTTTGTTTGAACTTTGTATAACTAAGTTGGTAATAAATGGAAAATGCAACGAAATTAAGTACAACATAAAATAAAATTAAATGTCCAAAAGTTTAGTTGGACAAAGATGAAAGAAGACAGCAAATTATTTGTGGCAGCAAATGACAAAGTTATGTACACGTTTCATTTTTGCCTCTCTTTACCCATAACTGCGATGCATTCAAGGAACCTTGATTAAAGTTAGAAACCAAGGCGTCACTAGCTTTCAAAGAAAATGGGAGATGCATTGATAATCTAATCATAATAATAATAATAATAATAATAATAATGGTGTATTATTATGTTTCATATTACCCCCTAATGATTGGCCTACATAAATCATACATCTCTACTTCACAATCTGAAGTAAAGGAAAACTCTCTGGTCACTTTATATTGTATATTTTGACACCTTTTATCTAAACACCATTTTTTTGTCGCCTTTTTTAAACAAAACTAAATTTTTTTAGGGGATGTTTCAAGATTTGTTAATAAAAAGGCAAGACGACGTTGGGTTTAGGGTGAGTTGCGGGGCCCAAAGTCTGGTGCCACGCCCTTGGATGCACCTAAAGTTGTGACTGGTGATTGGTGAACGACTTATTTAATCAGATTTGACAATCATGGCTACAGATGTGTGTGGCAAAACTATTTTCACATATCATTTGACACAGTAAGTCTGTTTTTAACCCTCCTGTGTCTCAGTAGGCACATGGCATGGCCTGCAGCCATTTATAGAACAAACTCAGTTTGAATAGGAGTCCGACGATAGCACACAAAAGCCAGAATTAAGGAATATGCTTAGTGATATTTACAATGAAGAAGTTTTGAGTGGTCAAACAAACAAAATGAAATTATCCGCCAAGGAGAGCAGCAAGTCTTTGTGCAGAAAAAGGCGGGACTTAAGTCATTAGTTGGCAAATGTGCATGACAGCTGTGCAGTGAATATTTTGGCCATAAAAGGCAGTCAAAGATCTGCAGAACAGTAGCACATACAAATATGAATAGATTGTGCTTTCATTGAACTAAAGTTACACAATAGTTGTATACAGGAACAACTATATGCCATTGAGTGGCACATGTTAATCAGCCATCAAGTGTTGAAAGTGCATGCTCACCAGCCACAAAGCAGAAAGCAGACAATAAGAGGAATAGACTTTTACTTACTGCCATTGTGAAAGTGGATGTAGTCACTGGTGATGAGTAGCTGAGAAGAAGAAGTGAGATCAGGGCTGGGCCGGGTTGGCCTCAACAGTTTTATGGGGAGTGGGAGTGTCCTTTCCATTTGAGTGACATCCCAGGCAGCCACAGCACTCAGACCTTTAGGGAACAACAACCAATGAGCTCACGGTAAAGCTGGAACCCACAAGCAACTGTTTTACGGGCCGAGTGAAAGTAAAGGGAAATGAATGCTTGACATTATGCTGTCACATTGTCACTCTATTGCATCTGGAGGTGTGACCAAAAATAGAATGGAATTTGCTACCAGGGAGATGACTAAATATTTAGCTGAGTTGAAAGCCCACCAACTGTGTTTAGCCTCTAACTGGATCAGATTACAGCGTACAATTCAGCTCGGACTGGGTTGTGACTCCAGTCTGACCCCAGTCACTCCAAAATGTTGAGACAAATGTAGTTTAATCAGGACACATAACAGATGTGCTTCAACACCAAAATGGACAGATGTTACTACAATAGCACCTCAACTTACCAACTTGGTTCAGTGGTCGTTGTGGCTTGTGCAGCCCTTTGAGACACTTGTGATTAAGGGCTAAGTAAAAAAACTTTGATTGATTGACTGTGACGTAGCTCCTAACTCAAAACACTGGTATCTCAAATCAACGTCTCAAATTGAAACACATTGAAATCAACTGAATCAGTGTTTGGCCCCCAAAACAGCACAATTGTAACATTTTAAAAAGAAAACATTTAAAAAAAAAAAAATTAAATACATAAGAAATGTTGCATAAAAACAATACGATACACGGTAGTACAAACAACTGAAGTAGTTTTGTGAAGTACTGTAGTAATAATAATGTACAGTGTTTACCTTGAAGAGTGGACTTTTACGGGATCTCCTTCAAGCTGCTTCTCCGTCAAACACACCATCAGCAGCTTTTCTATATTGTCATATATACATGTCCCCAGTGTAGATATTATTTTAACATTCTTAGCTGCTGTGACATTCATTTTTGCTTCAGTATAGTGCAGACGCTCACATTTTTTAGCTAAGTTGCCAACGTTTTTTTATTATTTATTTTTTTAATTTACTTAGTACCATCTATTTCTTATCAGCACTGTCTTTTACACTTACTTTATTTGTTCCAAAGACAATCTCTAGCTATAAGATAATGCTAGCATGTAAGCCCATATGTTTTTGGCAGATCTTACTGTGACATTTGCTACGCCAATTAATATATGGAGATTGCTTGTAACTCAAATTTCTGCTTGTCACATGCAGCATGACAATTAGCTGAAAGACAGTCCTTGTCCCTAAACACTCTTAAGTACCACTGTACATGAAGTAAGTAAGTAAGTAAAGTACGAATGATTGCCACACACACACTACGTGTGGCGAAATTATTCTCTGCATTTGACCCATCACCCTTGATCACCCCCTGGGAGGTGAATGATGAATAAATGCAATGACACACGGGAAAATACTGTTAATGAGTGAACTGCTGTCAAATAATGATCATGATATCAGTCGATCATGTTATTGGTTTTGGTAAGATTCGGTTCACTGATGAAAGAAACTATCGCCCCTGGTACATTCTTCCCCACCATGTGACCTGGCAAGAAAGTGCCTCGTCATCAGGAAGTGCAGTCAGGAGGTCTGATGACAAATAAAGGGACCTTTGTAACACAAAATAACATTTTCAGATTTATATCTAGCCACAATATTATTTGAATTCAGTTCAATACATTAGGATTCTTAATAGGACTAGTTGTTAAAGATCCCTAAATATTCAGCACAACAATTAAATGGGGTTGGAGATGTCCTTTTGGGTGGGGTGGAGTTTGGCACTAATCATGTGGTGCCACCAGTACAACACATCTTCAACCATCCAACCAGACATTGAATGAACAGAAAATGGTCTTTAACATTATATTAAGTAAATTATATTTCCAGCATATCCTTGAAAGTAACAAAGGTTTTGACAAGCCAAGTACCGTACCTACTATAGGTACATTTCAAGCTGAACCGTGATGTAAGTGGAGGTACAGTGGTACCTCAACCTAAGAGTATTTTGAGCTGTTAGTATTTCTTATTCAAATGTTTGTTTTTCTTTTCCAAAGGCTATAACCGGTCATTGTCCAATAGGACAATGACCCCAAACACACATCAAAAGTGGTAAAGGAATGGCTAAATCAGGCTAGAATTAAGGTTTTAGAATGGCCTTCCCAAAGTCCTGTGGACAATGCTGAAGAAACTAGTCCATGTCAGAAAACCAACACATTTAGCTGAACTGCACCAATTTTGTCAAGAGGAGTGGTCAAAAATTCAACCAGAAGCTTGCCAGGAGCTTGTGGATGGCTACCAAAAGGGCCTTATTGCAGTGAAACTTGCCAAGGGACATCCATCCATCCATTTCCTACCACTTGTCCCTTAAGGGACATGTAACCAAATATTAACATTGCTGTATGTATACTCTTGACCCAGCAGATTTGGTCACATTTTCAGTAGACCCATAATAAATTCATAAAAAAAATAAAACTTCATGAATGTTTTTTGTGACCAACAAGTATGTGCTCCAATCACTTTATCACAAAAAAATAAGAGTTGTAGAAGTTATTGTAAACTCAAGACAGCCATGACATTATGTTCTTTACAAGTGCATGTAAACTTTTGATTGAGACTGTATATAAATATACTGTATGTATGTATGTATATATATATATATATATATATATATATATATATATATGTATATATATATATATGTATATATATATATATATATATATATATATATATACATATATATATATATATATATATATATATATATATATATATATATATATATATATATATATATTTTTTTTTTTTTTCCAGGGCAGATTTTAAAAAAATAATACATGTTTTTTTGTTTGTTTGTTTTTTAACTTGGGACTTCCCGCGGGCCGGATTTTGGGGACCCCTGGTGTATAGTCTTTCAGAAAATGTGGACGAATAACTCTACGACCTGCTCTTGTCACAGTGACCGACTGGTCATCTCTACGTTGCTGAATATCCATCATAGTCATGTCACTGAAAGTTCCTGATAGCAGAGGTGTGGCAGGTGCTCCATGGCTGCGCCTGAGGTGTCGATGGTTCCTCTGCAGGACAGCACCTGACTCCAACTTCACCTCGTAAGACCTGGGGTGCACCTCCGTCACTACCTTTGCGACTTTCTAGACTTTACACGGCTCAAAGGACTGAACTCTCACACTGTCTCCACTCTTGAGACAATCCAAGTCCCTGATTGAGCGGTTGTAGTATCTTTCCTGCCTCAGTCTGTTGCCTTTCAATCCCTGCTCTTGGTGTCAAGAGGGTATCTTTGTGCAGGGCTTGTCTCCAGCCCTTGACTGGGTGTGTTTCGACGATCCAGCATAGCCAAGTATGGATCTTGCCCGGCAACTTCAGCTTTTAGCATAAATCGCTTGGCGGTCTTTGAGGCGGATTCGGCCATCCCGTTGCTCTGTGGGTATCCCGGTGATGAAGTTCTGTGCACAAACTTCCACCTTAGGCTGAATCTCTGGAACTCTTCGGACGAATATTGTGGCCCATTGTTTGACACAACCACATCAGGTATGCCATGTCTTGCAAAGTGAGCCTTCATTTTACAGTGCTGATTGTTGTGTCTGTCAGGTAATCTACCTCCCAGAAATTGAAGTAATAATCTAATAATCTCTGTCTTTCCATTTGAACAAATCCCGTATGTGGGCTCTGTACCGAGGATGTCGTTGTGGCTTGTACAGCCCTGTGAGACACTTGTGATTTAGGGCTATATAAATAAACATTGATTGATTGATTGATTGAAATCCATTCAGACTTTGGCCCATGGTCTAAACACCATATCATTGGGTTTAAGTGTATTTCTTGGCTGCTTGGGGTCTACTGATCTACAAATGTCACACTTCGAAACAAAACACTTTACCTGGTCGTTCATACCTTGCCAATATACACATTCACGTGCTCTTCTGAGACATCCCTCAACTCGTAAATGTGATGAATGGATGCGGTGTGTAAGATCAGTTCTCAGTTTATCAGGTATAACTGCCCTTTGAAACTTGAAACTCCAATTTATTGATGCAAGGATTTCTGATTTTTACCTTACACTTGCCCAGTGGCCAGTTTGCTCTTGTTGTACATCAGCAACACCTTTTCTGTTGGCTCCAACAGTGTGTTTGGGCTCAGTAGTTGACTAGGTATAACATTATGGGCGGCACCACGGTTTATTTGGAAGTCAACCATTTTTTGGTTCAGTAACATACCTGCGTAAAGTTGCTGACTTTGAGGATTGTTTTTCCTGCGTATGGTTCACCATTTCCTGATCTCTACATGTTTCTTTTATTGTGGCGACGTCCTCATATGCATCAGTTTCCTCTGTAACAGCATGCACGGCTCTGTCTTCTATTTTGTTCAGCAGGTGACCTACATTTGGCAGCAACATTACGGTCTTTGCCACATTTCTTGCATTTCTTACCAAAAGCTGGACCCAATTTATTGTTCCTTGCATGTGTTTTACCACAAAAATTGCAACTGATCATATCTTTATGTTGCGGCACTTCCTGCAGTGCATGTATTTCTTCCACCGTCTTTTCTTGCAGAGTTTTGCGGTTTTCTTTTGACAGCTCTGCTGCTCTGCATATTTGCAGGGACTTTTCCAGGGTTAAGTTGTCCTCCCTCACCAGCCTCAATCTCATTGTAGAGCTGTGTCAGCCACAAAAAATCCTGTCCCTTATTAGGGAGTCCTATATATCTCCAAAATTGCATGTATTTGCCAAAACTATCAAATCCGTGACATATTTGTCAATATTTTCTTCCAATCCTTGATTGCGCACAAAAAATATGTATCGTATTTTCAGACTATAAGTCGCAGTTATTTTCATAGTTTGGGGGTGCGACTTATACTCAGGAGCGACTTATGTGTGAAATTATTAACACATTACCGTAAAATATCAAATAATATTATTTAGCTCATTCACGTAAGAGACTAGACGTATAAGATTTCATCTAGTTTAGCGATTAGGAGTGACAGATTGTTTGGTAAACGTATATCATGTTCTATACGTTATAGTTATTTGAATGACTCTTACCATAATATGTTACGTTAACATACCAGGCACGTTTTCAGTTGGTTATTTATGCGTCATATAACGTACATTTATTCAGCCTGTTGTTCACTATTCTTTATTTGTTTTAAATTGCCTTTCAAATGTCTATTCTTGGTGTTGGGTTTTATCAAATAAATTTCCCCAAAAAATGCGACTTATACTCCAGTGCGACTTATATATGTTTTTTTCCTTCTTTATTATGCATTTTTGGCCGGTGCGACTTATACTCCGGAGCGACTTATACTCCGAAAAATACGGTACCTCTCCACTGTCTCGTTCAGTTTAGGGCAGTGGTTCTTAACCTGGGTTCGATCGAACCCTCCTAGGGGTCTGGTGAGTCGGCCTCAGGCGGAGCCTCCGCCACGGAGGTAAAGACACATTCGACTTATCGTGTAAATAAAAACTTCCCCCTATCAGCGTATTATTGATACCCCCAAACAATGTTCCCTCTAATTTTCCATCTGATTTGCAGGTTGTTTGATTGATCGATTGAAACTTTTACTAGCAGATTGCAAAGGAAGAGATTCCATTATATGAAACAGTACAGTTTACACAGTACAGCAGTGACGTGCAGTGAGGTTCATGGCTGATGAGGCACTGACTTCATCACAGTCAGATTTACAAACATATGAACCCTAAAGAGTATCTTATTCACCATTTGATTGGCAGCAGTTAACGGGTTATGTTTAAAAGCTCATACCAGCATTCTTCCCTGTTGGCACTCAGCATCAAGGGTTGGAATTGGGGGTTAAATCACCAAAAAATTATTCCCGGGCGCGGCGCCGCTGCTGCCCACTGCTCCCCTCACCTCCCAGCTGGAAAAATATCCCCACAGCATGATGCCGCCACCACCATGCTTCACTGTAGGGATGGTATTGGCCTGGTGATGAGCGGTGCCTGGTTTCCTCCAAACATGATGCCTGGTATTCATGCCAAAGAGTTCAATCTCTGTCTCATCAGTCCAGAGAATTTTCTTTCTCATGGTCTGAGAGTCTTTCAGGTGTATTTTGGCAAACCTTTTACTAAGAAATGGCTTCCGTCTGAACACTATACCATACAGGCATGATTGGTGGATTGCTGCAGAGATGGTTGTCCTTCTGGAAGGTTATCTTCTCTCCACAGAGGAATGCTGTAGCTCTGACACAGTGACCACTGGTTTTTGGTCACCTCCCTGATTAGACTAAGATGAATGCAGCAATGTACCGAGATATCCTGGTTGAACTTGTGAGGTGCTGCAAAGAGGAATGGGTAAAACTGCCCAAAGATAGGTGTGCCAAGTTTGTGCCATCATATTCAAAAAGACTTGAGGCTGTAATTGTTGCCAAAGGTGCATCAACAAAGTATTGAGCAAAGGCTGTGAATACTTACGTACATGTGTTTTAATTTTTATTTTCTTGAATTAAATTTACAAAAATATATTATAGTCTGTAGAATTTTGAGGACCAAAAACACTTTATTCCATCCATCCATCCATTTTCTTCCGCTTATCCAAGGTCGGGTCGCGGGGGCAACCGCTTAAGCAGAGAAGCCCAGACTTCCCTCTCCCCAGACACTTCGTCCAGCTCCTCGCGGGGGATCCCAAGGCATTCCCAGGCCAGCCGGGAGACAGTCTTCCCAACGTGTCCTGGGTCTTCCCCGTGGCCTCCTGCCAATCGGACGTGCCCTAAACACCTCTCTAGGGAGGCGTTCGGGTGGCATCCTGACTAGATGCCCGAACCACCTCATCTGGCTCCTCTCGATGTGGAGGAGCAGCGGCTTTAGTTTGAGCCCCTCCCGGATGACAGAGCTTCTCACCCTATCTCTAAGGGAGAGCCCCGCCACCCGGCAGAGGAAGCTTATTTCGGCCGCTTGTACCCGTGATCTTGTCCTTTCGGTCATAACCCAAAGCTCATGACCATAGGTGAGGATGGGAACGTAGATCGACCAGTAAATTGAGAGTTTTGCCTTCCGGCTCAGCTCCTTCTTCACCACAAATGATCGATACAGCGTCCGCATTACTGAAGACACCGCACCGATCCGCCTGTCGATTTCATGATCCACTCTTCCCTCACTCGTGAACAAGACTCCGAGGTACTTGAACTCCTCCACATGGGGCAAGATCTCCTCCCCATCTCGTAGATGGCACTCCAGCCTTTCCCGGGCGAGAACCATGGACTCGGACTTGGAGGTGTGGATTCTCATCCCAGTCGCTTAACACTGCAAACCGATCCAGTGAGAGCTGAAGATCATGGCCAGATGAAGCCATCAGGACCACATCATCTGCAAAAAGCAGATACCTAATCCTGCAGCCACCAAACCAGATCCCCTCAACGCCCTGACTGCGCCTAGAAATTCTGTCCATAAAAGTTATGAATAGAATCGGTCACAAAGGGCAGCCTTGGCGAAGTCCAACCCTCACTGGAAACGGGTCAGACTTACTGCCGGCAACGCGGACCAAGCTCTGACACCGATCATACAGGGAGCGGACCGCCACAATCAGACAGTCCGATATACCCCACACTCTCTGAGCACTCCCCACAGGACTTCCCGGGGGACACGGTGGAATGCCTTCTCCAAGTCCAATTCAAAAAGACTTGAGGCTGTAATTGCTGCCAAAGGTGCATCAATAAAGTACCGAGCAAAAGTGGTGATACTTTTTCTGTTTTGTAGTTTTTTATATTGAATAAATGTACAGCATTTTTCACATTGTCATTATAAGGTATTGTCTGTAGAATTTTGAGAATTAAAATTAATGTATTCTATTTTGGAATAAAGCTGTAATGTAACAAAATGTGGAAAAAATGAAGTGATGTGAATACCTTCTAGATAAACTATGTATTTGCTAAATCGGTTTCGTTCCCTTTTTTTGTTTTCATTTTGCGCAGCCAGACCCCAGCTCTATATCGGTTTAATGGACCAGTTCGAAGTTAGCTTCTGCGAATGTCCAATTTGTCGAGGTCAAAGTTAAGGAGGGATAAACAAAGCCAAGCGACTCCATACTTTTTTAGTAAACTTTGTCAGTTCTTGGTTTGTTTTTACTCTTTAGCGTGAATAGTAGTAGATATATTTCTGAATTGTTGTTTATTCCGCGTCATGCATATTTTTCAATATGTCGAAGACAATTTGCGCAGTGGTGCGATGTTTTAATAGTACATATACCCTCACGAGATGGAAACAAACTATGTGTAACATTCATGAGTGTTATTTCGATTCAGGAAGGTGTTTGTGATCCACCATTCAAACAGGACTTGTTTGCAAAAGATCCAGACATGAAAATAAAATGGATTATGGCCGTTAATAGAAAATTTAACAACGCTAATAACAAGTGGGTGGACTGGAAGCCTACAAAAGACTCACAGATCTGCAGTAAACATTTCTTGCATGGTAAACCAACGGATGACCACCCTTTGCCATTGTTAGAAGTGGGCTATACATCAACAGTGTTGGCGTTAACGCACTTTTTGTATCTTTTTACGCATTGACAACAGAAAGGACGCGAAATTCCGGAAGTCATCGCATCCCCAGGACGCGGATTCTCGCTTTCCGATGGTGTTTTGTTTAACGTATTTCCCGGTCAACAAGGTTGAACTTCGCCACCTCAATGCTATTGAAGCATTGTACGGGGTGAAAATTATCTTACGTTGAAGATGTCGAGACAAGATGGTACTCTGAATGATTATAAGCCCAATTAATGATCATGATTATTTAGAGAATCCCATATACCATTAAATGAAGGGCATACTTACTCAACACCTCAACACGCATGTACCTCCTGGTACCCTAGCACCTCTAAAACCCTCAAATCTAGACTCCAAACATCCCAGAACAAGCTAGTCAGATTACTTCTAGACCTCCACCCCAGATCACACCTCACTCCTACCCACTTCTTCAAAGTGGGCTGGCTTAGGGTGGAGGACAGAGTAAAACCACTTGCACTGAGCCTAGTCTATAAAATCCGCTACACCTCCTTGATACCGAAGTACATGTCAAACTACTTCCTTAACGTAAATGACCGCCATAACCATAACACCAGGGGGACCCCCACTAATCACGTTAAACCCAGATTCCGATCTAAAAAATGTCTTAACTCATTCTCTTTCAAGGGTTGGAATTGGGGGTTAAATCACCAAAAATGATTCCCGGGCGCGGCTACGCTGCTGCCCACTGCTCCCCTCACCTCCCAGGGGGTGATCAAAGGGATGGGTCTAATGCAGAGGACACAGTTCACCACACCTAGTGTGTGTGTGACAATCATTGGTACTTTAACTTTAACTTTCTATGCCACATCAATATGGCATGCGCTTCCAACAGGTGTAAAAGAAAGGGCATCTCTATCCTCCTTCAAAACCGCACTAAAAGAACACCTCCAGGCAACTTTAACCCTAAACTAACACCCTCCCCGGATTGTTAATAATCAAATGTAAAAAATCAAATGTAGATACTTTTTCTTATGCTTTCTGATCTCTCTCTTTCGCTCTATGTCCACTACTTATTGTACATATCCTACCAAGTCAGACCTACACTGTTTCAATGTCCATTTCTCTGATGATACAATTGTTGATGACCAAGGGACGGCGTGGCGAAGTTGGTAGAGTGGCCGTGCCAGCAATCGGAGGGTTGCTGGTTACTGGGGTTCAATCCCCACCTTCTACCATCCTAGTCATGTCCGTTGTGTCCTTGGGCAAGACACTTCACCCTTGCTCCTGATGGGTGCTGGTAGCGCCTTGCATGGCAGCTCGCTCCATCAGTGTGTGAATGTGTGTGTGAATGGGTGAATGTGGAAATACCATCAAAGCGCTTTGAGTACCTTGAAGGTAGAAAAGCGCTATACAAGTATAACCCATTTATCATTTATAAGGCTAACCCCCCCCTTCCCCTCCACATCCCACACCCCGGATTGTAAATAATTAATGTATATACACTGATGATGATTATCTTGTGTGATGACTGTATTATGATGATAGTATATATCTGATAGTATATATCTGTATCATGAATCAATTTAAGTGGACCCCGACTTAAACAAGTTGAAAAACTTATTCGGGTGGTCAATTGTACTTCACTGTGCAATCTACTAATAAAAGTCTCAATCAATCAAAACAGCCATACATGGCGTTGTTTATACGGCCACCCTTAGTGTGACAACACTGTCATGTGCCATATCATGAAACAACACTAAACAACAATAACAAACACATTTCGGGAGAATATACTGCAACAATGCATAAACACAACAGAACAAATACCGTGGACCCCGACTTAAACAAGTTGAAAAACTTATTCGGGTGTTACCATTTAGTGGTCAATTGTACGGAATATGTACTGTACTGTGCAATCTACTAAAAGTTTCAATCAATCAAAGCCAGAAGTCCCTGCAGTACCAACTCTTCCGGGACGTTACACTATTTTATTCGGTACAGGGTGTAATTATAAGTGTGACCAGTAGATAGCAGTCAAACATAAGAGATACGTCTCAAGTAAACAATACCAACATCAGTATATTTGCCGGGTCAAATTATTATTTATTATTGGTCGACCTCAAAGTAATGCACTTTCCGGTACAGTTTTTTAAAATGTGATTCCCCTAAAGTTTTATCAATCACAAATACTGCATTTGTTTTCTTTTGTGTTATTTTTTTAATGAATTAAGTAACGTTTATGACAACCTTTTTCCAAAACACAATAAAGAATGTGAGATATAACAGGATAATGCATACATTTAGCATTTCTTTTCAAAACAGTTACAAAAAAGTGGGACCCCAAAAATTTACTGTTGGACCCCATTTCTAAGATTCCTAGCGCCAACACTGCATCAACAGTTCACATAAAAGGTGACGAAGACTACTAGCAAAGAGACTGACATGATCAACGATCATATGACGTTGGTGGCAATAGAGGGAATTACGCATATAAAGCGGTTGACGATGATGATTTCCAAATCCCTGGTTGGCCTCTGTGTTTATCAAACTATTGTGAACTTTGAATATCTAGTCAGTCCACACGTATGACGCGCAGTGTTGCACATACATTGCATGCGAACCAGCCGAGAGCCATGAGAGGAGGCGGCGGCTGCAAAGCACATGCACGACCCCCTCCGCGGTATTGGTTCTCTGCTCGCATATTCAAAGAGCAGCCGAGAAGCCATTGGCGGGCATGTAACATATTCATCCACACCTACCTCATTATTATTGACAGGCTGTTTTTGAAAAGGTTTCCATACAGACTGCTTACAAATAGTCCGTGTTGTCTTGGCAATGTTTGCGAAAGTGAAACCGTGCCGCTTGGACGTGTAGCTAGGCTAGCCGACATTAGCACAACAATCTACCCGGCCCGATAACACATTTTCTGGGGGAAGTCCTCGGAAATGGCATCCATAGCAGCGGCGGGGCACGACTCAAGTGCCGGCCCAGGTTCCATACCCTTGGCTGATGCTTTACTCCCGGCGAGTATATTCGCGCCCGACCGGGGAGGATGCGTGGACGACCTCGGGGACGAGTGCTACGATGACGGGGACATGATGAACGGCGAGCCCGAGGACCGAAGGGTCGACTTCACTAGCAAGGTGAAGCTAGGCCGCAGTCAGCACTATGCTACCGCTAGGCCAAAACAATGAATGAAAACAATATTTAACCAGCATGCCTATTATTTTATTTATGTTTCACTTTGCTATTACGTCTGTATTAGTTACGATGCCGGACGCGGAACAGGACGGGTTGTTTTGCCTCACCTGAATCGCCGGCTGAAGCTAATGCTAACTAATTCAGCTCTAACTATGTTAGCTGCATAAATAACGCTTAAGTGTAAAAACATATTTATCTGTCATAACCCATGTTTTTCGCTCTATGGTTGGGAGTGACAGGTAATGAAAAAATAACTATAAAAATAATAGATACATTTTTGGTGTATATTATTTTTTTTTGCATTCACACAAATACACGAGTTAAAGTACCACTGATAGTCTCACACACACTAAGTGTGGTGAAATTACCCTCTGCATTTGACCCATCCACATGTTCACCCCCTGGGAGGTGAGGGGAGCAGTGAGCAGCAGCGGTGGCCGCACTCGGGAATCATTTTGGTGATTTAACCCCCAATTCCAACCCTTGATGCTGAGTGCCAAGCAGGGAGGCAATGGATCCCATGTTTATAGTTGAGGTTAACGGGCGGTATAGCTCGGTTGGTAGAGTGGCCGTGCCAGCAACTTGAGGGTTCCAGGTTCGATCCCCGCTTCCGCCATCCTAGTCACTGCCGTTGTGTCCTTGGGCAAGACACTTTACCCACCTGCTCCCAGTGCCACCCACACTGGTTTAAATGTAACTTAGATATTGGGTTTCACTAGGTAAAGCGCTTTGAGTCACTAGAGAAAAGCGCTATATAAATATAATTCACTTCACTTCACCCCTAGTTTCCTTGGTTAACGTTGTGTAGCCAACATGTTTGTTTTGTGCTATACGGATGCATTCCTGTCAAACCAGACTATTGGATGATGTAAACTTAAGTGAGTGGCTGCAATAATGTTTAATTGGCCGCTAAGGTCACATGACTCATAACACATGTGGAAGAGCCATCCACCTTGCACACAATTGCATCATATTATTTTTATTTCTATAAATCGTCCCCTCTGACTCATGCAGAAATAAACTAATTACTTCAGTAAGAACAAATATTCATGTTAATATTTCAAAGTAATAGTTGAGTACTGTAATACACTATTGGCTTTGGATGTTACTTTAGCAGTGGATTATGGCTTTACAGGTGAAGTTGTGTGGGAAAAGTGACAGCTGTACTTGAAATGTGTTTTTTGTGTTAGTTTTTTTTACATTCTTAGACTTAGACTTCTTTTTATTGTCATTCAAATTTGAACTTTGCAGTACAGTTAAGAACAACATTGTTGCATTAGCTCGTTGTAGTGCAGGATAAAATAACAATAAGGTTCAGATAAATAGATTACTATACAGATAAATATATTGCCCTTTTGCATATGCGTCCACGTGTATGGAAGTATGTGAGATTGTCTTTATATTCCAGTGAGTTAATCCCTTTTGGGGGGGAATTGAGGGAATTATTATGATGCGTTCAAGCGTCTTATGGCCTGAGGGAAGAAGCTGTTACAGAACCTCAGTTCTGTAACAGCTGCGGAACCTCTTTCTAGAGTCCAGCAGTGAAAACAGTCCTTGGTGGGGGTGGGAAGAGTCTCTATTCACTATTGGCTTTGGATGTTACTTTAGTAGTGGATTATGGCTTTAAAAGGTGAAGGAATGTGTTTTTTTGTTAGTTTTTTTACATTCCGCTCTTTGTCCTGAATAATTTGTGTTTTACCACTTTGTAAATTACAGTAAACTGCTCCACATTAGTGGCTGCCTATTCAGCAATGGATTGTGTTATAATTGCAGCATTACCCTAATATCCCTTCTGCTTCTTGTTTCTAAAAGCTGGCCCTTGTCAGCCCAAATGGAGAGCAGTATGACTCCTTACTCAGCCAACTACGGGACAGGATGGAAGAGGGGTCCGGAGAAACCATTTATGTGGTTGGGATGGGTTCAGGTAATAGACACTCCACTTTGATCAGTTTAATAAATTATTTTTAAAAAAAATTAATTTATGCTCATTACCCACTCTTCATTAAAGATGGCAGTGACTGGGGTCTGAATGACAAGGACATGGAGGCTGCCGAGGCCACGGTGCGATCCATGTGCGCACAACTAAACGCTGACCTCATCCCGCTGAGAGAACGCACTGAAGCAGAGGGTTTGGTGCGGGACTATCTGATCCGTCGGCGTGTGGGGGAGCTGGACTTCCTGGAGGTCAGGTGAGTGGTCAGAAGAGACTACTGTGTTTATTCTACCGTGGTTTGTCCGTGTAGTTTTTTTTTTTGCCCTCAAATTACCTTCAGTTTCATTGGGCTATGTCGTTGGTGTTTGCAGAGTGGCAGTAGTGGGGAACGTGGATGCTGGTAAGAGTACTCTTCTTGGAGTCTTAACACACGGAGAGCTGGACAACGGCAGAGGCTTCGCTCGCCAGAAGCTCTTCAGGCACAAGCACGAAATGGAGAGTGGAAGGACCAGCAGCGTGGGCAATGATATCCTCGGATTTGACCAAGAGGGACAGGTGAGAACATGTTTGGGTCATGTTCAAATTGTGCGTTAGTAATAGGATTTGCAATCTTAACACGGACCAATAATGATATCTTCTTCCTAAATGTTAATTGGCATTTTTTTCCGATATATAGTTTATTTTAGCTGACCTTACTGTTGTACCGTTGTTTATATATATATATATATTAGGGGTTTCTAATTAGGTCAGCTATGAGGACCGCGAAAATTCTGGACTAACGATACCGGTATCATTATTTTTTTGTCCAACTGACCGACATAATTATGACACACTGTCACATTCATTTCAGCTGCCGCTGGTGCGCATTACCATCAGCTTTGAATAATGACAAATAAGGAAGCAACACCACACAAAAGTTCCTCAAAGTCAGGCACGCTCTGTCAGTTACTCATGAGTCACGACCGCGTTTTATCAACGGTCTTCCTAGCGATCCATTAATCCACAAGCCAATATTAGTCCACTCAAAAAAGTGAACAATTGAGGTAATATAATAATTCATAAAAGGTACTTTCAAGCAATATATAATCCACTGTGACTGACAGGTCTCTGGTTGCTGTCTGACGTCACGCCATTGCACCATGTTTGCGTGTCAACAAACACATCTTGCTTCAATGTGTTTCAGTTAGTGCCGTCTCTTGACTATTGAGCATCATACTTGCTCACTGAGTCTTTTTATTTAAATAATACACACATACATCAGTAGCTGTCAACACTCAGTATGGTTTCCGGCACGTCACTCAAATAAGTGTGTGCAACAAACACACAACATTTCCTATTATTACAAAATGCACACCCACATAACATGCTGTGCAACCTACTAATAAAAGTCTCAATCAAATGCTAATTGCTTGTATTGATTTATACGATATAGTAGATATGATATATCATGTAAAATGTATGCTCGCTGCACTTGAATACCATCATATATAAATATTATTTCTAACTGAGTGTAATTGTAATGAATAAAAACAGAGTGATGGATCTGTGTGCTCTATACAAGAAGATGACAAAACTGCCTTTCACCTTGAACTGAACACAAAGTACAGATAAGAGTACCAATAAATACCGGTATTGATAAAGAATATCAATAAGGGTATTGTATCGATAAAATCTTAACGATATACAGCCCTCCCTCCAATAAGCGTGCAAGTTTGATCTTTCCTTGTATTTTTTGAATTCATTTACAAAAAGGTAAACAATGTAGGCTATAGGCTACCAGGAAATACAGCTACACAACAGCACACAAACTAGAGATACGCAATACGTGACTTTTATTGAACAATATTTAGTAGGACAGTATAAAATAATTATAGTTGTGTATTACTTACCCATACAAAGTCTCCAGGCCAAAGCATATTGGAAAGCATCCAGTAGCAAACCTGTCAGCGGCATTCAACGTATTGTCATTAAATTATTGTGACCACTAGGTGTCGCCAAAAATCAAATCACCACTCCACTTCAAAAGCTGTCTTAAGGGTAGTGTTTTTTATACCCAACATTGTTCTCCAAGTAATTTCACTTGATCAAACCTTTTTTAATATACCACATTCATCAATCAATCAATCAATGTTTATTTATAAAGCCCTAAATCACAAATATGACTTGCGCTGATTTATCGGATTAATATCGGTATTGGCCAATACTCAAGGCTCCAATATCCGTATCGTATCGGAAGTGAACAAGCTGTATCGTGACACCAAATACATATGGTATCATGGACAATTGTAGGATGCCTGGTGGGGTACATTGTGGTAAATAAATAAATAAATTATAAATGGGTTATACTTTTATAGCGCTTTTCTACCTTCAAGGTACTCAAAGCGCTTTGACACTATTTCCACATTCACCCATTCACACACACATTCACACACTGATGGAGGGAGCTGCCATGCAAGGCGCTAACCAGCAGCCATCAGGAGCAAGGGTGAAGTGTCTTGCCCAAGGACACAACGGACGTGACTAGGAAGGTAGAAGGTGGGGATTGAACCCCAGTAACCAGCAACCCTCCGATTGCTGGCACGGCCACTCTACCAACTACGCCACACCGTCCCCAATATAAAAGTAGTAATTTCTTGTTTTCTGTTATGATTGGTATTTGTTCTATATACTTTTAATAAAAATGCCAACTAGGATGAAGACATTTATACAGTAGATGGGAAACTATAATTATGGCTTGTCCACTTTGAACGGCATCAGAGTGTGCACCCTTATCGCCTTCTCCTAACGGTTTTGTTTTTTTTTATTTTAAAATGACTTCATAATGGGCTTTAGGTTTTATACATGTCTAAGGTTTATTATCCTCAATGTGTTGAGATCATTCCTTCAAAAATATATGTAGTCTTGTTGTTTGTGTGGGTAGAGAAGAACTCTGCATTTTTGGTAGCCTTAGTTAGTTCTGACTTCTAAAATAGGGGATTGCTTTTAACCAAGACTTGCAATGAGATATTTGAATTGGTTTAACTTGATATGTTATAGGTGGTGAACAAACCAGATAGCCATGGAGGTAGTCTGGATTGGACAAAAATCTGCGAGAAATCCTCTAAAGTTATCACCTTCATAGATCTGGCTGGCCATGAGAAATACCTTAAGACCACCGTGTTTGGCATGACTGGACATTTACCAGACTTCTGCATGCTCATGGTAAGAAATATTGGGAAAATATTAATATTAGTGTAAGCTTTCCCTAACAAATGCTTTTCTTACTCTCCAGGTCGGCAGTAATGCAGGGATTGTCGGAATGACCAAAGAGCACCTGGGCCTGGCCTTAGCCCTCAACGTACCCGTGTTTGTTGTGGTTACAAAAATAGACATGTGTCCAGCCAACATCCTGCAAGGTCAGTGTTGCTTGCCCCCTTTTGCTTACTTTCTCTATAAATGTGCTGAGTTGTGTTCTCAAGGCTCCATCTGCTGTTAAAAGCAGATATCCTCTACAGAGAAATTAATCACTATACAGCAGGATTCAGATGGTTATATGAATTGAATTGAATTTAATATTTTGTCAGTCACATTGTTACCAACAATTACTGTGAGAATCAGTTTAGCAGCCCCACATTAAGGCAAAGCACAGAAGAAAATACAACAGAACTATAAAAACAATACACAAATACTAAGTCACAGTAAATAAAATGGTAGTGCAAACATGTGTGTTGGAATGCTTGCCCCACCTTTAACTATGTCAGATGTTTACCTTGTATTTGTATCATTACAAACTTTTGAGATGTGTAACACCCTGCAGTCCATCTAATCAGAGAACATCTAAAATATATTTGATACCTAAATAACTTCACCATTAAGGAAGTTACAGTAACTTGTGGCGAGATGTTGACTTCAGACATTGACTTGAGACAAATGTTAATATCAGAAGAGGATAAAAGGTAAGTAATATTTCTACATACCTTTTATCCTCTCTGATATTGAGATTATTATGTCTGAATGGGTTCAATATGAGCTTAACTTTTTGGCCACATGTGAGTCTGCATATGAATTTGATACCAAATTTAAGGGAACGTTTAACCAGTATCTAAAGTATAAAAGATAGTGCTGTCAAATGATTGTGTTTTTTTTTTTTATTAGATTAATCACACTTTTGAATTTTGATTAATTATGATTAATCACAGGTTATTACTCACTTGCATAATTTAAAATACCAATATTTGGTGACAAATGCAGTTTTATTGTCAGAATGTCATACAGGAACATTTTTTAAGTGTTTTACTTGAATCCATTACTACATTTATTTACTCAAAACTCGTTTAAAGTTGTATCTAAAGTCAAATCAGGGTATATTTTGGAGTCAAGTTTTTTACTCATCCTGATCCCTGACCATATAACAACCCTTTCAGGTAACCATCTGTGCTTAAGGTAAATAATGTATTATCAAAATAAATTGCGTGATTAATCTGCAAATATACATGATTAATGCAAAAATATTTTGTGATTAATCACGAGTTATCTCATATTTGATAGCCCTAATAAAAAAACACAACCTAAACAAAATAATGCCTTATTTTAAGGGAAATCTCCAATACTGTCTCATACCGACAAGCACTTACAGTGAGCATTTCTCAAAAATGTTCAACTATATCTTGTACTTCCTGGTGTATCTCACATTATGAAGTGATAACATACATGCTATGAAATGTTTATTATTAACTTTTACTCCCTGAGATACTGCAGATCAAACAAACACACTTGTTTACATTTGTTAAAATTCCCAATCTTCATGAAAATATAAAGTGTTCTGTCTCTTATTGGTATGTATTGTGAACCGTATTCTACTTATAGTACATATTATACATGTATAATATAAAAGGACAAGCGATAGAAAATAGATGGATGGAATATAATCTACTTAATAAGATAAGACATTTATTTTGATGCCTAACTCACTTTCCTAACTTTATACTGTTATTCCATATTGTTGTACAATGGACTTAAAAGCAGCAAAACTCTGAATCTTTATAAATAATCCCAACTCAATGACATGTTTAACACCGGTTTAGTTTAGCTGGGCATATGGAAAGTATTAGAACCCTTTTTTTATTGATAATTACTTAAAATATTTATCATTATGTAGCACACTTATATATCATTAAGCACATGTCACATGAGCACTCATACGCATAAAATAATCCTACATAACTTGATCCTTATCGAATGTTGCAATGCTTCTGGTTTTAAAGGGTTGAATTGGAGCTTAACTTTTTATTTCACATGACAGCTTTTCATTACTGTGCAGTGTGAAAATCATAATTAATTAATTCATTGTCATAGCAACATAATGTACACTTCACATTGATGTATTTACATCCTGAAAACATCAGATCGCTCACGTTGGCCATTGTTACCTTGAGTTCATCTGTGTGGTTGAGCAATGTGACGTTCTTATACAAATAACTTTTTGAACAGCTACAGTACAAGTGAACCAATTCCCAATTAAAATATTATACTACTGTGCAAATCAACCCTTATTTTTCCCGTAAAAGAGCCGTTCAAAATATTCAAAGTGTAAAGCAGCTCTGGCAAGCGGATGGTTGGAGACCACTGCTTCAGAAAGTTGAAATGTCCAAGACAAGACAAGCTTTAATGCTTGTGATGTGACTCTGATCCCAACAGAGACATTGAAGCTGCTTCAGAGGTTACTTAAGTCCCCTGGCTGTAGGAAGATTCCCGTCTTGGTCCAGAACAAGGATGACGTCATAGTCACGGCTTCCAACTTCAGCTCAGAGAGGTAGGAATTCTATGCCAAGTCAGATTCCAAGTGGGTAAAATTCCTCTCTGTAAAATCTCTGTGGGGGATTTTCCTGCAGAATGTGTCCCATTTTTCAAATCTCCAACGTGACTGGAGAGAACATGGCTCTGCTCAAGATGTTCCTCAACCTGCTTTCATCACGAACATGCTACAGAGATGACCAACCAGCCGAGTTTCAGATTGATGACACTTACTCTGTACCGGTGCGTGTCTCTTTCTACCATGGCAGAATGACAACTGCTTTAAAAGCTGCTCCAAGTAGTGTTTCTGCTCCTAGGGGGTCGGGACTGTCGTGTCAGGAACCACTTTACGCGGACTAATACGTCTAAATGATACCATGCTACTGGGGCCAGACCCTCTGGGCAGCTTCATTTCCATCGCTGTCAAATCCATCCACCGCAAGAGAATGCCAGTGAAGGAAGTTCGAGGTGGTCAGACGGCCTCCTTTGCACTAAAGAAGGTATGGCGAGAACTAGCCACAGCACCATCTAGTGGCCATGTTTGTCACATTTTATACTGCATTATCCCTTAGACCAGGGGTCCTCAAGTACAAATCTTGAAGGTCCACAAATGTTATTTTGAAACAGGTTGGGTCCGTTTATTATCGATCAAGCTTATATAGTAGCAGGAGGTAGGTAGTAGTTTAACATTTTCTTAATATTAACAAAAATAAAATAAATATCCAATAAAATACATGAAAGATTTTCTTTGAAACAAAAATAACTTAAATAAAACTTTCAGTTTTAACAAAAAATAAATACTTTTAAACACAACCCTCCTATCCCTGGTAAACAAATGACCTCAACAGATCTCATTGATGTGCAAATATAACTAGACAATTGTGTGCCTGCAGCGAAAGGTTCCATGCATGTGGCATGAGCGCTGTATGACCCAGGTGGTAACAGCCTATCAGCGCGTCGTCGTGATAGAGATGACACCCATACTCTGATTGGCTGATTCCGCAGCCAATCAGAGTGGCGTTCTCTCGCTTTCACTCCGTCTTTCTCTCTCTGAGAGAGAGAGAGAAAGAGAGAGAGAGAGAGAGAGAGAAAGACGGAGTGAGTGAGACACGGAGAAGTGTAAATCAAACGTGGAGATATTTGACTAAAAACAACAAAGAACGTTGACTTGCGCTAGCGATAATAATAATAAATGATAAATGGGTTATACTTGTATAGCGCTTTTCTACATTCATCCATTCACACACACATTCACACACTGATGGCGGGAGCTGCCATGCAAGGCGCTAACCAGCAGCCATCAGGAGCAAGGGTGAAGTGTCTTGCCCAAGGAACCAGCAATGACTCAAAGATGAATACAATTATTATATTTTTTTATAATAATTATATAAAAAAAAATTTTTTATTTTATTTTATTTTTTTACTATAATTCGTGCTGGGTCCGGACATGGACCGCGGTCCGCCTGTTGAGGATCACTGCCTTAGACACTGTAAAAATAGAATATTTGTCTCGCAGTAAGACAGGGTGTATATCAGGGATATTCAACTAAATTATTTCAGGGACTTCTCCCTTTGCTATTATTCTTATTCAGCATATTCCTGAGAGCCAGCCCATTCATAAACCCATTTAATATATATATACATATAGATAGATATATATATATATATGGTAACACTTTGGTATGGGGAACATATTCACCATTAATTAGTTGCTTATTAACATGCAAATTAGTAACATATTGGCTCTTAGTCATTATTAAGTACTTATTAATGCCTTATTCTGCATGGCCCTAACCTAACCAAATAACTCAAAATGAAGTCTTTGTACACAAAAAGCTGCCCACAATAAAAGGCCATTCTGAAAAGTGCAGTACATTTTAGAAGAAAAAATATTTTCCATACATTAGCCGCACTGGATTTATATATAATATTTACATACATATATATATATACACACACACACATATATATATACACACATGTGCATGCACGTGCTTAAAAATCTCTCTCTCTAGATAGGGATTGAGATAGAGAGCGATAAATCTCATGTTTCCCTCCAAATGTGTTGAGGGCGGATCCTATGGTTACCCTATCATCTGAGATTGTTAAAAAAAAAAAGGCTTCTAAAATGTTTTTCAGAGAAGGCACTGTCCACAAGATATAGTTGATCTTGGATATTCAAGCAAAAATAATGTTTTGTTCGAAAATATACTTTTTCAAATTTTAAATCCTTATTTATTTTTTTAATATTTTGGTTTCAATCCATTATTTTTATTTTATTAGTTTTGGTTGCATAAAATATACAAATGTATCTCCATATGCATCAAAAGTGCTCTGCTGTTTTTAAAGTCCTACAACCAAAAAGCTAGTCAAAGATCATCTACAGTATATGACAGCGCTCTAGTGTTTTTCGGAATCTGCTGCTTAAAATGTTAGTCTCTACTTAAAGTTTTTTGAACCGAACTCGCGAGTCGGGTCAAGATTTGGCCCTTGGTGTAAATCATTAAAATATGGACATAATTATGTAGTTGCTGATGTAAAGCAATTCCATGATCTCATATTGAGGTTTAATACAGATCAAGCGGTCGTCCATAAGGAAAGGCATGGTGATGGTGTCCCCAAGACTGAACCCACAGGCCACATGGGAGTTTGAGGCAGAGATCCTAGTGCTGCATCACCCTACTACGATATCCCCCCGGTACCAAGCTATGGGTGAGTAACTGCTTTCGTCTCACTTTGTTCGTAACACAGGCATGTCTTACCTTTTAATAACCCGTTTGTTCCATGCGCAGTCCACTGTGGCAGCATAAGGCAGACGGCCACCATCTTGTCCATGAATAGAGACTGTTTACGAACAGGGGATAAGGCTTCTGTCCACTTCCGCTTCATCAAGACTCCAGAGTATCTTCACTGTGACCAGAGGCTGGTGTTTAGGGAGGGACGCACCAAGGCTGTAGGGACCATCACAAAAGTGAGTGCCTATTTCAGAGCTTCCAAAAAATGCTGGAAAAGTCCTCACCTTTTGGGGCGGGAGAGTTGAAATGACTTCCTGCTACATTCTTTTCAGCTCCTGCAATCTGCCAATAATTTGCCATCAAACTCCAAACCTCCACAGATCAAAATGCAATCCACTAAAAAGCCGCCGTCTCGAAAAGACGACAGCGCCTCGACAACTGGCGATGAGGGGATGACGATAGCACAGTCAGCGGGGCCAAGCACGACACAACAGGTGAGATTTCAAAATATAGTATTTTCTTTTTCTATCCTCTTACTGTATGCTGCTTTTCTAACTTTTCAACTCTTCTGTGTCCTCATTAACGCTTGTTATTGTCACCATCTGTCATGCATCATGTTGTACTACTCTCCCCTCTCCTTTGCTTGCGTGGCTGGCTTCTCAAGGGAGAGGGTGATGAAGACCCTCAGTTAAAGGAGGGCAACAAGGAAAACAAGGTAAAGTGGGTCTCCAAACAGCGGCGACCCTGACTGAATTGGGGGTGTGAGAAGCAGTGGCTCTTTCCCTGTAGTTTTAGTTCTATTCTAATAATCTACTTGTTTTTTTTGTTTTAAGTTGTTGAATAAATGAAAACAATTTAATGTCTTCTTTTTTTAGCCAAAGACTGGGGGAGGTGGAAGGAGAAGAGGAGGCCAGAGACACAAAGGAAAAGGCCAAAACAACAGCACTGCAGCCACTGCCTCCACACCAGGATCGGGAGGCTGCTAAAACTTCCACGTTGCTTACCTCCCTCTCCATTACTTCATTCTAGTGCAAAACACTCCTCAGTCTTACTCCACTTTGCCTTTTTTATACCAGGGTTTTATCAAACGGGAACATGACGAGCAATGCCCCTAAAAAGGTTTAGATTTTGTGTCATCAAGTCTTCATTGTTAAGAATGGCTTAAATTACAGGCCGCAAAGTAGGAAGCTAGCTTACTAAATCATTTTATACACCGGATTCTATCTTGATGTAAGAGTGAGGTAAACCCAAAATAAAGGTCCAATAAACACGAGCAGCTAAATGTGAAACTCGCCCATGCATTCCCTGTGAAGTAATTTTCAAAATGTAATTCTTGTACTTGCATGGTATTTATACTTCATATATAAAATGAGCTGTTGGTGCACCCTGATGAGAAATAATTGAATGTAGCAAAGTGCACATGTTTAAATTCTAGATTTAATTATACAAGATGTTACATTTTTTAATCCATTATTTATTTGGCATATATGCAAACGTTATACCCCAGAAATCTTTTGACGTGTGACTTTCCTTCACTTGTGCTCTTCTACCCAGTTGTGTGCGCCGTGCTGCCGTTAGGACACACAATGTAATACAACGCAGTATGTAGACGTCACCCTGGCATTAAGACTTGCAGTGCTACTTGTGCTACTATAGTACCGCTTGTGTTTGCAGCTTGCTACTGTTGACATGTTGTGCAAATTTAATCCCATTAAAAACCGTCAAACTGGCTGGTGAGCTGCAGAATTGTTTTGTTTGCGATCAAGTAAAAATAGTTAGGCAATAATCCGATCAGAATTGTAGGTGACTACCTATGACAAGTTCAAGTAAATACAAAATGAAATGTATATATATATATTCAGGTAACATTTATTTGGATTGTAGAACAAACAGGTTTTTTTGAGCACACTGTTCACTACCGCTGTTAAGGTAGCATGCATACACACACTTCCACTCTTATTACACAAGTTGTAAAGGCTATAATTGGCATTTGCGATGTTAGTATTTCAACATTTAGTGTAATAAGAGCTGATAAGTAACATTTCTCTCAAAAATACATAGAAGTTTACAGCTCAAGGAATGTTTTGGTTTTGATAAGTTATCTCAGCTTACTTAGACATGGATGACAGAGTTAGTAGTGTCGAAGTATGCAAAAGTGTTTCTCCTGCACCAACAACCACCCGGTTCATTAAAATTAAAAAACAGAATAGCTGAAGAAAAGTGCTGCAGTCCAGAGGATACAGATTATTCTGTACTTAATATATTCTTGTTTTACCTTTGTAGTAAAACCCACACTGACAAAAAAAAAAATGATGCATCTTGATGCACTCACACACTTCATAGAAACTACTGTAGTGGTGCTTAAAAGGTAATGGCGTTTCACAGTCATTGAAATGTGTAACCATTGTCCATACTTGCAAACTGTCCAAGATCTGACTTCCGGTCTGTAACAATCAGACAGAAAGATGGTTCAATGACACACATGCATACACCAGTATCGGATTCAGTATTTGTCTTTAAAGTGTTTATCTAGCCATCAATGTCCCAGCTGAACAGGTGATGTTTGACCAGCATGTCCTGCACGCCCTCTTTAAGTGGTCTCTGCTCCTTCTCCTAGGAAAAGAATGGATAGCAGCAAAAACACAAAATGAGACACAATGGCATGATTTATAAATGCTGACAGAATAATGATCATATGAAGAAATGAATGTCACCACACTGAGCTTACCTCTTTCCGGTCAGGGAGCTCACAATCTTGACAGAGACTGAAGGCAAACTTGGAAAGAACCCTGAGGAAGTGTGTTGACCAAAAGTTGCTCATTTATGTATATCTTTTAAGTAAAATGAACACATTCTCATTTTACAAGGTTTGCTATTTTCATATACATACACTATATTGCCAAAAGTATTTGTCCACCTGCCTTGACTCACATGAACTTGAAGTGCCATCCCATTCCTAACCCACAGTGTTCAATATGATGTCGGTCCACCTTTTGCAGCTATTACAGCTTCAACTCTTCTAGGAAGGCTGTCCACAAGGTTGCGGAGTGTGTTTATAGGAATCTTTGACCATTCTTCCAAAAGCGCATTGGTGAAGTCACACACTGATGTTGGTCGAGAAGGCCTGGCTCTCTGTCTCTTTTCTAATTCATCCCAAAGGTGTTCTATCAGGTTTAGGTCAGGACTCTGTGCAGGCCAATCAAGTTCATCCACACCAGACTCTGTCATCCATGTCTTTATGGACCTTGCTTTGTGCACTGTCATGTTGGAAGAGGAAGGGGCGCACTCCAAACTGTTCCCACAAGGTTGGGAGCATGGAATTGTCCAAAATGTTTTGGTATCCTGGAGCATTCAAAGTTCCTTTCACTGGAACTAAGGGGCCAAGCCCAACTCTTCAAAAACAACTCCGCACCATAATTCTTTCTCCACCAAATTTCACACTCGGCACAATACAGTCCGAAATGTACCGTTCTCCTGGCAACCTCCAAACCCAGACTCGTCCGTCAGATTGCCAGATGGAAAAGAGTGATTCATCACTCCAGAGAACGCGTCTCCACTGCTCTAGAGTCCACTGGCGACGTGCTTTACACCACTGCATCCGTCGCTTTGCATTGGACTTGGTGATGTATGGCTTAGATGTAGCTGCTCGGCCATGGAAACCCATTACATGAAGCTCTCTGCATACTGTACGTGGGCTAATTGGAAGGTCAAATGAAGTTTGGAGCTCTGTAGCAACCGACTGCAGAAAGTCAGCGAGCTCTTTGCACTATGCGCTTCAGCATCTGCTGACCCCTCTCTGTCAGTCTACGTGGCCTACCACTTCCTGGCTGAGTTGCTGTTGTTCCCAAACTCTTCCATTTTCTTATAATAAAGCCGACAGTTGACTTTGGAATATTTAGGAGCGAGGACATTTCCCGATTAGATTTGTTGCACAGGTGGCATCCTATGACAGTTCCACACAGGAAATCACTGAGCTCCTGAGAGCGGCCCATTCTTTCACAAATTGTTGTAGAAACAGCCTCCATGCCTGAGTGCTTGATTTTATACACCTGTGGCCAGGCCAAGTGATTAATACACCTGATTCTGATCATTTGGATGGGTGGCCAAATACTTTTGGCAATATAGACACTTAGATGTGCTGTCCCAAAAACAAACAAAAAAACAACTGTTTTGCCAACATCTTACCTGAGTTCACACTTGATCTGAACCCAACCCGGACTGCGTAGAAATGACCACGGGTGATACCATTTCTCGACAGCCGCCATGCTGGAACACAACACCTCCAGCCATAAATGCAGCACCTGCTCACTGGTCACAAAGAAAATACACAGTTTGAGGAGAATGGTTGGGAAGGTTTATTTTCGAGTCACAGAACATTTGTTGATTGTGGGCCAAACTCACTTGAGGCCGACGCAGACAAGAGACCTGAATTTGACGTCCATTTGAGCGTGCGACATGTCATGGCTCATGTTGACTGACTGCACTGTCTGGAAAGAGCAGACAGAGGGTGCTCATGAACACTAAGATCTCCAACTTCTACCTTTTTGTCAAAAGACCTATAATCTGCAGAGTGCCAAGACTTTTCTCTGCACAGTGTCGGTTAGGGTTGCACAATATTAACGATATACAATATGAATGATATGAATTTTTCCTACAATCATATTGTGATATTCCATGTTGATTACACATTCCAGCTGTGTTGTGCAAATCCAATCCAACCCACATAACTTGTATAGCACATTTCAAAAAACAATAGAAGTTTCACAAAGTTCTGCACAGTAATTAAAACACATTTAAAAGCAGGATAAAAGACAGGTCAGTCAAGTGTAAAAAACTTTGAACTAAAAATAATATATTCATAAAATACATAAAAGAAAATTTGAACTAAAAATAATACATTCATAAAATACATAAAAGAAAACAAAATAGACTAAGATCACACAACTCTAACACTGGTTTAAAAGCCAAGGAGTAAAATATGTTTTAAGATGTGATTTAAAACTAATTAAAGAGGGAGACGTCCGAATAACCACAGGTGTATAGTTCCAAAGTTTCAGAGCAAAAGCAGAAAACGTGCAATCCCCTCTGGATTTTAACCAGGTTTTTGGGACGACAAGAAGAAATTGATCAGCTGACCTCAGACACCTTGTGGGGGTGTAGATTTTTAAAAGGCATAACATAATTGTGGCGCTAATCCGTTAAGAGATTTAAAAACAAACAATAACATTCTAAAATGAATTTCAGGCGATTTAAAAGGGTTCGAAAAGTTGTATTGGTCACTGTGCTTGATTTTAAGTTGTTTTAATTGAAACATTCTATTTTTTACCTATTGTATTTTTTTATGTTTGTGTACCGTATGTAGTTTGTTGTTTTGTGTATTTATGAAACCGGTCACTCTTTGAAAAGAGATTTTAATCTCAATGAGTTTCTACCTGGTTAAATAAATGAACATGAAAATGAATGGCTTCAGAGGACAGCAGACATGAGCATTGAGATCTCCAACAGTTAAAAGTCTATCATAATCAGGTACCAGGGTGGACAAAAACTCAAGTCATTTATACAAATGTTATATTTACATGGACGGTAAATTACAGCACACAGTAGCGGGCTGGAGTGAAACAGCTTAAGCTGGAAAAAGAAGAGGCTGGCAGTTGTTTGCAGTTAGAAGCCTTTTTAAGTTAAAGTTAAAAGTTAAAGTACCAATGATTGTCACACACACACTAGGTGTGGTGAAATTTGTCCTCTGCATTTGACCCATCCCCTTGTTCACCCCCTGGGAGGTAAGGGGAGCAGTGGGCAGCAGCGGTGCCGCGCCCAGGAATCATTTTGGTGATTTAACCCCCAATTCTAACCCTTGATGCTGAGTGCCAAGCAGGGAGGTAATGGGTCCCATTTTTTTATAGTCTTTGGTATGACTCGGCCGGGGTTTGAACTCACAACCTACCAATCTCAGGGCGGACACTCTAACCACTAGGCCACTGAGTAGTAAGAACAATCACTACTCGTCCTTCATGTCCAGTAAAAACGAGAATTAAAATACGGCTCAAAAATATAAAGGTGACAAAAATTCAGAGAAAGCGGCAGACTCAGCCAGGTCTCAGTCACAAACATAAAATTAATATCCTGTGAGGTGTTGTTATCCTTTAGAATGCACATTTTATTTAAAAGCTATCTGGCATTAATCAGAGCACATCTGTTAGGAGGCCGAACAACAGCAGTCTTGGTTTCCCGACACAACGAGCGAAGGTTGTTGTGATCCACTCCATTTTGAAGGCGTCGAAAGCGGCAGAGAGTAAATTTGACAGCGACAAGCGAATGAACGTGTCCTCAGCGTACTGTAGCATCGTCGCTAGCGGATAAGGTTCCTCCACAGTGCAACACCGCTTCTAATTTAGCAATTCTCACATTCCATGGCGGTTATTAAATTGTTTCATACACATATCATCCCTGGAGAAGTAGGAACAGCTAAACTGCACACCGTAGGAGGGTATGCAAACCACTAAATGTAAGCCAGAGCTCTTGAATATAAACAAAGGTGAGCGGATCGATAAAAATATCGACGGTAACGATACCAAGTATAGTATCAGTATATGGTTGATTCTGCGATGGTTGAGGTCGATATTTTTTTTATTATCAAAAAAAATATTTTGTCCATTTTGTTATTGTTTACAAACTCAGGAAATAAGTCCCTGGACACAAGAGGGCCTTAAAAGGCAAAAACATAAGGATTTAAATCAGAGCCAAAAGTAGGAAATCATTTAATTACTTAATTATTATTGTTGCATCACCATCCTGTATTTTTGTCTAATTATAATTGTGATCAAAAATGTAATCATTCAACAATGTTGAACATTTTAAGCATCAGTATTGGTATGACCAGTACTGCCCCTGTAACTACCGGTACTTGGAATTGGATCAATACCCATTTGTAGTATCATCCAAAACTAATGCAAAGTATCGAAACAACAGAAGAATAAGTGCTTAGTACAATTTAAACAGAAGTGTAGATAGAACCATGTTATAACAGAAAATAACCAGATATAAACAGTAAATTAGCAAGTAGATTAATAATAGTTTTGAGAAGATGATTCAACTGGAAATTGTGTAATATGTTACTGCATACGTCAGCAGCCAGATTCAGAGCCTTTGTGACCCGTTTTGAAAACGGTTCTATTATCATTGATATACAAACCAATATGTTGTGATATTTTTGGTTGTTGCAGGAGGCTGCAATATATACTGCAATATAAATTTGAGGCCATATTGCCCATCACTAGTAAAGTAACCAAATGTTTATACATGTATACTCCATTCTTACTCACTCTGTATAGAAGCTCCTCTGGCGTTAGAACCTTCCCATCTTCATCTAACCTAGGATAAAAAAAATGTTTTAACTTTACAAGTGTAAACAGCACTGCTACTGAATCATCATGTTAAATAAAATGTACCTGTATGTTTTACAGAGAACCAGTCTGGAGTAGACAGAGTTGAAGTCCCTCTCTACCTCTCTAGTGGCTGCCTGAAGAGAACAAACTTAAGTAAAAGTCAAATTGTGCAATATGTGAAAGGGAATAAATCCAATGTACCTCTTCTATGAATAACCACGGATGACAGGGCCCACCCAAAATGGAGGGCTTCTTGAGGCCATGCAGGAAGATGGCCTTAAGGGCCGGACATAGAGTCCCTCTGGCGAGATCGGTCACAGCTTCTGTTACAGAGTCATCGCCTGCTAGCGAGTACTCTTTACTTCTCTCGTCAAGGATCTCAACAAACTTTGCAGGAAACCAGCCTGTTCAAAGAGCAAAACAAGGTAAAATGATTGCTCATACTGATGAATCAGCAAAACACACCTCTAAGACCGTTGAGCTCTCCAACCCAACAGTGTTCATCCTTCTGTGAGACGATCTGACAGGATCATAATCACAGGCAGTGTTAGACCCACAATATTGTTATTATTGTCAAATATTTTGGTTTGCGTGTCATGTCTCACAGTGATGATGTCATTCTTCCTGAAGCCCAGCTCATCATCGTCATGCCGCTCAAAATCCAGCAATGCCTTTGCCCTTCTCCGCCGGTTTCGAGAGACAACCAGGAAGTTTTCATGGTCGCGCTGGTGGCTCTCCATGGAGTAATCTGGGGTGAACTCCTACATAGACACGTGTGTGAATGTGAGCTTCTTTTTCTTCGCTAAGGGTCCTGTTCTCCCATTTGTGCGTATGTTTTTTTTTATACATGCTCGATGTTCGGTAAGCACGTTTCTCTTAATTGTATTCTCCCATTTAGCCGGCGAACACGCCGGAAACCAGGAAACCAGGCAGGCTTATTACTAATAAAGCAGACTTTGACGTGACCCCTCTTTTTTTTCGTAGTGCGAAACTTACGGAGCATGGACTTTTAGTGCGATTACTATTAATTTTTAAAGGCTGTATTATTACAGGCAGCGGAAAAGTGAACGTGTGTCTTCATGGTGGTGATGTGTGTGTCTGCACGCTACAACAGCATCTAAAAACATCTACATTACTACTACTGTATCTGCACCAAGTTGTGAAAAACTGAGCGCAGACATAGCCAATACCAAAAAACAAAGAAGGCGATTATGTCTTGCAAGCCTCAAACAGAATTTGGATGTAAATAATGTGGATAACATTCAAATGTGCTTAGCTCATTTTGTATCTGGTGTGTATGAATAAATTTTTACCTGTTTTGTGTGATTTTTTTGAAAACCTATTGCTAATGAAAAAGGACTAGTTTTTACTTAAGCATGACAACATGGCATTTGCAAATCTTTCTTGCTTTCCTTACTGAACCATAAACTAAGTGTAAACACTAAACAGACACACTTTATAGCTTAAAGTCAGTAGCTGTATAAACTTGGAGAAATTATTAGGCACTTTATACGTTTACATCTACCGGCTTCAAGCATGCATTAAATTGATCGTTCTAGAGCCACAGATCGTTGAACTTGGACTTACCCATCTTATGCAATTAATTTGGCTTTGCTGTGGGCTTTAGTTAAGTTTTCTCAGCTGCTGTGCTAAGCAGTGACAACACATCGCAGCACGCGCTGCACTAGCAGATGGTGCGCGATACATTTTGACCAGGCAGCACAGGTAGCCCGCTTTAGTTTCGTTTTGTAGTTACAATATAGAGTCCTTAAGAATCAAAACATTTAAAAGAAATGACTGAAGTTTATGCATGTTTTAAATTAAAGTAAGGTTAATAGATTTTTAAGACCTTTCAAAATCGTATTTGGGACTTTTTGATATTTTAGGAGAATTTTAAGGTTTTAAAATACAAATTGTTGGATTGAAGACTTTTTAAGCGGATACCCTGTGTAAATATCTCCGCAATGCCTTCATGGTTTGATTTCAAATTTTCAAGACTTATGCAAATACCATTATACAACAGCAGGTACCAATAGGTAATAAAAGTTGGTTTTGTAAAATAGGGCCCTTCTAAGGGTTGCTCCACCGAGTGTGCATCTAGGACAGTGGTTCTTAACCTGGGTTTGATCGAACTCAGGGGTTCGACGGAGCCTCCGCCGCAGAGGTCAAGACACACCCGACTCATCGTGTAAATAAAAACTTCTCTATATCGGCTTTATGGATACGGCAACAGCAGAAGTCAGACTGATTTGCATGTGTGTAATTTGTTATGAGTTCATTCACTGTGTTGGTTTTGTTCTTTGAACAAGGTGATGTTGATGCACTGTTCATTTTGTGCACCAGTAAAAATACATAACTTTGTCTTGAATTTGAAAAAAAACACATTTTATTTTTCACTAAAGAAGGGTTCGGTGAATGCGCATATGAAACTGGTGGGGTTCGGTATCTCAAACAAGGTTAAGAATCACTGATCTAGGATGAAAGTGAGCAGTTACAGACTAATGTTGAGGGAAATAGGAGCCTAAGTGACTTGATACTGTACAGCCGGTCTACGAGAGGTATTACACTACATGATCATGAGCAGTGTTGTTTGCACTCACCGCGCTAGAGTGACGTGGGTCCAGACAGTGGAAATGCTCTGCAGTGCTGGTTATGGCCTCCCGAAGGGCCGCCACCAGTGCCGTCTGCTTAATATTTTTGGATTTGAGCGCTTCAGCCTCATCCTCTCCAAAGAGCAGGGAGGTTAGCGTAGACTTTCGCCGCAGGGATTGCCTTCTCACCGGCTGCACACACAAAAAAACATATACACTAACATATACAGATGGAGCCTAGTCTAATATGACTGACCTTGTTCAAATTAGCATTGAGCGGCGTATTGTTTCCACTGTTGAGTTGGGCCTGTTCATTCAGTATGTATGCAAGGTGCTTGTGTCTATGGGCTTCTAGAGTTTCCTGGGACAAATTTCCTGCCAGCCTCATAGCCTCGCCAAGAACTGCAGGCCCATCTTTCAGCTGGCTGGGTAGGTTGGACAGCGTGTTGAAAATGGACGCGGAGTTCTCTGATGAGATAAGCTCCTCCTCCTAATTTAGCGGAGTTAAATTGGTCAGTTCAACATTAAATTGTCATGAAAACAACTCTTTTGTTTATGCACTACACATGGACATATTAAGAGAATAACACTCAGGGGACAAATGCTGACTTTTTTGTTGTTTTAGTATATTTTGGTCATCATTTTTGTTGTGTTACTCCATTATACATGATTCTTTTTTTTTTTTAAAGAGGGTTTTTTTCATGTAAAATTTTAAAATGTCACTAATCAATTCACAAGTGTATGGTTATTAGACAATACACCTAAGCTAAATGAACGTATAAGTACTTCATTTTTAATAAGGCATAAAAACATTTTAGATCCATATTTTCTATTTTGCCTTAAATCTCTCAATCAGCTGTAGCCCCCCTCAAAAATACCAAATATATTTTTTTGTATCTTTATTTTAATCCTTTGAATGGCTTTTGATCAAATTACCGGTAAATCAGTTTTTAATTAGTATATATTTAAACCTGCAACATAATCTGATCAAAAGACTCAAAATAAAAACACAATATGTTTGATATTTTTGTTTAGGACTGAAGTTTGAGAAACTTGAGCATTAAAAAAAACCTCTCTAGTATTGAGTATTGATTATTCATGTCTTAGAAGCAACAACTGGGTACGCTACTTGGCTGCATCCACTAGAGGCGCTGTTGATTCAGTCGCAATTAGGTTTCCAGAAATAGAACATTCAAAAACATTCAAAGATTTCTCTGGTCCCTTTAACTATTTTTTTTTTTTAGAAATTTGAAACACTTAAGCAATTAATTGATTGATCTACAAAACAAATGGTTTATCTCTATCATTCTACAAATCCCACATAGTAACAAAGTCAAACAGGAAGTAAATGTGGAGTAGGGTAAAGACCTTAATCTTGAGCATGCCCAGTGTGACCTGGAAAAGCACCAAGGAGCCCTGGTAGAAGAGGAGGTCCCAAATTCTGAGGAGCAGACGAATGTCTACCACACTGGCAAAGGATGTCAGGAACCAGTGCAATGTAATCAGCGACAACTCTAAAAAGTATAAGAAGAAACAGACTATTTACTGCTCCTTAAACACCTCAAAGTTAGCCCCTTTCTAGTTTCTAGTACCTATGTCATGCTCCAGTAAAAGGCGGTCCAGTGCTGGTAGGTATTGAACAATGAGCTGACGAAGTACCCTCTGGTCGGTTTGGACGCCCAGCAATGTGGAAGAAAAGTAAGACGGAGGGAGAAGGTCTTCTATCAAGGCACACATCATCCATAACACATCCTCCTCCTCCATGAAGAGCAGTAGGCAGGAAACCACCTACAAGAGGTGGTAGGCATCAATCAAGGTACATAGCTAAAGAAACAATTACCAAAAAGATTAAAAAATTCAGTGGATGGAATTGCTCACCATGCCAGTTCCCTGACAATACCCGATGTCGGGGTAAAGCCAGGCCAGTGCTCGAAGTACCCGCCGCAACCTTGCTACCCCAACACTTGTCTGGCTATTGAAGCACACGTTGGTTGGCATTGTCCGCAACAGATCTTTCTCGATCTGAGGGACAAGATATTAAAGTTAGAAAGATGTTACAATTCAATACAATGCATTCACCTATCCCGACATAAGCACAGTTGGTGAAAGATATTATTAGGCTTGGTTCTATAACATTTTCCTGGAGGATATATTGTCCCACAAATTATTACTGATAAACAATATTGTTGTCAGCAAGACAAAACTAAGCACTAATGTAACCCTTTCAAAGCCCAAACTATTTTATTTCCCAATAGTATTTTTTACAATTGCGATTGATTCATTATTCTAATAAGTAGACAAGTAAAATACTCGCAACCTGTTAGGAAAATGGCTTTTCCATGAATCTTACGTATCCTAAAGTGCATTTTCTCCCCACTTTTTATAACCTGACTCAGGTGGTTTGTTTGGTTGTCTTTTTGTTGCCATCACTTTCCAAGAAATCTGGCAAATATTCCCACACTGGGACTATTGGCTTTGCAATCTTTGGATCTTTTTTTCTCCTAATTTTTGTTACTTTGCGAGACTTCTCACTAGTTAGGCCCTGTCGCTGCTCCATGTGTGCGTAAGCTAGCGCTCCCGCCTTCACCCACAGAGACAAATATTGTGGATGACTGACAAGAGCGTTCAGTCTGTTCGTTTAATTCTGTTAAAAAACAAACGCATTAAAGCGCTGAGAGCGATAAATAGAGCGAACCCTTTTGCACCCTGCTTGGAAGCCAGAGATGAAGAAAACAAACGTGGCAATTCATCAAAATGATAAAGTTAATTTTCATTTATGGTTTGATCAATTGAGTAATTGATTATTGTCCCAGGCTGAGATAAAATTATTTTTCTTCAGATTACACACATTAGAGCAATGATTCTCAAACTGTGGTACCCATACCACTAGTGGTAAACGGGCTCCATTTAGTGGTACGCGAAAGAATCACTTAATAAAATGTTCCAACACAGTGTTACTGTTCAAACTGTGTGTAATGTTACAGTGGCCAAATATATTAAATATGATTTCTAAATAAAAACTCTGCCTTGTTTTCAATGAATACTTTGGTTTACTACGCTACTATATTTTAATATCAGTAATTTTGGTGGTACTTAGCCAAGTTTTTTCTGAGGTGGTGAAAAAAGTTTGCGAACCACTGCATTAGATTGTGTAGATGTGTACTCATCGAAAACAGGGCTGGTAAATGTTTCTCGGGCTTTCACCTGTTTAGCTGTGGTGGTGTCGTCATTGGTGCTGTTCTTGATAATTTCTTTATACGAGATCTCAGAGGTCCTCTTCTTCTGTAATGCGCCAGACAGACGCATCCATAACTGGCAAAGAGAAAACATTTCAAAAATCAAGTCTTGTTGTACAACCATGAGCATGTTATGTTGTTTGTTCCTTCGAAAAAATAAATAAAATAACATAACACCACAGTATTTTACCTGTGGTCTCATGCTGTGAGGAATGCCGCCGAGCACTAGTGAGCGCAGACGCTCAGAGTGCGAAAGGACTGGAGCAATGAGCTCCCAGGTGAGGTCGCCCACGGTGTGATTATGCGTAAACTCCAAATGAGCTTGCCACCGTAACCTCTGCTGTGGGTTTTCTCGTTGTGGTGAGCCTTCGGTGCCCAGCCAAGGACTGGGCTCATCAGACTCTAACGGAGAAAAAAAAAATCAGAATACGTGATTCTTAAGAGAGTATGACAACAATGCAGTGTAACCTGAATTTACTAAACTCTCGTTGTACAAACTTTTATTTGGGAACCACAGACCGAATGAAAATATGTTTTGGTATATGAACCTTGTCTCAGGGTACGAACATTTGCCATTGTGTGTCTTGCAGCACAGCCATTTTGTGCCCGAAAGCATTGCTGCTCGATCTCCAGTGCTCATTGTTGCCAGCTCGGCAGTGCTGTGGTAAGCTTCTGTGCTACTTGTGTGCTTTTTGGCATTTTTATACAATTTTTCAAGTTTTGCTAGATCACTACGAATCTAAAGAAAGCAACAGACAAGCGATGTGTTGCTTGAAACATTCAGACACTGCATCTTCCAGCCTCCCCTCCCTTCAATTACAAGTCGAGAACACTGCAAGAAGTCAGTGTTCAAAAACAATAAAAAAATTAAAAAAATTAGGGGTATATTATTTGAACTAAGCAAAATTATCTGCCAATAGAACAAGAAAATTCGGCTTGTCAAGACTTTCCAAAACAAGTAAAATTAGCTAACCTCAATGAACCCAAAAATACCTTAAAATAAGTATATTCTCACTAATAACAAGTGCACTTTTGTTGGTAGAAAAAAAAATGAGACCTTTTTGCTCAATATGTTGAAAAATATTCTTAAATTAAGTAAATGCTAGTGCCATTATCTTGACATAATGATATGCGCTCGGCATCATGATTTTTTTTTCATGCTTGAAGAAATTATTACTTTAAAAAAGTAGCTTTATACTTGTGAGTGTTAATGACGCAGCTTTGCATCAGTTGATATTCTAGTTGAAAGCATGTTTTACTCAATATAGGTCATAAAATCTCAGTTACAAGCTTTAATATCTAACTGAGATAATTTAGGACCAAAACCCTTAAAACAAGTAAAACACTAACATAAAATCTGCTTAGTGAGAAGAATTATCTTATCAGACAGAAAATAAGCAAATATCACCCTTATTTTAGATATTTAATCTTACTTAGATTTCAGTTTTTGCAGTGAAGTAAAGTAAAAGTTTTTTTTTAATGATTTTATTTCTTATTCATTGTAGCTGCCTGGCTGTTAAAGTTAAGAAGTCTTGTGATTTCAAATTGTGAGTGCACCACAGGGCTAGTGACAATGTGGGTGCATGTCGGCTGAATAAGATTCAGTTGAACTAGTTGTTGATAATTTGGCTTTGTTATTAAAGAGTTATTTATGTTATTAGAGAGTTGACCCATCACCTCCTTGTTGTATTTGTTTGACATACAGTACTGTAAAGCGCTTTACATTGGGTTTACAGTGTACAATCCTTTGTTAAAATATGGACTTTTGTTGAGTCTGGAACCAATAAGTCATGTTTAGATTGTTTAATATGGAGAAATTTGCTTTAAAATACAAACTTCTCTACTTGCAAACCCTGTTCAAGAACCAACTAAGTTCGTAAATTGAAGTTCCACCATAAAATGTTAATGTTATTGTGTCATCAATAGAGATTGTTCATTAATAGCAGAACAACCTGTGTGGGTGTAAAAAGCACATGGAAGTCAGGAGGCTGAGTGAAATTAGAATGTACAATGCAATTTTGTATTCAGACATTTGTCTTACAATCCTAAAAAGCAGAAATTATTAATTGTTTTTAGCAAACTAAGTGTCATACTGACATTTCAAGGGAGTAAAAAGTTTTTAGATTGCAAAAGATTGCAACTCGCTCAGTAAGATCCCATGTGCTAACTGGGTATAACGAACATCAACCAAGACATTTTTCCTTGAAAATCTCCAGTCACAATTTCTGGAAGCTCAACAGCAAAGAAGTTTGAGCATGACCATATGAGAGAAGCATTACCTTCGACGTCGACTTTAAAGCCAAACTCATCATACTTCAGTTCATTTTGTTCCGAGTTGTCTTTCTGTGGGGGTGCAAAACAATATGACACATCATGTTGCCTCATAAAGTAAGAGGATTTTTATTAGATCCAACTAAGCATCGACAAAGGAAGTGCTCACTTGATGGTACTTGGCCAAAATGTCTTGGGGCCACATGCTTGGAGTGAGAGCAGAGAACGGCCCACCTGGGGCCGGAGTGTAAGTACCTACAAGATACAAACAGTCAATACAATACAAAGAACCATATATACCTACAAAATATATGGAATACAAATCAGTACCTGACATGGCACTGGCTGGTACAGCGATATTTTCTGTATCCAAAGACTGCGGTCAGTCTGGAGTCAGAAGGAGGATGAGTTCCAGGTTCCGCTTTACCCAAAAACAGAATACAGTGGTTTAATTACTATCTGCTATCACATAGGTCTGTGTGCATGACAAAGAAACTGAATAATGAACTACTTGAAGATACAAGAAAGAAGAAAAAGGGAGGATGCCACTACCCGTGATCACATGTCCCCTGTTCTCACACGAGACTCATTACTTGACTTAACTTTGCAAGCAGTTCTTCACATTCTGCGCATTAAAAGCCCTTCAGCAAGACGAGCAAACACAAATTATAATAGGCCCATTGAGCTGGCTGTGTTTGCAAACTGTATACAAAAAAAAAAATCTGAAGGGAAGTTCAATGCTGAAAGGATCTGTAAATCAAACGTATTTCCACATCACATTGACATTTACTGTATTTTATTTCTCAGCATTACAACTTTTATTGTAATTGTCAGCGATTCTTGTCAATGTGTGAAAACAGGGAACTTTTAGGTTTTTTTTTGCTAATGATTGAAGCATTGCAGGGCAACAGGGTTAGCACGAAAGTCATCCTTTTAGGGAATAAAATAAAAAATGCCTTACAATAAACAAACACTTCCCCCCGCAACACAGGAGTACAACGAGTAGAACATGAAAGAGGATGCAGCGGAAATGATTCATTCAGTAGCATCATCCAAAGGAGGATTTAGGACTTTTGCGTGATGAGAAATCAATTTGAGGACTGGAATATGTCCAAGCAGCTACAGGGTATGTGTGTAACTCAAGTGACTACTGGGATTTCCGAGTTACGCCCCTACATACGTTTTTATCACCTGCCAAGAAACCTCTGCTGCACACAGTAAGTAGTACAAATCCATCAAACTGCCATTATTACCTGCAAAATTCAAAAACGGCGCTGCTGAAGTGGCAGCTGGTTGCATCCTGTGCTTATAGGTGGATGGTTACATTGTATTTGGGAATTGCTACGAAACAGTTATAGATTTTATTTAGCATTTCAGATTAATCAAGATGAGTGACATGTTTGTTTATAGTTCTGGGAGAATAGCAACGTAATTGCAGGCGCAGTCTTCTAAGGCTATGTCTACACTAAGTCATTTAACCCCTTAAACGAATAATTATTTAGCCTAAGCCCCGTTTCAGCCACACTAAACAAGCGTTTAAAGTCTCCCTCCTCGGACAAATTTTTACACGGCTAAGTGCGCCATATATTTCTTGAATATCCGGCACTTAAGCTTTGTATGGACTCATTAATCGTTTACAAACAGAGTTCAGAGAGGAAGTGACACCAGGAAGACCGCACCCACACAGGAAGTGATGTCAGAAAGACTGCGCCCCACACAGGAAGAGACATCAAAAAGAACACACCACAGCCAGCTTCATAACAAAGATGGAGGCAGATCATCCAGACATATCTGTGTTTCTCCTTCTTGTACATGTACAGCCACTTTTGGAAATCATAAATTAATACCTTAAGTGAAGGAAACGGGCGATTGCAGCTATTTCGGATACAACACATCTCAGACGGCAAGAGAATTTTCCAATGTCCGGGTCAGCTGTGATTCTAATTAGCGAAAAACTTTGTCCCTTCCTCCCGTGGATGTGATGTGTGTGTGACTACAAATATTGCTTTATGGATGTGACTGTGATATGGCCAGGCAGCGTGCGTGATGCCCGCATTTTCGCTAACTCCGCCATTAGCGCGCAGCTGAAAGATGGAACCATCCCCTCGTGTCCCAAACAACTGCTGGAAGATGAAGATCCGGTCCCTGTTTTTCTTTTGGGCGACCCAGCTTATCCCCTGACGCCATATCTCACGAAAGAATACCCCAACGGCGGAGTCAACCCACAACAACAATACTTTGGGTATTCTCGGTCTAGATTAATTGTTGTAAAATGTTCTTTATCACATTGTCCACTTTCTCATGTCAATTCAAGATTTGATTCATGCATGATGGCTCAGGTGTGATTCACTACAATAGGGCCCCACAGCACATTGGATTCTAGTTAATTGAAATACCACAACACTGGATATTCTTCAAAGAAGATACATTTTAATTTAAAAACATGCACACAAAACACAGCAAACAAATGTAAAATGCACAGCAAACTATTTACAATATATCTCTTTCACAGTGAAGTAAAGTCATCTACTGGAGAGCTTGGAGCAGATGGACGCTCAGGTGGATTTCCCCCCCCCCCCCCGCATGCGTACTAGGTTGCGTTGCGTCGGAGGGGGCCGGGGGTCTTAAACGGTGGCATTGTTGTGTGTAGGGCTGCAACAACTAATCGATTAAATCATTATAAAAATAGTTGGCGATTAATTTAGTCATCGATTCGTTGGATCTATGCTATGTGCATGCGCAGAGGCAATTTTATTTATTTAAAAAAAAAAAAAATTAATAAACCTTTATTTATAAACTGCAACATGTACAAACAGCTGAGAAACAATAATCAAAATAAGTATGGTGCCAGTATGCTTTTTTTTTCAATAAAATACTGGAAAGGATAGAAATGTAGTTTGTCTCTTTTATCTGATTGTTAATCGAAGTAATAATCGACAGATTAATCGATTATCAAATGAATCGTTAGTTGCAGCCCTAGTTGTGTGTGGACACGGATAAGGCTAGGTGAGATTTACCCTGGATAACCATATCCGGCGTAGTGTAAACGGGGTCTAAGTATGACACAGGAAAACACAGAAGCCAAACAGTGATTTAGCTGTGCATGTAAAAGGAAGTCTTGCGCCATTGTTAAGCAGCCCTCACCTTTCTTGTTCCTGGAAAAAGTGTCTGCTAAAGACAAGCATTCTGCTACATACGCACTGACTTTTATCGTGCCTTCACTTGAGAATGCACACACTGGAACCGAAAGTTTGGACAATCCTAAGATAATGGAAATAAAACATGACAAGAGTGGGCGGTGGGGCAATGTGATTTTTTTTTTTCCATTGGGGACCAGAGTTCCTTGCTGCCTCTCTGTCCTCACAGTAATCACATCACTGGTGACTCATGCTGCATGGGCTCCCACCTACACAACAACGAATGGGTAGCTTGAGCTGAATAATGATTAACAGGCCTGATGTTTTCCCTCACAAAGACATGCACTTATATGAAAACACCTTGCACTTCCTTGTGCACGGGGAAATGCATATTCGCAGAATATACGACAACAGATCGGCGTTCCAATCACAGTCAAAACATGTGTGGGGTTTGCATGTTCTCTGATCAGGCTTCGTACACCTTTTCCATGGCCAAATTCAAGCACTTTTTAAGGACTTTCAAGATCAATTTTTCCGGTTTTTCCAGTACCCTTCAAAAGGCGAAAACCAGTGTGAATCAATCCATAGCCTTGTTGTTTGAGGTCACGAAATGCTGTCTGTAGGAAAATCTGCTAAAACCTAAGCCTAACATTTAACCAGCAGTTATCATTAACTGAATGGGGCATAGAAAATGAAGCAGTGTTTCTGTAGACTATTCAATGTCATTGGTGTTTGCAAACGTTCTTTACTTGTTTGTTTGTATCATCATTCCTTACAAGAAATAACATTAATTATTATTGTTTACTTGTTTGTTTGTATCCTAATTCATGCATACATCATGTTCATTAAAACGACAACCTCCCGGCATGATGGACCGATGCACCACTTTGATTAATTGATTGAGACTTTATTAGTAGATTGCACAGTACAGTACATATTCCGTACAATTGACCACTAAATGGTAACAGCCAAATAAGTTTTTCAACTTGTTTAAGTCGGGTTCCACGTTAATCATCCATCCATACATTTTCTACCGCTTGTCCCTTTTGGGATCGCGGGGGCACCGGAGCCTATCTCAGCTGCATTCGGGCGGAAGGCGGTGTACACCATTGACAAGTCACCATCTCATCGCAGGGCCTCCACGTTAATCAATTCATGGTATTCACTGTCCTCTTGGGGGCGACACAGAGCAGTATCTAGCATGACAACAACCTAATGTAAGGGCTCGTGCAAAGCTAACAGATCAAGCGTGTAGCTTTCATTTTTAAAGGAAACTTATTTTTATTTTTCCCCTCATTTTATAATTAGCCTATTGAGTCAGACTGCCGAGAAATATGATGAACATTTCCAAGCATTTACAAACACTTCAGCCAAAATTCAAGCATTTTTTTAAACCTTGAAAACACAACATTAAAATCCAAGCATTTTCAAGGTTTTTAAGCGCACGTACGCACCCGGCGGCATGGGAAATGGATGGCTATTCCGTGACGTCAAGACAGGATGTCGCACGGATGTTTGCACACAAACTCACCTCTGTTAGATTGCCATTCTTTTTGCAAAGAACACTGCAGAAACGCTTGACATTACTAACATCATATGGGCTCAATATATCACGTGACGAGAGCGTCATTTGATGACGTGTTACGAATACGTCCCGGATGACGTCAGAACAGTCGAACTAAATATAGCGTTACTTTTTTTTTTCTTTTTTTTTTACTTACTCCTGTCAACATATTAGACAAATACTAACACGGTAACACATGGAGGTAACATTATATTTATAAAAAATGTGATACATGCCAGGAACCTATGCAATGTGTTCACTCGTCTGTCAGCTGTTAGCAAGCTAGCATTAGCATATGTCTTAGTGCGTGCTATAGTCCGCTAGCTCAACTTACCGTGACATTCGTCAAGTAGAAACACAAAGCTTATGGTTGGCAACAGGCGTGGCCACGGTGATCAAACGGACGAAAACACCAAATGCTGAGCCATGACACGTCCCAACGTTGGACAATTCCTTATGCTTATATTGCACCTGCTAGCGACGTTTAGCGCCGCTGTATCCTTGCACCTTTTCCCTCCCTTCTCCAGTGGGAGAAATAGTCCCGGATGCCGGAACTACATGCCCGTGCTCGACAATATCCTTCCGCGTAGCAATTGATGACGTTGCACGGCAATCCAGTCATTCATTCATATTTTCTTACGCGTTCATTGTATTAACATTTACCGAAAAATACATAATCAGGAACACATGCAACAATATATAATGACTATACAAATGCATTTAATTGTATTTATAATAATCCTGCAAACACTTTATGCTGGCTGGAGTGTGAACAAGATACACTATAATTTGTCATATGCGTTACAAAATCAGTTGATGGTAACATTTACATTAAATATACAGCAGTTGTTTATGTTTTCTGATTAAATGTCCAGCGGTTATTTATGTTTTGTTTATGTGCCGTATTTTTTTTCAAAGTATTTTTTCTTTGGGGACTACTGTTGAACCACAGTTCTGCCACTAGATGACGCCAAAGTTCATGGGGAAAATGAGTCAATTTGATTAGTAAGGTCCTGAGTAGTCTTGGGTTCAATCCCAGGCTCGGGATCTTTCTGTGTGGAGTTTGCATGTTCTCCCCGTGACTGCGTGGGTTTCCTCCGGGTACTCCGGTTCCTCCCACCGCCAAAAACATGCACCTGGGGATAGGTTGATTGGCAACACTAAATTGGCCCTAGTGTGTGAATGTGAGTGTGAATGTTGTCTGTCTATCTGTGTTGGCCCTGTGATGAGGTGGCGACTTGTCCAGGGTGTACCCTGCCTTCCGCCCGATTGTAGCAGAGATAGGCTCCAGCGCCCCCCTCGACCCAAAAAGGGAGTAAGCGGTAGAAAATGGATGGATGGATGGTAAAGTACCAATGATTGTCACACACACACACACTAGGTGTGGCGAAATTATTATTTAACCATTGACAGACAAGACTTGATGTGTCATGTTAAGTTAAAACTCCAAACCACACACCTCCAGCACACAGAACCACATACAACGATAATTAGAATAGATATAGGTAAAATAAATGTTGTTGTCAAAGTTGAACTATAAGGTTGTTTGAATCACATTAGGAATGTGTAACACTACACCCCCTTCATTTCTCTAGCAGCAAACCCAGCATGGAACACTTCACTGTTCACTCAACACAGACATCATAACATCATCAAAGCTCACATTTATGCATTCACACACAGCTCCAACATTTGGTAACCTGGATAAGGGAGTAGAAGAAAGGTAAATAAATAATACACCAAATGTGGCAGATTCAGGCAAAGTTAAATGATAATGGTAAATGGGTTATACTTGTATATCACTTTTCTACCTTTAAGGTACTCAAAGCACTTTGACACTATTTCCACATTCACTCATTCACACACACATTCACACACTGATGGCGGGAGCTGCCATGCAAGGTGCTGACCACGACCCATCAGGAGCAACGGTGAAGTGTCTTGTTCAAGGACACAACGGACATGACTAGGATAGTATACGCTGGGGATTGAACCAGGAACCCTCAGGTTGCTGGCACGGCCACTCTCCCAACTGTGTCACGCCGTCTAAGTTTCACTTTTCATTGAACATAATTGTGATGCGTTCAAGGAACCTTAAAATAAAAAATTGTTTAATTACTAAAATAATAAGGTTATATTATGATTATTATATTATTGACTGATAATAATCCTACATTTGATCCCTACCTCATTATGAACTAAAGGGAAACTTGACATATTTAAGTGAATAATGACAGGTGTAATAACAGTTTGTATGATTATTAAAACTCACTTTATGCTAAACTTCTCAATACTAAAGCCAGCCCTGCATTTAATTATTGTGCTTGTGGCCACCTACTCAGTGGCCTTGTGGTTAGAGTGTCCGCCCTGAGATCGGTAGGTTGTGAGTTCAAACCCCAGCCGGGTCATACCAAAGACTATAAAAATGGGACCCATTACCTCTCTGCTTGGCACTCAGCATCAAGGGTTGGAATTGGGGGTTAAATCACCAAAAATGATTCCCAGGCACGGCTACGCTGCTGCCCACCTCCCAGGGGGTGATCAAGGGGATGGGTCAAATGCAGAGGACAAATTTCACCACACCTAGTGTGTGTGTGACAATCATTGGTACTTTAACTTTAACTTTTAACTTAAGTTTGCAGTGCTGTAGAACTGCAAAGCATCATATTTTGCCCCTCTAATGTTGCTATGTAAGGTGTATAAACATTCGTATCCCAGAAGTGAATGTTTGCACCGCTGCATTATATTTAGTGCATATATCAACAAATTAGTGCTGAGTCAGTCAAAAGTGGCCTTTTTGATACAGACTTGTTGATACAGCTTTTGTTTGCGTGATGTTGGTGTATGACTAATATATGACTTTACTGGTGAACCTATGTACAGTCGTGGTCAAAAGTTTACATACACTTGTAAAGAACAAAATATCATGGCTGTCTTGAGATTCCAATAATTTCTAAAACTGTTATTTTTTTGTGATAGAGTGATTGGAGCACATACTTGTTTGTCACAAAAACAGTCACGAAGTTTGGTTCTTTTATGAATTTATTATGGGTCTACTGAAAATGTGACCAAATCTGCGGGGTCAAAAAGAGCAATGTTAAATATTTGGTTACGTGTCCCTTGGCAAGTTTTTTACTGCAATAAGGCGCTTTTGGTAGCCATCCACAAGCTTCTGGCAAGCTTCGGGTTGAATTTTTGACCACTCCTCTTGACAAAATTGGTGCAGTTCAGCTAAATTTGTTGGTTTTCTGACATGGACTTGTTTTTTCAGCATTGTCCACACGTCAGGACTTTGGGAAGGCCATTCTAAAACCTTAAAGGCCTACTGAAATGACATTTTTTTTATTTAAACGGGATAGCAGATCCATTCTATGTGTCATACTTGATCATATCGCGATATTGCCATATTTTTGCTGAAAGGATTTAGTAGAGAACATCGACGATAAAGTTCCCAACTTTTAGTCGCTGATTAAAAAAAGCCTTGCTTGTACCGGAAGTAGCGTGACGTCAAAGGTTGAAAGGCTCCTCACATTTCCCCATTGTTTTCAATGCAGCGAGAGCGATTCAGGCCGAGAAAGCGACGATTACCCAAATATTTTGAGCCAGGATGAAAGATTCGTGGATGAGGAACGTAAGAGTGAAGGACTAGAGTGCAGTGCAGGACGCATCTTTTTTCGCTCTGACCGTAACTTAGGTACAAGCTGGCTCATTGGATTCCACACTCTTTCCTTTTTCTATTGTGGATCACGGATTTGTATTTTAAACCACCTCGGATACTATATCCTCTTGAAAATGAGAGTCGAGAACACGAAATGGACATTCACAGTGACTTTTATCTCCATGACAATACATCGGCGAAAACTTTAGCTACGGAGCTAAAGTGATAGCATCGGGCTTAACTGCATATACAAACAAAAGAAATAAGCCTCTGACTGGAAGGATAGACAGAAAATCAACAATACTATTAAACCATTGACCTGTAAATACACGGTTAATGCTTTCCAGCCTGGCGAAGGTTAACAATGCTGTTGCTAACGACGCCATTGAAGCTAACTTAGCAACGGGACCTCACAGAGCTATGCTAAAAACATTAGCTATCCACTTACGCCAGCCAGCCCTCATCTGCTCATCAACACCAGTGCTCACCTGCGTTCCAGCGATCGACGGAAGGACAAAGGACTTCACCCAATCACCGATGCGGTCGGCGGCTATCGTCGGATAGCGCGTCTGCTATCCACCTCAAAGTCCTCCTGTTTGTGTTGCTGCAGCCAGCCGCTAATACACCGATCCCACCTACAACTTTCTTCTTTGCAGTCTTCATTGTTCATTAAACAAATTGCAAAAGTTTCACCAACACAGATGTCCAGAATACTGTGGAATTTTGAGATGAAAACAAAGCTTTTTGTATTGGATTCAATGGCGTCCGAATACTTCCGTTTCAACGATTGACGTCACGCACATACGTCATCATACATAGACGTTTTGAACCGGAAGTTTAGCGGGAAATTTGAAATTGCACTTTATAAGTTAACCCGGCCGTATTGGCATGTGTTGCAATGTTAAGATTTCATCATTGATATATAAACTATCAGACTGCGTGGTTGACTGACGTGTGTTTGGGGTCATTGTCCTGTTGGAACACCCAACTGCGCCGAAGACCCAACCTCCGGGCTGATGATTTTAAGTTGTCCTGAAAAATTTGGAGGTAATCCTCCTTTTTCATTGTCCCATTTACTCTCTGTAAAGCACCAGTTCCATTGGCAGCAAAACAGGCCCAGAGCATAATAAGGCTTGGTGTTCCTGGGATTAAAGGCCTCACCTTTTCTCCTCCAAACATATTGCTGGGTATTGTGGCCAAACAGCTAAATTTTTGTTTCATCTGACCACATAACTTTCCTCCAGAAGGTCTTATCTTTGTCCATGTGATGTCCATGTTTAGCTGAACTGCACCAATTTTGTCAAGAGGAGTGGTCAAAAATTCAACCAGAAGCTTGTGGATGGCTACCAAAAGCACCTTATTGCAGTGTAACTTGCCAAGGGACATGTAACCAAATATTAACATTGCTGTATGTATACTTTTGACCTAGCAAATTTGGTCACATTTTCAGTAGATCCATAATACATTCATAAAAGAACCAAACTTCATGAATGTTTTTTGTGACAAACAAGTATGTGCTCCAATCACTCTATCCCAAAAAAATAAGAGTTGTAGAAATTATTGGAAACTCAAGACAGCCATGACATTATGTTCTTTACAAGTGTATGTAAACTTTTGACCACGACTACATATCTCTCTTACCCCCGTTCTGCTTCCACCTCAGCACTAGCCACTCTTCCACTATGACGCTTCGGCTATTTGAACCCTTCACCGTTTTCTTTAACACTCATTTCACTGCACCATGCCACGGTGAGTCACATCAATAAAACCGCTGCAGCTTAAGGCCGACCTTGCCCATGGGCTTGCAGAGAGCGCCGATAGACCATCCATCCCGCATGTCACAGTGTGTGGGTGTGGCTCATAGTTTGTGTCTCTCTTTTCATTATTAGTCATCTGTCTGGCTGCTACTGTCCTTTTTTTTAAGACAATGACGTGCACTGAAGGGGTAAAAAAGAAAAAGAGGCTGACACACTGCATTTGGTATGACGTCAGGGAGGATGGGGGGATAGACTGGTGTGAAAGAAAAACATGGGAGGATGTGCAAGATCCTGTTTGTGTGCGAGGGTTGTTGTTAATGAGAAGAATCAATGCAAATACGGAGCAGCAGGTTTAGGAGAAACGTGAAGTCAGAATGTGTTGCAAAGGTGCAGTTTTAGGAGGAGACAGAAGATAGTGCTGTTGCATTACACGAGGAGGACGTGGGCCTAGAAGCATTATGTACAGTTTCATCTGACATCACATGGACGAAGATAAGACCTTCTGGAGTAAAGTTATGTGGTCAGATGAAAATCCAGTGGCATGGAGTCCAAGACGACTGCGGACCCTTTTCGGCTGCAGCCTTCTTCCGCCATCGCAGCCGTTGTGGTAGTCCTTAAAGGCCTACTGAAACCCACTACTACCGACCACGCAGTCTGATAGTTTATATATCAATGATGAAATCTTAACATTGCAACACATGCCAATACGGCCGGGTTAGATTAGTAAAGTGCAATTTTAAATTTCCCGCGAAATATCCTGCTGAAAACGTCTCGGTATGATGACGTTTGCGCGTGACGTCACGGATTGTAGCGGACATTTTGGGACACCATTGTGGCCAGCTATTAAGTCGTCTGTTTTCATCGAAAAATTCCACAGTATTCTGGACATCTGTGTTGGTGAATCTTTTGCAATTTGTTTAATGAACAATGAAGACAGCAAAGAAGAAAGCTGTAGGTGGGAAGCGGTGTATTAGCAACCGGCTGCAGCAACACAAGAACTGGGACAACAGAAACTCTTACCAGGAGGACTTTGAGTTGGATACGCGCTACCTTGAGTACGCAGCTGCGGCTTCCAAACATTTAATCGCTTGCCCGTACGTGCGTGCCGCTATGTGCATGTCACGTACATAACTTTGGGGAAATATATGTGCTGTATGAACTTTGCGGAGGTGAAAGGTACTTTGGGCTGTGGGATTGAGTGTGTTGTGCGGGTGTTTGATTTGCATTGGCGGGTTATATGGACGGGAGGGGGGAGGTGTTTGTTATGCGGATTAATTTGTGGCATATTAAATATAAGCCTGGTTGTGTTGTGGCTAATAGAGTATATATATGTCTTGTGTTTATTTACTGTTTTAGTCATTCCCAGCTGAATATCAGGTCCCACCCGCCTCTCACAGCACCTTCCCTATCTGAATCGCTTCCACTGCCCTCTAATCCTTCACTCTCACTTTCCTCATCCACGAATCTTTCATCCTCGCTCAAATTTTAATGGGGTAATCGTCGCTTTCTCGGTCCAAATCGCTCTCGCTGCTGGTGGCCATGATTGTAAACAATGTGCAGATGTGAGGAGCTCCACAACCTGTGACGTCACGCTACTTCTGGTACAGGCAAGGCTTTTTTATCAGCGACCAAAAGTTGCGAACTTTATCGTCGATGTTCTTTACTAAATCCTTTCAGCAAAAATATGGCAATATCGCGAAATGATCAAGTATGACACATAGAATGGATCTGCTATAAGAAAATCTCATTTCAGTAGGCCTTTAAATCTACCGTCTTCCGCCTGCTCCGCCGTTGAGGTATTCACCGTATCCCTGGCTAGGGGGCAGTCAGGTACTAGGCCTTTGACAAGGGCCACCTGGGGTAACAGTAGTAAAAGGTTTAACCTCCTAGTGCCCCAAGACCCCATAGAGGAGCCTCCACTGCCGGATGCTCTTTAACATCATGCCCAGGACAAACCAGGACCAACAAGCATGTGCTCCAATCACTCTATCAAAAAAAAAAAAAAGAGTTGTAGAAATTATTGGAAACTCAAGACAGCCATGACATTATGTTCTTTACAAGTGTATGTAAACTTTTGACCACGACTGTATATAGGCTGTATGTAAAAGTGTGTGTGTGTGCTGTTCAAAATGCATGAATCTCTTGTGTCCTCATTAAGGCTTCATTTTCATGAACATGTCTAAGCCGTAGAATGCTGTATGTCCTGTCATGTCACAACTGCATCGGGCCCACGGGTTAATGTGACCTCAATGATGCAGGCGCTTCCTTCGACGATCATTTGCATTATTCAAAGGCAGAAAGTCAAGATAGGCCAAGCCGGGCCTGGTCTCCTGGGTTGGATCATGGGGCTTTCACGCAGATGTTCCTCCAGTCTCGATGGTGCTCTCCTGTGATGAGAGGGAATGGAAGGTAAAGGGCATTGCTGGAAGGCGGGAGCTTTGCGATGGCAATTGGTTTCTCTTGGGTATGTGTGTGGGGGCGGGGGACATGTTATTTGCATTTTAGCACCTTGCTCTCTCATGCGATATCTCCCTCACTAATACCTAACCTGAATTAAGGGTTTATCAACTCTTAAGTCGCCCAACAAGTGTGTGTTAATGAAAGGTAATTGCCATTAATTTGTTTCATCATAGAGAAGAAGGTTACCATACTTAACGGAGCGCACATGTCATTTACACACTTTGTCTTCCTCTTGTTTTCATTTTCTTCAAGGCTTATTTAGCGGGAAGTTAATTGCCAGATGAAAAAAAAAAATGTCAGGACTATTTTAGCGTTTTCAATTATTTGATAAGTACAAGTTCCTGGAATTAATGAATGCGAAATCGAGTGAGAGAAAAGGGTTGATAATTCAAGATGGATATTGTTGTTGTTTTTTTAAATAAAGGACATTATCTTCACCAGACTAGGTTGTCAATGCAATTAGATTGTTTAAAGGGTTCTTAAAACAAGGTCCAGTCCAGATTATGTCCAGGTCGGGCTCAGCAACACACACCTTCATTTATGTACACTCAAATTAGGGAACACAACAACAGATTGCTTATAATCTATAAACAAAATTACATTTTCAAAATAAGCATTTGAGAACTTCCCATCTATTTTTATTAGGGATGTCAGATAATGGCTTTTTGCCGATATCCGATAGTCTGATATTGTCCAACTCTTAATTACCGATACCGATATCAACCGATACCGATATATACAGTCGTGGAATTAACACATCATTATGCCTAATTTGGACAACCAGGTATGGTGAAGATAAGGTCCTTTTTAAAAATAATAATAAAATAAGATAAATAAATTAAAAACATTTTCTTGAATAAAAAAGAAAGTAAAACACAATAAAAACAGTTACATAGAAACTAGTAATTAATGAACATGAGTAAAATTAACTGTTAAAGGTTAGTACTATTAGTGGACCAGCAGCACGCACAATCATGTGTGCTTACGGACTGTATCCCTTGCAGATTGTATTGATATATATTGATATATAATGTAGGAACCAGAATATTAAAAACAGAAAGAAACAACCCTTTTGTGTGAATGAGTGTAAATGGGGGAGGGAGGTTTGTTGGGTTGGTGCACTAATTGTAAGTGTATCTTGTGTTTTTTTATGTTGATTTAATAAAAAAACAAAAAACGATACCGATAAAAAAAAAACCTGATTCCAATAATTTCAGATATTACATTTTAAAGCATTTATCGGCCGATAATATCGGACATCTCTAATGTTTATGTTTTTTGGCATCATAATCTGTTTCAACCATAACTTTCTGAAGTAAAAAAATGCTGAATAAATGTTTTAAAGTAAGCAATACTAAGTGAATATCTATTTTTGGTCTTAAAAATAACCCTTTTACTGAGTACTACAATTAAATTGATTAAATCATGACTGTCAATGAACTCTCCTAAAGTAACAGAAACCACATCAAGCTTCATAAACAAACCAATCCTTAAACACATTTTTTCAACTTCCACCCAAAACGAAGACACAATATGACAATACCAAAACAAATGCAGGGCAGATTCAGACTCCTGACAACAAAAACGGCAATCAACTGACTCTGTCATATTCCATAGTTTTAACATTTTTCCCGTGGGTAAGAAGTTATAAATTATTTTAATTTGAAAATAACGATTTTGCAGATCGATAGTAGTTTTGTAGGATAATTTGAATATTGTATCCCACGGCAACGGGCAGTCAAAAATGTCCTCCCATTTTCCATATGTTATATGGGGCAGCCTTCAGAGATTTCTTTATTATATAACAATTATATATTTTTCTATTTATTTTAGTTCCTTTTTGCCAAATATAATTTCTTATTGGAGCTTTACAAACTAATAATTTAGTAGTTCCATAATTAATTACTTGTTTCCATGTTTTCCCAATTACTCCAGTTAGTTGATTAAATGAGAAGCTTGAATAAGCATCGCCATACATAGTTCTAAATTCATCATACTCCATAATCTTACCATTCTCATTGATAATGTCATTGACAAAAATGATTCCCCTTTCAAACATATTTTTCCAAAAGAAAGGCTTTCCATCTATTACAATATTAGAGTTCATCCATATTATCTGATGCAAAATGTCATCTCTTTTTTTTTTGGCACATAAAATTGAAAACGCCACCGTGAGTGGATTGTTTCCTTTATGAACCCCGCAATGTTTCCCAGCAGATGCTCTACATAAGGAAAATGGATGGCTTTTTGTTCGCAATTGAACCATAACTAACACCAAATCCCCTTAAAGCAGAACTGCACTTTTTGGGGGGGGGATTTTGCTCATTATTCAAAGTCCAAATGTGAGACAAAAAAAACATATTTTTCTTTTCTGTGCCCTCTAAATAGTCAAAAACTGTTACCAAGAAGCGGCTAACAATGCAGGTATTGGGGTGTCATCTATTTTGCCTACAAAACGCCCTAAAAAGGCCCTGAGATGAGGTGGCGACTTGTCCAGGGTGTACCCCGCCTTCCATCCGAGTGCAGCTGGGATAGGCTCCAGCACTCTTGCAACCCCAAGAGAGAAAATGGATGGATGAACCTCCAAAAAAAAACAACAACAATGTTCTATTTACATGCTGTGATCTGCATATCAACCAAGCTATAGCAAACTATTTTTTTGTAAGAACTAATGTTTAAAATGACCAAAATACTGTAAATATTACATGTTATCGGGTTTTTGGACATCTTATAAGGAGAGCTTTATAGGTGAAATAGGTCAATCCCGATTACCTGTATTGTTAGCTGCTACTTGCTAACAGGTTTTCACTATTTAGAACACACACAAAATAGAAAGACGTGTGTGTTCTTGACCCACAATGCATTTAAAGAAAAAGAGCATCCATCCATCCATTTTCTACCGCTTGTCCCTTTAGGGGTCGCGGGGGGTGTTGGAGCCTATCTCAGCTGCATTCGGGCGGATGGCGGGGGGGTACACCCTGGACAAGTCGCCACCTCATCACAGGGCCAACACAGATAGACAGACAACATTCACACTCACATTCACACACTAGGGCCAATTTAGTGTTACCAATCAACCTATCCCCAGGTGCATGTCTTTGGAGGTGGGAGGAAGCCGGAGTACCCGGAGGGAACCCACGCAGTCACGGGGAGAACATGCAAACTCCACACAGAAAGATCCCGAGCCCGGGATTTAACTCAGGACCACTCAGGACCTTCGTATTGTGAGGCATATGCACCGTGCTGCCCAGTTCCCCTTTAAATGGTGCCTGAGCTGGTACTTGAAAAACAAAAAACATGCACAAAATGTCAATGCCTTTTTAATTGTATAGTATTTTGGGACATTGAAGTTGAACATACTATTTTAGGTATTTCAATTACCATATCTTCCGGACTACAAACCACACCCACTAAATTTTAGAATTCCGGACTACAAGCCACAGATGTGTGTATGTTTACATTGAAAGGTTTTGTTCATGTTCATTTACGTTTGTTTCCAAACGCACACTGTAAGACGGCAGTAAAACGACTGATCAAACAAAACAGAAATTATTGTATTTTTTCATCCTTTATGAGATGAATATGATTTTCTTTGTTTTTAATAAGGTTTAAGATGTTTTCCAGGATTCTTCTTACTTGTATTTTGTAAAAACATTGAGTTTGAACACTTTCTTAAAGTGGATAATTTTAGTACATTGTTTGATTTTTTTGCTTAATCCATTCCATAATTTATCTGTTAGTGAAGAAAATCCATAGATTAGGCGCTCCTTTGTATAAACCGCAAGGTTAAAGGCCTACTGAAATGATTTTTTTTTATTTAAACGGGAATAGCAGATCCATTCTATATGTCATACTTGATCATTTCGCGATATTGCCATATTTTTGCTGAAAGGATTTAGTAGAGAAAATCGACGATAAAGTTCGCAACTTTTGCTCGCTGATAAAAAAAAGCCTTGCCTGTACCGGAAGTAGCGTGACGTCACAGGAGCTAGTATTCCTCACAATTCCCCATTGTTTACAATGGAGCGAGAGAGATTCGGACCGAGAAAGTGACGATTACCCCATTAATTTGAGCGAGGATGAAAGATTCGTAGATGAGGAACGTTACAGTGAAGGACTTGAGAGGCAGTGATGGACGTATCTTTTTTCGCTCTGACCGTAACTTAGGTACAAGCTGGCTCATTGGATTCCACACTCTCCTTTTTCTATTGTGAATCACGGATTTGTATTTTAAACCACCTCGGATACTATATCCTCTTGAAAATGAGAGTCAAGCACGCGAAATGGACATTTAAAGTGACTTTTATCTCCAAGACAATACATCGGTGACACACTTAGCTACTGAGCTAACGTGATAGCATCGTTCTCAAATGAAGATAGAAACAAAATAAATAAACCCCTGACTGGAAGGATAGACAGAAGACCAACAATACTATAAAACCATGAACATGTAACTACACGGTTAAAAAATCTCAGCCTGGTAAGGCTTAACAATGCTGTTGCTAACGACGCTAAGGCTAATTTAGCAACTTAGCAACCGGACCTCACAGAACTATGTACTCTTCTCCTTTTTCTATTGTGTATCACGGATTTGTATTTTAAACCACCTCGGATACTATATCCTCTTGAAAATGAGAGTCGAGCACGCGAAATGGACATTTAAAGTGACTTTTATCTCCAAGACAATACATCGGTGACACACTTAGCTACTGAGCTAACATGAGAGCATCGTTCTCAAATGAAGATAGAAACAAAATAAATAAACCCCTGACTGGAAGGATAGACAGAAGACCAACAATACTATAAAACCATGTACATGTAACTACACGGTTAAAAATTCTCAGCCTGGTAAGGCTTAACAATGCTGTTGCTAACGACGCTAAGGCTAATTTAGCAACTTAGCAACCGGACCTCACAGAACTATGATAAAACATTAGCGCTCCACCTATGCCAGCCAGCCCTCATCTTCCCATCAACAGCCGTGCTCACCTGCGTTCCAGCGATCAACGGCGCGACGAAGGACTTCATCCGTGGGTTTGGCGGCAAGCATCGGCTAGGCGTCTTCTAAGTAAGTAGTCCTTGTTGTGTTGCTGTAAGTATTGTACTTAGCCGCTAAGACACCGACCGATCCCACCTACAACGTTCTTCTTTGCAGCCTCCATTGTTCATTAAACAAATTGCAAAAGATTCACCAACACAGATGTCCAGAATACTGTGGAATTTTGTCGAAGAAAACAAGAGGCTTTTCTATCGGGTCCGATGGGGTCCAACCACTTCCGTGGATTTTCTGACGTCACGCGCATAAATCATATCCAAAGGAGTTTTTCAACCGGAAGTGTGGCGGGAATTTTAAAATTGCACTTTATAAGTTAACCCGGCCGTATTGGCATGTGTGGCAATGATAAGATTTCATCATTGATGTATAAACTATCAGACTTTGTGGTTGGTAGTAGTGGGTTTCAGTAGGCCTTTAAAAGCTTGGGATAAAAAGTAGCGGCGTATAGTCCACAAAATATGATATATAAAATAAATGATAACGAACCCACATACTGAGGGTGTCCTGTCAGGCTGTTGTTGTTATGGCTGCTGGCGAAGCTCTGCAGCAACATTGGTGTTGTGAGGGATGCTGTATCGGCGTGTTCAGGAGGTTCACATCAAAGTTTTAAACAGAGCGTCTGTGTGCTTCTGTCAGGACTTTACATTTTTTATAAGACGTTTTTTCTTTTTTACAATAAGGCAGGTGGCTGAGTCTGCATTCATTTAGCACCGAAAATGACACACCCATAGCTAAGTTTTTTTTCGGTGTGGTTACTACCGTTTACGTTGGCACCGGTACTATTATGGAAATGGGTTTCGGTGCCCATCCCTATTGATAATAAACTCTGAACTGAATTTCCTAGAATAAGATTACTAAATATATACAAACCCCAAAACCAGTGAAGTTGGCACGTTGTGTAAATTGCAAATAAAAACAGAATACAATGATTTGCAAATCCTTTTCAACTTATATGCAATTGAATAGACTGCAAAGACAAGATACTTAATGTTCTAACTGGAAAACTTTGTAATTTTTTGCAACTATTAGCTCATGTGGAATTTGATGCCTGCAAAATGTTTCAAAAAAGCTGGCACAAGTCGCAAAAAAGACTGAGAAAGTTGAGGAATGCTCATCAAACACTTATTTGGAACATCCCACAGGTGAACAGGCTAATTGGGAACAGGTGGGTGCCATGATTGGGTATAAAAGCAGCTTCCATGAAATGCTCAGTCATTTACAAACAAGGATGGGGCGAGGGTCACCACTTTATGAACAAATGCGTGAGGAAATTGTCCAACAGTTTAAGAACAACATTTCTCAACGAGCTATTGCAAGGAATTTAGGGATTTCACCATCTACGGTCTGTAATATCATCAAAAGGTTCAGAGAATCTGGAGAAATCACTGCACGTAAGCTTTGATATTACGGACCTTCTATTCCTCAGGCGGTACTGCATCAAAAAGCGACATCAGTGTGTAAAGGATATCACCACATGGGCTCAGGAACAATTCAGAAAACCACTGTCAGTAACTACAGTTTATCGCTACATCTGTAAGTTAAAACTCTACAATGCAAAGCGAAAGCCATTTATCAACAACACCCAGAAACGCCACCGGTTTCGCTGGGCCCGAGCTCATCTAAGATGGACTGATGCGAAGTGGAAAAGTGTTCTGTGGTCTGACGAGTCCACATTTCAAATTGTTTTTGGAAACTGTGGCTGTCGTGTCCTCCGGAACAAAGAGGAAAAGAACCATCCGGATTGTTATTGGCGCAAAGTTGAAAAGCCAGCATCTTTGATGGTATGGGGGTGTATTCGTCCCCAAGGCATGGGTAACTTGCACATCTGTGAAGGCGCCATTAATGCTGAAAGGTACATACAGGTTTTGGAGCAACATATGTTGCCATCCAAGCAACGTTACCATGGACTCCCCTGCTTATTTCAGAAAGACAATGCCAAGCCACGTGTTACAACAGTGTGGCTTCATAGTAAAAGAATGTGGGTACTAGACTGGCCTGCCTGTAGTCCAGACCTGTCTCCCATTGAAAATGTGTGGCGCATTATGAAGCATAAAATACCACAACGGAGACCCCGGACTATTGACATCAAGCAAGAATGAGAAATAATTCTACCTGAAAAGCTTCAAAAATTGTTTTCCTCAGTTCCCAACTGTTTACCGAGTGTTGTTAAAAGGAAAGGCCATGTAACACAGTGGTAAAAATGCCCCTGTGCCAACTTTTTTGCAATGTGTTGCTGCCATTAAATTCTAAGATAATGATTATTTGCAAAAAAAAAAAAAAAAACGTGTCTCAGTTGGAAAATTAAATATTTTGTCTTTGCAGTCTATTCAATTGAATATAAGTTGAAAAGGATTTGCAAATCCTTGTATTCTGTTTTTATTTACGAATTACACAACGTGCCAACTTCACTGGTTTTGGGTATTGTATTTACAGTATGTAAGTAAAACATGGGATACTCTTTAACTCAATCACATAGCAGCAGGATATACTATGTATGCATTACTCTACACTGGAGCGTTTGTATGTAGAAACAAAGCAATCTGTCAACACGACTGACAGATACACCCTGAACTGGCCGCCAGCCAATTGCAGGGCAAATTTTGACAACCATTCCCACTCACATCGCAAGTGTGCATTTAGTTCAGTTTGTCTTATTAGCATCAAAGGACACATAGCGTCCAGATGACTGAAGTTTCACTAACAAGTTCTCTTTATGTATGGTCTGCTCCTGAAAATAAATCTGGCAATCATTTCTCATAATATTAATGTGTTTTTGACTAATCAGTAGATCGGGGTCAGCAACCCGCGGGTCTAGAGCCACATACGGCTCTTTAGCGGCACTCTGGTGGCTCCATGAAGCTTTTTAAAAAATGAATGGAAATGGAAAAAAATGGGGTGAAAAACATGTTTTTTGTTTTATTATGGTTTCTGTAGAAGGACAAACATGACACAAACCTTCCTAATTGTTAGAGAGTCCACTGTTTAATGTTTGTGTTCATGCTTCACTGATGAGCGCATTTGGCGAGCGCCGTTTTGTCCTACTAATTTCAGTGGCCCTTGAACTCACCGCTGTGTGGACTGTGACTCAACAGTTTGTTTACATGCACAACTTTCTCCGACGCTGCCACAGAAAGATGTGTTTTACGCCACTCCTTCTTTGTGTCATTTTGTCCACCAAACGTTTTATACTGTGCGTGAATGCACAAAGGTGAGCTTTGTTAATGTTATTGACTTGTTGGAGTGCTAATCAAGCATATTTGGTCACTGCATGACTGCAAGTTAAATCGATGCTAACATGCTATTTAGGTTAGCTGTATGTACATATGGCATTATTATGCCTCATTTGTAGGTATTATTGAACTCTTTTAATTTCCTTTACTTATGTCCTCTGTGTATTTAATTTATTTTTCCATGTCTCATGACACATTATCTGTATGTAATATTGGCTGCATTTCTGATAGTTGTTTGTGTGCCATGTTGTTCCAGACCACAGCAAATGTTACCCAGTTTGCAACGATTGTATTAAATCCATTAGAAGAAGACAGCCCGCCATTTCCTTTAACATGGACACACACATCTATACTTTTGGCCATTCTAAGACAATCATTTCCAGGAGTTATCTCACCCTCTGAGAAATGTTACTAATGTTTTCCAATGTTGCAAAAATGTGTAGAATACATATTACATTTCAACATTTCTGTCAACAAAGATTTGTGTCAGCCTGCGACACATAGTCATTTTGATAGTAGGCTAATATAGTAATTAGCCACTTACATTATGTGTTGCCATCAATATAACACTTATAAAAGTTGTTTAATTGGATAGACCAGGGGTGTCCCAACTACGGCGCGCGGGCTAAGTGCGGCCCACCAAAGTCTCTAGTGCGGCCCGCAAGACGTCACAAGTTGAACAAGAAGACTGGCCCACAACGTGTCTTTGCCGATATTAAGTTCTCAGAATGAGTTGAAGCGAAGTTGTCACCCTCTTGTGGATGAATCAAAAGGTAATGACTATGCATTGCCATAGGTGGATTAATGACCGGGCCTACCGGGCCCAGGCCCAGGGGGCCAGAGGCCCCAAGGGGCCAGGCCAACTTGGCCCCGCGGCCGCGACCCAAGCAAAACTACTTTTGCAAAAATAATAATCTTAAGCCCCAAGGGGCCAGGCCAACTTGGCCCCGCGGCCATGATCCATAGAGGGTAAGAGGCCCCAAGGGGCCAGGTCAACTTGGCCCCGCGGCCGCGACCCACAGAGGGCCAGAGGCCCCAAGGGGCCAGGCCAACATGGCCCCGCGGCCATGATCCATAGACGGTCAGAGGCCCCAAGGGGCCAGGCCAACTTGGCCCCGCGGCCACGATCCATAGAGGGTCAGAGGCCCCAGGGGGCCAGGTCAACTTGGCCCCGCGGCCACGATCCATAGACGGTCAGAGGCCCCAAGGGGCCAGGCCAACTTGGCCCCGCGGCCACGACCCACAGAAGGCCAGAGGCCCCAAAGGGCCAGGCCAACTTGGCCCCGCGGCCGCGAGCCACAGAAGGCCAGAGGCCCCAAGGGGCCAGGTCAACTTGGCCCCGCGGCCACGATCCATAGAGGGTAAGAGGCCCCAAGGGGCCAGGTCAACTTGGCCCCGCGGCCGCGACCCACAGAGGGCCTGAGGTCCTAAGGGGTCAGGCCAACTTGGCCCCGCGGCCATGATCCATAGAGGGCCAGAGGCCCCGAGGGGTCAGGCCAACTTGGCCCCGATCCATAGAGGGTCAGAGGCCCCAAGGGGCCAGGCCAACTTGGCCCCGCGGCCACGACCCACAGAGGCCCCAAGGGGCCAGGCAAAATTGGCCCCGCGGCCATGATCCACAGAGGGCCAGAGGCTCTCAATCATTATTATCAAAGCTAATTCTCAAATTGGATGGATCACACAACCTCACTCACATATTCTTTATCAATTATTAAAGGTTGTTTCTGAATTTTGATCACAGAACTTAATGCAAATATTCTTGATTGATTGACAAAGCTCATTCTCAAATTTTGATTACACAACCTTACTCTGACAAATTATCATTATCAAAAAGCTCTATCTCGAATTTGGATCACAGAATCTCACTCAAGTATTCTTAGCTGTGCCCCTCCCCCATCAAGTCTTTCATAAACCGGTCTGTTCTTTTAGAATCTCCTCATTTGGTATTTTGAACTCGTGAGAGACTGCTCAAAATTTGGTTTCCTTTCCCTCAGTTCAGACTCAGAGATAATTTGAAATCATTCAACAAGAAGTTTAACGCGCGCACACACACACACACACACACTTGAGTTGAGCATTACTTGGAAATTCTTATATTTTCCATTTTGCTGTTATTATCAGCATCTTCCCATTTTGTCCTTTTCTTTCGAGAAAGTTTACAGTCTGACATTTGTCACTGCTGTCAGTTAATAACTTTTTGGTCTTTGACCCATTTTGTCATTTTCTCGATTCGATCGTCACTGACCACTCTCTCCTGTCTGGCAGACATCGTTGCTGCCATCATAGCTAGCAAGCTGCCCGCAGCGGGTCATCCCTATGTTCCCCGTCCCTATGTTACCCGGGTCCTATGTTCCCCTCTACCGGGGAACTAAGGACCCTTTTTAAAAAAAAGGGTTCTATGTTCCCCGCTGCGGGGAACGTACAACACTTTTTCCAGAAAAGGGTTCTATGTTCCCCGCTGCTTCCAATGCGCGACTAAGTAAGACGCACGCAGACACGCATGACAGAGACGCGTTTAAGTTGTCGAAGGAAGGAAGTTCGCGTTTGAGTTGCTCTATCTGCTGCCGCACGCCCTGTGACAGGTTAGGTTTAGGGATGGTTTTGGTCAGGGCACAATTTCGCCAAAAAAGTGCTCCACAACGCCCTGTGACAGGTTAGGTTTAGGGATAGTTTTGGTCAGGGCACAATTTCGCCAAAAAAAAGTGCTCCACAACGCCCTGTGACAGGTTAGGTTTAGGGATGGTTTTGGTCAGGGCACAATTTCGCAATTTCGCCAGATACAATGCAGGGAACATAGGACCCTTTTTTAGAAAAAGGGTCCTAAGTTCCCCGGTCGCATACAAAGACCCAGGAACAACCGGGGAACATAGGACCCGGGGAACATAGGACCCGGGGAACATAGGCACGCTCCCGCCTGCAGATAGCAACATTTTGGTGTCCTTTGGGAAAATATTTAGAAAGAAGACAAAAGTACACACAGTTGTACAACTATTATCTTTATGATCTTTTTTTTGTTAATTTCTCTGTTACTGTGTGTGGCCAATTAAGCGACTTTTGGCCATACCTGGCTGGTGACATTTAGCGACTTTCTGGTTGATGTTAAGATTAATAATAGCAACAGTTCTCTTCATCTTAATGCAATTTATTGTGTCTGTCTCTCCACATTTTGCCATTAGGTACTTTGAGCTCTTGTTGGTCAGTCACTCTAAGGTACATTGTTGCTGCCATCATAGCTAGCAAGCTGCCTGCAGATAGCGACATTTTGGTGTCCTTTGAGAAATATTAAGAAAGAAGACAAAAGTACAAGACATTGTACGATTACTATCTTTTTAAAATTATTTGTTTCACTGTGTGATTGACCGACTTTGCCGCTAGATTTCGCGTCTTTTGGCCATACCTGGCTAGCGACTAAAAACATCATTTAGCGACTTTTTGGTTGTGAAGATAAGTGGTAAAAGCAGATCTTCCTGTTGGTCTTCCCACATTTTGCCATTTGGTACTTTGCACTCTTGTTGGTCACTCCAAGGCATTTGTCCCTGCCTTCAGCTAGTCACTTGGCTCTTTTGGAATATATTTCACTGTAATTGGCTCTCTCTCTCTTTCTCCTCAGTACAAATCAGTCTGTTCCCTTGCCATTTAGACATTTTCTTGATTCGATCATCACTGACCACTCTGCTCTCCTGCTGTCTATCAGACGAATCAGTTGATTCTCTGCTCTCAATTGTCTATGCTAGTAAGCTGTTATTCTCTGCTTTGGAGTGTTGATGCTGGGTTGCTAGTTTTCTAAATCACCTCACACACTTGAAGGAAGCAGCACCGATCATAAACACACAAACAAACTCACACACACACACACACACACACACACACACACACACACACACACACACACACACACACACACATAGTTGGTTTATCTGTTGTGATAGGCAAAGAGCCAATGTGCAAAGAAAGAAGGGAAATATGGATCATAAACGTTTAAGTGGAGGAGCTAGAAAAAAAATTCAGCAAGAAAAGAAAAAAAAGGAATCAGTTTTACTTGAGAGTGTTCCAAATATCTCCAGCTTCTTCAGTACAAAGACATCTGCTGAAAGCAATTCTATAAATGCTACTGCAAATTCAGCTAAGGTTAGCAATGCACCTGAGCTAGCATGTAGCTCCCAAGATCCTGAGACCACTACAAGTGTAGACACTGAACCAAATGCTTCTGATGCTTATGATTCAACCAATTCAGCAGTAGCCAGTTGCTCGGATGAATGTGAGGTCACTGCACCTCTGGACAGCATAGAAAATGAGCTGAATCTTTCTTCAACACCATCTACAGTGACAACTCTACCTAGTGATCCCGCTAAATGGGCTGAGACCCTCACTGAGTCAATGAAGGAAGTTCTTATTCAAAGAGGTGCAAAATCATTTCACAACCGTCACAGCCATTATCCAGCTTCTGTGAGGAACAGTGGGCTAGGAGGCAAAACCCGATGCCTAAACAATGAACATTTTACTTCACACTTGCCCAATGGACAACGAGTACAAAGAGAGTGGCTGATGTACTCTCCCTCTACTGGTAATGTTTACTGCTTTGCATGCAAACTGTTTTCCCCAAAAACGCATTCTTTTGTGACAGGCTATTGTGATTGGAAACACTCAGAAAGATTTGGTGAACATGAGCGAAGTGCTGAGCACATAACCTGCATGCAAGCAGTCTTGAACCGCGCCAAAGGTGCCACAGTTGATGCAGACCTGTTCAAACAGTTTCAGGCAGAGAGCAGCTATTGGAGGCAGGTGTTACAAAGAGTTGTTGCAGTCATTAAATTCCTTGCAGAAAGGGGCCTTGCATTTAGGGGTAAAAATGAATCGTTAGGGTCTCCTCTCAATGGGAACTACCTTGGTATTCTGGAGGTCCTGGCTGAATTTGATCCCTTTCTAAAGGATCACATCAGAAAGTTTGGGCAGATGGGTCGAGGTAATACCTCATATCTGTCCTCCACCATTTGTGAGGAATTCATTGAATTGATGGGTGCAAAAACCAAACAGGCTATAGCAGATGAACTGCAAGCAAGCAAATACTACTCTATCATTGTGGATTCAACCCCAGATTTATCTCATGTGGACCAATTGACATTCATATTCCGTTTTGTTAGCAAAGAGGGCAGTGTTGTTGAACGCTTTGTGGGTTTTGAGCCCATTACTAGCCATACAGGTGAAAGTTTGGCTAACTGTGTCATGTCTGTGTTGGAAAATCTAGGGTTAGAGCTGTCAAATTGCAGGGGGCAGGCTTATGATAATGCCAGCAACATGTCAGGGAGGTATAATGGGTTGCAGGCTCACTTAAAGAAAAGCAACCCATTAATACACTATATTCCATGTGCAGCTCACTCTTTGAATTTGGTGGGAGTCAACAGCATTGACAGATGTGGAAATGAAGTCTCTAAGTATTTTGACTTGATTCAGTCTATTTACAACTTCACAACTGCATCCACACACCGATGGGACAGGGTATTTGGCAATTCCAACATAGATCTCACACTTAAAGCTTTATCCAACACGCGTTGGAGTTGCCGTGCAGAATCTACCAAAGCACTGTGGCAGAACTACAGTAAAATAAAAGCAGCACTACAGGTTATTTCCACTGATGACACAGAGAAACGAGACACACGAACTGAAGCTGACAGTCTAGTGCGGAAGCTGGATTCACTTGAGATGGCCTTCATGGCAGGCTTTTGGGACACTGTTCTGTCCAGATTTCAGGCCACAAGTCTGCAACTTCAAAAAGCAGACATGGACCTTGGTACAGCAGTTAGATTGCTGGAATCTCTGCGCACCTTTGTTCTCTCCCAAAGAGATCTATTTGATCATTTTGAGCAGAAAGCCTTAAACATGTTGGGTGGCACCCCATCTTACAGGGCTGAACGGACGAGGAAACGTAAAAAGTTTGCTGATGAATCAGCATCCCCAGATGTTGTGCTTGAGGGAAGGCAACTGTTTCAAATAGAGACATTTATTGCCTCTATTGATCAACTGAGTTCAAGCCTTAATCACCGTCTGGAGGCCTACAAACATCTGAACAATTTGTTCAGTGTCCTTTTCTCTTTGGATACAGAGTCCAATGCTTCAGTCCTTCACAAGGCCAAGATTCTCACTGAATCATACCCATCTGACCTCAATGAAAGTCTTGGACAGGAGCTTATACAGTTCAAATCTTTTATACAGCTCAACAACACTGATGAGGAGAGGACCCCTTCAGGACTGCTCAAAACAATAATACATTTTGGACTACAGCCTACGTTTCCTAATACATACATTGCGCTACAGATTTTTCTCACTCTACCGGTCAGTAACTGTGAGGGAGAACGCTCATTCTCTCTTTTGTCAAGAGTAAAAAATGAGCTGCGCACAAGAATGACTCAGAAAAGATTAAATGCGTTATCTCTAATGGCAATTGAGAGTGAGCTGACAAGAGAGTTGGACTTCAATGATGTGGTGGATGATTTTGCAAAATTGAAAGCACGAAAGAAACCCCTTGCTTAAAGGTGCACTGTGTAAGATTTTTAGGTTATTTCCAGAATTCACCCATTCACTAATGTTAGGCTACCTGTTTTCATGAATACTTACCACCACCATAAAATTCTAAGTATCCATTATGACTTGGAGAATTGCACTTTTGCCATTTCTGGGAAGTGTCACCTGGATTGTGAAGATAGGATTGACTTTAGGCAGAAGCTTGGTGCTTTCTCTGGCAAACTGAACCTCAAGCTTCATTCTCTGCAGCTTTGCATTCTTGTGCAGACTTTCATCCACAAGGAACTTTTCAACTTCCCCACTATCGTGAAGGGGCCATCAAAAGATTTCAGTGTGTCCAGCATGTCTAGTCTCTTACTCTCCTTTCTTTGAGCCATCTCTTGTTTCTCATCTGCCCTACTCTCGAATTTTGCCTTCATGAATTTACTCCAGTTGAGTTCAACCTCCCTTTTTGCTTGTGCTGCTGCCTTGAAACCTCTGAAGCTCCTGGCTCTTCTGTAAAATTATTGACCTATTGACTGCGTTCAGTGTGCCCAACTTCTTCAGTTTGTAGTCCACCTTGCCACATTGTCTCTCCATCCCAATGTTGTGCACAGGGGTGCCATCAATGTTACTAGCCTGTTCACTGACAGGGTCCATCGGGAAGGTCTCCTCATCCATCCTCTGCCTGGCCAGGACAGTCTTCAGATGGGGCAGCATGAGATCTGTCAGCTGCTTCACTTCATCCAAGTATTCGGCAGCCACGTCTGACACTGAGTTCAGGACATGTCCAGTGCCTGTCCAGCCACTATAGCATTCTTGGAAATGGGCTATCTTGACCTGCATGCAGCCCTTGTACCATGAACTGGCCTACACCTTTCTTTGTGGTGCTCTCCGATGCATGTTATCATTTTACCTTTCTCCTTCTCCTCAAGCTTAACCACAAATAGATACAGACTTTGAGCCTCAATTTGCTGCACAGCTGCCGTTATGCCAATGTGTTTTCCTAAGATATTATTTTATTTTTAATGATAGAAGGGAGGAAAAGGGGGCAAAAATCATGTCCGATTTAGTTTTTTGGGTGGGTTGGGGGGTTTATTTCATGATAGCTACCAACTTCCAATACATAATATCTCTCAAATGACCCAATGCACCATCACTGAAGTGGGCGTAATCATTTTCAAAAATGTTTATTTTTAGGCCATTTATCCCCTCCCCCTGTGTCTGTGTGAAACCTGTGCTTGTCAGTGTCTGTGTGGTATACCTAATAGTGTGTGTGCAGTATGTGCACTCTTCTGTACAGTACAGTGTGCATGTCTGTTCACAGTATACAGTATTTCTTGCATAGTGCGTGCGTGTGTGTGCGCCCACACGCGCGGGGGGTTGAGGGGCCAAGACCATGTCAGGCCCAGGGGGCCAAAATTTCTTAATCCGCCCCTGTGCATTGCACCAGGCATGGGAAATTATTTAGGCTATGTCTAAAGTAAGCTGGATAACCCCTTAAATGAATAATTATTTAGCCTAAGCATCGTGTCAGCCACGCTAAACCATCGTTTAAGGCAGGGGTGTCAAACTCAAATACAGAGTGGGCCAAAATTTAAAACTGCACAAAGCCGTGGGCCAAGGTTGAACAAATGTACCTTTTAATAGGGACCCAAACAAGTTTTGCATTGAATATTGAACAAGCAAAGCTTATATAACTTTATAGTGACATGCAAAATCGAGTTTCAAATAATAATAGTAATAATTAAAAAATATCAATGGCATGTCAAATACAATTTAAATAAAAATTGAATGCCTCTTTTCTATTTGCAGCCTTCTGAGGTAAATATCAACATTAACTTTTTCCACGGGCTAATACATTTGAAAATAAAATAACAATGAATAAACCAACCATTCAGGACTTTAAACTGCTCAGTTTGCAACACACTGATCCAGAGGTGGGACCAAGTCATTGCTTTGCAAGTCACAAGTAAGTCTCAAGTCTTTGCCCTCAAGTCTCGAGTCAAGTCCCGAGTCAAGACAGGCAAGTCCCGAGTCAAGTCCAAAGTCAAGACTGGAAAGTATCAAGTCAAGTCCCAAGTCCTGCATTTTGAATTTCGAGTCCTTTCAAGTCCTTTTAACCACAGACTAATATATTTACACAGATTGTGTATGCTTTTAAAACGCCGTATTTATTTATTAAAACAAGTGCATTTGAAATTGCAGGAAAAAAAATAGTGCTGACATTGCACTTCATAATAGCACTATTATCCAGTCATTTTAAACATTTAACTAATTCCTTTACAGAATAAACACATTTGAAAAAACAAGTGCAACTGTACTTATTTGCACAAAAGTGTTAACATTGTATTTCCATGGCATATTGCATTGTAACTAGTTCCACAGCAGTTTCTATCCTGTTCTTACCTTATCTCATTGATCTCATCTCATACTGTATGTGTGTTGATGTGTGCGTACATATGAAAAACATAACAAAAACATGAACAAAACAATGAACAGAGTTGTACTTTTTAGATGTCAGGGCCCTATGCAATATGTGCACATATTCTTAAGATAGTATACATTTTACTGACCTTTATTTGACTATGTTAGTTTTTGTAGGTGGCTAAAATATGCGGTGCTGCTGATCGCCGTCTAACGTTACGTTACTGTGTGTGATACATTGACTAACGTAACGTTTAGTGTAGGTACCTCATGCAGCCCTGCTTAAAAAAATCACTTGACAAAAAGTATGAATAAGGTAGCGAACTGCAGTGGACGCAAAATATTGCCGTGTTTGCAATGACGTTATAACCATAGACATCTTATAAGTAGACGCAGCATTGGCTGCTTTGACACAAGCAATTTGGCCGCCATCTTGAAGTGGTGATGAGGAGCCGGCGAGCAGCCTAAACTGACAGTTGACAGGTAGAAAACAAAGATGGTGTTCAGCGTTTTCCTACTCAAATGAGCGGACTGTTGAAAATAGGAATCGGGTGATTACTTTTCAAAAGTAAGATTTAACATTAATGTACTACTGGTTGTATTTTATGAAAATAATATTACCACAGATTTGAGAAGGAGCAAAGATCTTCAATATATGTATGTGAAAATCACAAATAAATCTTCTGGGGGAGGATGACCCCCTTACAGGGGTTTGGTTTACAAACTTTCAGCCCCACCTAAAACAAAATTCACCAGCCGCCACTGATTATGATGCATTCTCATTTTAGGCAAAATATAAGACAATACTTTCTTAACAGTATAATTGTAACCAGGAATAAGTCTTCAAGTAACAATATTAAAATACTAACATTGTTGGGTAAGACAGAATTTGGTTTTATTCTGAATCCAGTGAAACAGATTGGTGGTTTTAGCTGATATAAAGACTTTCAGGTGTTTATATATGTCTTTGTTGAAGTATTTGGCAGACGCTTTTATCCAAAGCGACATACATAAAAAATACATATAAAACAATGACTGTAAACATGATCATTTAAGGGAAGAATGTAATACAAAATATCAATACAAAGTGTCAAGACAGAATAAACTCTCTGCTGCTGCAGCAACAGAGATACAGTCTATAAGATATATAGATATCTAATGTTTTCATACATTGTTTATGTAGGATATACGCATGTATATATAACCTAATCATATTGTTTCTTCAATTTAAAAATAGCTGACCGTTTTTTTCCCCTTTCCCTGGGATTATATTCCCAGTTTTGATCTCGGACGTCTGGTCACTTATAGCGTATAAGAATATTATATTACTGTTAAGCAAACTATGAATAATAAAACACACCAAAACATGTGTCCTTTATCACAGCTACACATATAAAAAAAAAGCGCGTGAAAATGAGTGGTATTCAGTGAGGTAAGATGAATTAAATGCGCTGACAGTTCATTGCTCCTGCCAAATGAATTGCACTGAGTGGAGCGGATCACCACTCCAAGATGGCGGCCCCACGTCTCGTCTGCGCCTGAAGGCAGTAGCGCTCGATGCTGCGTACCCTTATAAGATGTCTATGGTTATAACGTTAGCAGTGAGTTTACAGCCTCACTGGTTTAACACTAGAAGTCCCAGCATTTTTCTGTCTACCTAGAAGACCCAGAGAGGGGTCATTTGGCCCGACGCTTTTCCCGAATACACTAATCACTCATTTTGTTATGGTAATGAGGCTGTTAGGGGCAGTTTGTCTAGGTAGACAGAAACATTATACATGTGGGAAATGCCGAAAGGAGCAATGGCAGTGCCAGGATTGTGAGTGACTGCTCAAATGTATGTCAGTCACGTTTACATGGACATGGTTTTTCATTCTTTGTAAATATGCTTTTTTCTTTGTAATTTTTTTTTTTAAACTATTTTTGGCACACAAAAATAACAATTGCTTCTGCAACAACCCTCCACACCAAAACTGGGAAAACAGTTGCTTTTTCATTCTTTGTAAATATGTTTTGTTTTGTATTTTTTTTAACAATAAATGTCAGAGTGTTGATCCCTTCATTCTGTTGATCCTTGCAAAAACACACACAACCTACCTCAGAACTAAAGCTTGAGCTGTAAGGTCCCCTCCCCCACACAGGCTCAAGTGGCCCCCTGCCGTGTGCCACTAACAGCCACATTTTCATAACAAAAGGAGTGTCCACAGGGGGGACTAGGGGTCAAATGACCCTCTTGTGTGTTTTCTAGGTAAAAGTGTCAATTGACCCTTCTCTGGGACTTCGCGTGTTAACTACACAGCAAATAAAAGTCACGTTACTTAGCCAATAAACGTTAGCTTACATTCAAAATTTACCCTTCTTCGTGCATCTTCAAATGTCGAACGAAGTTGGAAGTTGTTACGTCTCCGTCTATAATATTCGAACTGCATGATTTGCATAGGGCAATTCGTTTTTTGTTGACCACGTCGTAGTTTTAATACCCGAACGAAATTAACTTTGGCATAATTGTTTCTCACTGGCGTGTTGTTTGACAATTCTTCTTCATTGGTTGTCCTGCAATTTGATTGGATGAGTGCTGTGGGATGAAAACAGCGTAGATCTAATTTGATTGGCTGTTGTACTGAGAGCACACCAGCTGACAGGAACAACACGCTGATAGACACAGACGAAGAAAAGGAAAAATACGGAGCGGCGCGCTCCCAAATAACTTTTTAATCTTTGGGTTTTAGAGAAAGTAGCAAGTCATGTCAAGTCAAAAGGCTCAAGTCCAAGTGAAGTCACAAGTCATTGATGTTAAAGTCTAAGTCGAGTTGCAAGTCTCTTTACATTTTGTCAAGTCGAGTCCAAAGTCATCAAATTCATGACTCGAGTCTGACTCGAGTCCAAGTCATGTGACTCGAGTCCACACCTCTGCACTGATCTAATCTGATGTGCCCAAGCCAGATACCTGGCATCTTTTCTTGGATGCTAGTTCATTAATGTCGGGGCTCAGGCTTTGAGCTGAGGCAACCTTCATTATCGAACGAAGGTGTTCATCAGTCATTATATCTCGTAGTTTGGGGGCGTGCCTTAAAGGCACTGCCTTTAACGTCCTCTACGAGCTGTCGTCATGTCCGCTTTTCATCCATTCTAACAACGTGCCGGCCCAGTCACAAGATATGTGCAGCTTCAGTATGCACACACACGTGAATGCAACGCACACTTGATCAACAGTGATACAGGTTACACTGAGGGTGACCGTATAAACAACTTTAACACTGTTAGAAATATGCGCCACACCGTGAATCCACACCAAACAAGAATGACAAACACATTCCGCACCATAACACAACATAAAACCCAACAGAACAAATACCCAGAACCCTTTGCAGTACTAACTCTTCCGGGATGCTACAAAATACACCCCCGCTACCACCCGAATTACAGACCAACTATTCTCTCGAATGTCTGCTGATTTTCATCCAAACAACAATAATAAGGGCGTGCTACGATGGCACTGCCTTTAGCGCCCTCTACAACCTGTACAAACAGCTTGCCGGCCCAGTCACATGTTGTATTTGGCTTCTGTACACACGTAAGTGACTGCAAGGCATACTTGGTCAACAGCCATACAGGTCACTCTGAGGGTGCCCGTTTAAACAACTTTAACACTCTTACTAATATGCGCCACACTGTGAACCCACACCAAACAAGAATGACAAACACATTTTGGGAGAACTTCCGCACCGTAACACAACATAAACACAACAGAACAAATACCCAGAATCCCATGCATCCCTAACTCTTCCGGGTTACATTATACACCCCCGCTAGCACCAAACCCCCCCCCCCCCGTGCGTCGGTTGAGGTGGGCGGGGTTGGGGGGGGGGGGCGGCACGCAGATAGCATGGTGTAAAAGCGGACGTTAAAGGCAGTGCCATCACGGTACGCCCTCAATATTGTTGTCCGGGTGAAAATTGGAGAATGTTTGCCCCGGGACATATCCGGGAGAGGCACTGAAATCCGGAAACCCTCCCGGAAAAATCGGGGGGGTCGGCAAGTATGCAGCTGAGCCGCATCAGAGTGATCAAATAGCCGCATGTGGCTCCGGAGCCGCGAGTTGCCGACCCCTGATATAAAGTCACCAAAAAGGAATGGACAATGAAGGTGAAGGCAAAAGAGTGAGGAGTGTCCTGACCAGATATCTAGATCCCTAGATTGATTGATGTAAAATGTTCTTTATCACATTGTTTACTTTCACATGTCCATTAAAGATTTGATTAATTTATGATGTCTCAGGTGCGATTCACTACAATAGGGCCCCACAGAGCACTGGATTCCAGTTAATAGAAATACCACAACACTGAATATTGTTCAGATAAGTGAAATTTAATTTAAGAACTTGCACACAAAGCAACACTGGAGGTGACTATGACGTGCGCATTTTCTGCGGATGCGTACTAGGTCGCGTTGAGCCGGCGGACGGAGGGGGGGAGCTGGGTGTCTTAAATGACCATTGTGTGTGTGTGGACAAGGATAAGGTTAGGTGGGATTTACCCTGGATAACCTTAGCCGACTTAGTGTAGAGAGGGTCCTTAGACTCAGAGGCCCCATTTGGTCAATCGTTACACCCCTTCTAATTAGCAGTAAACAGTAATCTCATGTAAACCAATCAGAGGTTGAACCAGTGCGTTTATTTAGTAATTTCCTGTGAGCTTGTGCAGACTTGCAGATGGTCTTTTTCGGAACTAAAGGATTGCAGTTTAATGCCTCTTGGCCGATAACGACAGGTTCCTCATGAAGCATGCCGTTTGCAAAGTGATGCATCAGCTCGCCTCAGACATTAACACACTAAGCAAGCCATCTTTCCTCCGAGAAACATCTGTTTCATGCGACATTGCCAGACTACCCTGTCTGCTCGGTGAAGCCAGGTTTAACTGAGGCAACAATTCCAAAAAAGGACCATGATTAAACAGTACTTACACTCATATGCTTGCATAACATTAGTCTTTATTTTTCATGCACAGTGTTGTTTGTAAATCACCAATGCCAATTCATTGTGTCCATCTCTTGTCGCCATTTGGTGGGTGGGAGGTCACTCGTGATTTGTCTAAGTGAAAGACACGGATGAATGGATGTTGTAAAAACATAAATCCCTCTAACCTCCTCCCTCCCGTCTTATATATCGTGTGTAAGCCTTTACTAGCCCCTGGTTTACGCTGCACATGTGTTGCTGTATGTGTGTGTGTCTTTTCAGATTATTTTACAGAAGAACGAGGCGCATAATCCATGAATACACACAATTTTCAATCAACTCGATGTGAAAAATGTGAGTTTTTCAGTCAGTCACTTGTGCATTTGTCAACAAAATTGGAATAGGTGCAGTTTATTTGTGCAGTTGTAAAAAAACATTTTTTATACCAGTATAAACATGACTATAAAAAACACTGTAGAGCAGGGGTGTCAAACTCATTTTAGATCGGGGGCCACATGGAGAAAAATCTACTCCCAGGTGGGCCGGACAGGTAAAATCACGGCACGATAACTTAAAAATAAAGACAAATTCAGATTGTTTTCTTTGTTTAAAAATAGAACAAGAAAATTCTGAAAATGTACAAATCATAATGTTGTTGTTTTTTTTTTTACACTTACATGTTGCGGTTAATAGTATTCTATCTTTATTTGTCGTTATTTATATTTTCTGAATACATTATGTGATAATGTTCATCAGTCAACTCATTGGTGTTATTTTTCAATCTACTACGATAAAAAAATTACATCAAAATCAAATTACAGGATGTCATTCATGCAAGTTTGCTCATTTTCCTTAACTGGTGCACTAACATCATGTGGTTTATTTTTTTTTTTTTACATATGTAGCATAATCTACAAAGATGCAAATAATTGCTATTGTGACATCTAGTGGACACATTTAGGACAGCAGTTTCTTTCATTCAAAAATTTTGGTTAATTTTTATACTTAGCAAACTCATCCCGCGGGCCGGATAAAACCTGTCCGCGGGCCTGATCCGGCCCATGGGCCGTACGTTTGACACCCCTGTTGTAGAGTATAATATAAAGGAAATAAAGCAAAACTACTCTCTTTGACGAGTAACACTGACACCTAGTGGGATTTTAGAGGTACTGCTGGAATAAGTACTGTGATTGGGAAATAGGGAATTAAAGTACATATTTTTTTAATACATATAAAAACAAATTTACAACAAAAATACCATTTAATCAGCTATCCTTCTATCTGGCAGAGTCTCTGATAGAATCATTCATTTAATGCCATACTTTCAAAAAGCTTTTTTAAAGCTGTTTTTAATGTCACTTTTCAGAGCGCCATAACAAAATAAAAGGTAATTAAATCAATTAGAAAAAAAAACATTAGGTAATAAAACTCAACAAATATAAATGTTTATCAATTAACCATTAATTGATTATGAAATAAAGACATTGGTCATGCAATATATATTATCTTTTTTACAAACATATTTTCATAATGTTTCACAATTGAATGTATTAATAATCAGGGGTGTCATGATACTTTTTTTAACTTCCGATGCTGATGTTGCCGCTTTGAGTATTGGCCGATACCGATATTAATTTGATACGATATTACCACAAATCATAGTACATAACTTTATTATTTTGTAGTGTGGAATCTTAGAAAAAGGTTTAATCAAGTGAGATTACTCGAGAACAATAGGAAGTGGGAAAAAGTAGGGGTGCCGAAAGTAGTAGTAGTCGTTTTATTTAGCGCAAACAAATGGGTTGCTTCCCAAATTAAATACATATTCGTACTGACCTTTTTTAATCTCACACAAACATTAATGGCATGTCAGTGAAACTAACTAGTTGCCATTTATTGAACGTGTTGCCTACTTTACATATAGCAGTATGTAGCTGAACTCTTAACTCATGTTGCTGCGGTATGCTGAAAATTGCTGTTTTTGGTAATTTTCCCTTTGGCACATTTTCACTTTTGCACATGGAGGCAAAACGTGGCAAGACTTATGCTATCTTCACATGACATGGTAATTATTTTTTGGTGACACTTAGAGGCCACATTAATTCATTAAGTTATGCTTGTGACTCAGCAAATTGAAAATGCGGACACGTTTGTTACTGGATACTTTCTAATACGCTTCTGATTGGAGACTTTGTATATTTAAGTAATATGCAACAATAAGTATTTCATATTATATTGACAAATGTTGTGTTTTAGACTGCAATGTTATTAATTAAGGACTCTTATTACATACTGTATGTCGAGCTTGTGTGCTATCATGTGCTTAGCTGTTGTGTAGCTGCTGGCTCCTAGTAGCCTGTACCTATCATGTTTACCTTTTGTAAATGACTTCACTAAAATACCAGAAAAGACCAACTTTGTGTGCTGATTGCGGGACATATACAAACCCCATTTCCATATGAGTTGGGAAATTGTGTTAGATGTAAATATAAACGGAATACAATGATTTGCAAATCCCTTTCAACCCATATTCAATTGAATGCACTACAAAGACAAGATATTTGATGTTCAAACTCATAAACTTTTTTTTTTTGCAAATAATAATTAACTTAGAATTTCATGGCTGCAACACGTGCCAAAGTAGTTGGGAAAGGGCATGTTCACCACTGTGTTACATGGCCTTTCCTTTTAACAACACTCAGTAAACGTTTGGGAACTGAGGAGACACATTTTTTAAGCTTCTCAGGTGGAATTCTTTCCCATTCTTGCTTGATGTACAGCTTAAGTTGTTCAACAGTCCGGGGGTCTCTGTTGTGGTATTTTAGGCTTCATAATGCACCACACATTTTCAATGGGAGACAGGTCTGGACTACAGGCAGGCCAGTCTAGTACCCGCACTCTTTTACTATGAAGCCACGTTGATGTAACACGTGGCTTGGCATTGTCTTGCTGAAATAAGCAGGGGCGTCCATGGTAACGTTGCTTGGATGGCAACATATGTTGCTCCAAAACCTGTATGTACCTTTCAGCATTTATGGCGCCTTCACAGATGTGTAAGTTACCCATGTCTTGGGCACTAATACACCCCCATACCATCACAGATGCTGGCTTTTCAACTTTGCGCCTATAACAATCCGGATGGTTCTTTTCCTCTTTGGTTCGGAGGACACGACGTCCACAGTTTCCAAAAACAATTTGAAATGTGGACTCGTCAGACCACAGAACACTTTTCCACTTTGTATCAGTCCATCTTAGATGAGCTCAGGCCCAGCGAAGCCGACGGCGTTTCTGGGTGTTGTTGATAAACGGTTTTCGCCTTGCATAGGAGAGTTTTAACTTGCACTTCACCCACCTGTTCCCAATTTGCCTGTTCACCTGTGGAATGTTCCAAATAAGCGTTTGATGAGCATTCCTCAACTTTATCAGTATTTATTGCCACCTTTCCCAACTTCTTTGTCACGTGTTGCTGGCATCAAATTCTAAAGTTAATGATTATTTGCGAAAAAAAAAAGTTTATCAGTTTGAACATCAAATATTTTGTCTTTGTAGCATATGGGTCCCTATTAAAAGGTTAGTTTGTTCAACCTTGGCCCGCGGCTTTGTTCAGTTTTACATTTTGGCCCACTCTGTATTTGAGTTTGACACCCCTGATATACAGTATCAGAGATTTTAGCTGCAAGCCGGTATCATCCGGTACTTGTTTTTTTTTTTTTTTTTTTCGCTGATACACATATTTCTTCTCCTAATCATACGACTTTTGTTCCACACATTATTTTTTCTCTACCTGAGGCTCACTTCAATGTGCTACGTCGTTTAAAAAACACAGTATTGTCACGGCCCGGGCGCATTCATCTGGGCGCACCTCCGTGAGCGCACCAGGCGCGCGCCACTACGGCCGCAGCAAGCAGCTGCATTCAATCATCAGCAATCAACGCACCTGTCGCTGATGAGATGACCTGCCTTCTTAAGCCAGAGCAACCTGCTATCCTGTGCCAGAACGTAGCGACCTGTCCTGTACAGTAAGCCGAACATATCTAGCTCCAATCACTCTTTTCTCTCTCTGTCTTTTCTCCCCCGCCGTGTTCAATTGTCTCGTGTCTTCCTTGTCGCCTTCCAGCAGCATACCCCCGTTCCCGCGTCACGAGGTGTGTGTCTCGTCTCCCCGTATTCCCTCTGCTGCCCTGGCTGCCTCTTGGATCTCGACCTTCCGCCTGGACACGAACTTTGGCGCCTCTCTCCTCCCCTCGACCTCACGTCTGCTCACGGACCTCCGAGCAAACCTTGCCCCTCTTGGACTTCCGCCCCTCGCGCAACACTACGGGTAACACTCCTCATTTAATTCCTACACATAGTCGCACACCATACGCTTTTGGATTAGTCACACTCCACTCCCTTGTTTATTATTATTATTTCTTATTTATATATATTGTTCATACATATGAATAAACATAGAGCTAAAACAACGTCCCTCCTGTCTGTGCCGTCTTCTTCCCCTGTGCAACCGTAACAAATATAATATAGACGGGGACGGGGGGACGGGGGGGTCACCCACATATGCGGTCCTCTCCAAGGTTTCTCATAGTCATTCACATCGACGTCCCATTGGGGTTGTGAGTTTTTCCTTGCCCTTATGTGGGCTCTGTACCGCGGATGTCCTTGTGGCTTGTGCAGCCCTTTGAGACACTTGTGATTTAGGGCTATACAAATAAACATTGATTGATTGATTAATTGATTGATTGATTGATTTATATGCCCTTGTTTTACAAGATGAGTCATTACAAAATCACTCATCCTATATTCTCTTCATGTTTAACTGAGCAATTGACAATTATCCATACGATTTTATGCATTCCCTTCAACAGCTGTACTATCTCTGTCAGTCACACACACGGCCCACAATGCTCATCCTATATCTACCGTACGTAGTGACGGCATCCGGCAGCGTTGCACATGCAGCTTGTCTGCGCCAATTAAAGTCTAGTTACTTCTGCGTAACTTAATAATTACCTGCTGCATAGCTGCACTTTTATTGCCTTCTGCTTTATATGAGGTGAATATTAGTTCACTGGGATGTAAATTTACCTTCAGGTCTGTGCTGACTTGCAGGGAGAAGGCCACATTTTTAATTTTTTTTTTCGTATAATCACTTCTAGCCTCGCCTAATGTCTGTAGTGCACTGGCTAAGCTTGTTTGGACCTAATTATGTTGTTTTGCATTATTCAGAAAGGACTGCAAAACACACATTGCTGAGTCACATTGCTAATGAAGAGATTTTTTGGACTCGGACTGAAACCACAGGAAGCTTATTTGTGTTGAATAAGACAGTCCTTCTGTTCTGTATGCTTTCATCCACTGGCCACTAATGGAGCCTGGCCTCTTGCGACAAATAAATAAGAATAATAACAAAAATAGCATTCAAAAGGAGTGAAGAAAAACTATCAATTAGGGGTGTCAAAAAACTTAAAATGGTAAATGGATTATCTTCTATAGCGCTTTTCTACCTTCAAAGTACTCAAAGCGCTTTGACACTATTTCCACATTCACCCATTCACACACACGTTATATACACGGTATAGCTCGGTTGGTAGAGTGGCCATGCCAGCAACTTGAGGGTTGCCGGTTCGATCCCCGTTTCCGCCAGCCTAGTCACTGTTGTTGTGTCCTTGGGCAAGACCCTTTACCCACCTGCTCCCAGTGCCACCCACACTGGTTTAAATGGAACTTAGATATTGGGTTTCACTATGTAAAGCGCTTTGAGTCACTAGAGAAAAAGCGCTATATAAATATAATTCACTTCACTTCACTTCACACATTCACACACTGATGGCGGGAGCTGCCATGCAAGGCGCTAACCACGACCCATCAGGAGCAAGGGTGAAGTGTCTTGCTCAAGGACACAACGGACGTGACTAGGTTGGTAGAAGCTGGGGATTGAACCAGGAACCCGCAGGTTGCTGGCACTGCCACTCTCCCAATTGCGCCACGCCGTCCCCAAATGAATCTCAATTCTTACTTAATCAATTAATTTTTATTTTTTTTTAAATCTTTCCTGCCTAGCCACTCAGGCAAATCATATTGTTGATGTAAATTCCCATATCTGCTCTACAGATTTAATTAGGAAAAAGGAAGTGTGGGATACTTCTCTTGTTCCCTTATTTGTTTTCGACTTTATTAAATGTTTGGATATAATTTTATCAAACAAAACCAGTTTAATTTTAAGTAATATAGAAAAGTATCAAAACTGTAATCTATTTTATGGAGGAATGTAGTTCATCATAGAACTGGCAACCGATGTTATTAAAAAAGTATTGACTTTGAATCGAGAAATGTTTTGAATCGAGAATCGAATCGAGAATCGAATTGAGAATCGATTCGGAATCAAAGCGTTACCCCCAAGAGTTGAATTGAATCGTGTGGTGCCCAAAGATTCACAGATGAACACTTAGTGTGAGCAACAGTAATCGCACACAGAACGAGTGGAGAAGTAACAGATAACACTACTCTGAGAAGCGTGAGCGGAGCCAAAGCAGAGGAGATGTACACCACTGATATGAACCATCAGTAATTTACTGGCGCAGAGTGAAGGGACTGGAGAGGTTAAAGGGAAACTGCACTTTTTTAAAATTTTGCCTTTTGTTCAAAATTATTAGAACATATTGCTCATTATTAGAACATATTGCTCATTCTATGTAGTTAGCAATGCAGCTAATGGGATTAAAAAAACATCAACAATACCTCATTCATGTGCCGTAACCCGAATAATACCCAAACTGTAGCAACATTGTTATTGTAAGAGCAAACACTGAGGAACTTACTTTCTAGTGTACCTACTCAGTGGCCTAGTGGTTAGAGTGTCCGCCCTGAGATCAGTATGTTGTGTTCAAACCCCGGCCGAGTCGTACCAAAGACTATACAAATGGGACCCATTACCTCCCTGCTTGGCACTCAGCATCAAGGGTTGGAATTGGGGGTTACATCACCAAAAATGAATCCCGGGCGCTGCACCGCTGCTGCCCACTGCTCCCCTCACCTCCCAGGGGGTGAACAAGGGCATGGGTCAAATGCAGAGGACCAATTTCACCACACCTAGTGTGTGTGTGACAATCATTGGTACTTTAACTTAACTTTAACACATCGGCGTGCTTCGCTATTAGCCGTAAAAGCTAGCTACGGCAAGAGATAAGCTAGCTTCTACGTCAACACGAAACACGTTTGGGTTTGTAATGCACAACACTGCGATAGGACACCAATCTGTACTGACTGAAAAACATGAACAATCATATTACAGCATCCGTTAAGTATTATCCCACCTTTCATGTTTTGTTTGTACACAGCTGAGCTAGCCAGACAGCGTATGTACTGTTGTTGTGATAACACACATGATGTGCTGCATGATCGATACTAAAGTGACTCACTCAATGGACAGTTGTCCGTCTGTTCCAGTTGGCCGTGGACGTTGCCTGTTGATTTGGGGTAAGCAATCCATTTATGTCAAAATAGCTTGGCTCCAAGTTCCATATTTATAGCGTTAATATCCTTTCGGCTTCCATCTGCTCCAACGTCTCACTTTTTCTTCGTGCTCGCTTCTATAAGCAGCAGTATATATTTAGCTTCAAAAGTATGAGGTTGTAAATCCTCATTTGTCCAAAAATAGTCGTCTGCGATGTTTGTTACCAAGTCTGCCATGATTAGAAAACACACTCGTGTTTGATTCCGGAAGTAGGAACACATTTTTGTTGCCAAAAGTCAGACCTGCGCTGCTATGGAAACAGAAATCAATGCGTGGAATAAATTAGTCCCGGAAATTATCAAAAGGATCAAAATACGGTAAATATTGAACACATTACATATTGTTATGAACTTGTCTGTTACTACATTGTATATAGACTTGTACTGTGTGTATAAAACATTGTTGAAGGGTTTTGAAGTTGTTTTAGAGGGCTTTGAACGTTACAGCGGTGACTCCCATTAACCACATCTTTGAAGCGTTTTTATCATCTTTAAAATCGTAAAAAAAATAAATAAAAAAAGACGTGTGCTCTTGTCCCATGAATGATAGTGAACAATAGGCAAAATTCCAAAAAAAAGATGCAGTTCCCCTTTAAATAGTCAGAAGGAAATGAGTATCAGAGATCGGTAGGTCGTGAGTTCAAACCCCGGCCGAGTCATATCAAAGACTAAAAACGGGACCCATTACCTCACTGCTTGGCACTCAGCATCAACGGTTGGAATTGGGGGTAAAATCACCAAAATGATTCCCGAGCGTGGCCACCGCTGCTGCTCACTGCTCCCCTCAACTCCCAGGGGGTAAAACAAGGGGATGGGTCAAATGCAGAGGGTAATTTCACCACACCTAGTGTGTGTGTGACTATCAGTGGTACTTTAACTTGAAATTGATATCATGATGTATGTCTACATACCGTATGTGTCTTATTACTGTCACTTATTACAATCTAAAAGTGAGAGGTCAGCACTTTATTGCGTAATTTGTTTACTTCTATAGAGAATACGTGCACGTTAACAATGGTGTATGTTTGCAATAAGAGACTGCAAGGTGATTATGAAAATGAGAGGCAGGTGCAGTCAGTCACTAAAATGCAATTGAGGCTAGATTACTAAATGTTTCTGCGAGGGAGGCAACAAAGATTCAATAAAAAAAAACCATTATTCTTAAATGGAGCATTAACCCGAAAATGATTCATGCATTTATCGTAAAACATCCGGTAATCAAATAAATACAGAAAGCTTGGCTGTGCCTGAATGTGACGTGTTCAGTCCTGAAAACAATATTTAATCCTGAAAGATTAGATAATACCAATTTTATAATATATTGCAATATGTAGGGTCGGCAGGTGAGGCAGAATGAACAATAACTGTTTGGTGTGTTTCCTTTTAACTGTACAATAAAGGTATTTTATGTATGAGTACTAGGGATGTCTTCAACTAAAGATTTTGTCTATAGTCGACCGATCAGTCAAGTTTATGGCATTTTCTTTAACGAGATAAGTAAACAAATGATGATGTGTAGTAGTGTATACTACACAATTAACTGACATGTTAGTTGACTTATAAGTACAAGACAAAAATATTGACTGAAACAAAATCCAATTACTGTATTTTCCGGACCATAGGGCGCACCGGATTATAAGGCGCACTGCCGATGAATGGTCTATTTTTTTTTAAATCTATTTTCATATATATTAGGCGCACCAGATTATAGGGTGCATTAAAGGAGTCATATTATTTTTTTTTTTTTCTAAATTGAAAACACTTCATTGTGGTCTACATAACATGTAATGGTGGTTCCTTGGTCAAAATGTTGCATTGATTATGTTTTACAGATCACCTTCAAGTCACTTCCGGATGCGCCGTTTTGTGGGTGGTCTTATTTACGTGGCTCACCTTCGGCAGCGTCTTCTCCCCGTCATCTTTGTTCGAGCGGTGTAGCGTGCAAGGACGGGAGTGGAAGAAGTGTCAATAGATAGAGCTAACTGTTTTAATGACATTCAGACTTTACTTCAATCTCCTCATCCGGAAACAACAACACAGGAAATGTGTCACGTGAAAAACCGTCCGACCGTAACTCTAATAACTAAAGTTCCTTGGGTGAATAATGTAATACTCACTACACCGGTATGTTTTGGCGCTTGGCGCTTTCATGGCAAGTTTACTGACAGATATAATTAAGAACTTTACACTACTTTGTATTAGAAATGGCAACAGTGGAGGATGAATGTCACATAACAAGAAGATAGAGGAAAAAAATAAGCTTTTTGTGGAAGTCTTTGAGTGTGGGAGGGTTTTCCTGGTGCCGACAGATCTTTCGTGAGCCCGGTAGATAGGTTGGAGCAAGTCTTTTATTTGTCATACACAAGTATGGTGTGCTTTCCAGCAATATATATTAAAGACTTTTCAGTCCAGCGTGTCTCTGTTCGTGCTCTCTCTCTCTGTCTCCAACTCCAACCACGTGTCTCGGTCCGGCTGCTGCTAATAAGGGCGACAGGTGATGAGATAACCAATCCCAGCTGGGCAATCCACTCACCTGCCGCTGGCTTCGAGGCTGGTCCTTACACACCCCGCTACGCGGAGGCCCGCAGACCATGCCCCCCTCCACACTTATCGACTCGCGGACGCGCGCAATTTTTCAAGAGTTCTACAGATCCCAAATACAGATCAGCAGGTACAAGAAGGTAAGAAAAGTTGATGTTGCATAATATTGCGAAACAAAACGCCAGATAATATGTCTTACCTTATACACACACCATAATTATACTCGTATGTTTAATGCGCCGACAATCCATCAAGCGGTGTGGCTTCATAGCTTACCAAAGAGGTAGTAAAACATTTTGATAGATTTTTGAGCGCCGTGTGTAATGTTCTATGTTTTCAATGGAACATATAAAAAGTTGGTGTTGTTTACTTGAGTCATATTGCAATCATAGTACTGTCTACACTTATCTCTTATGTTTGACTGCCATCTACTGGTCACACTTATCATTACACCATGTACCAAATAAAATAGCTTTGAGGTGGGTAAGCTCAACCAAACTTATTCCTTACATTAGGCGCACCGGGTTATAAGGCACACTGTCGAGTTTTGAGAACAAAAAAAAAGATTTTAAGCACGCCTTATAGTCCGGAAAATACAGTATACTTAATTTAAACTTGTCGATGGGTGGGACAAGTTTGGAAATTCATCCAATCACAGCTCTTTAACAGCGTACTTAAGCGAGAGGGGTTGGCGTAATTTATGAAGGACAGCCAAACAAATGCTTTTCCTTTTAAAATGAGAAAGTCAAAAACAAAATTAGTGGATTTAACACATATTATTCTATAACAAAATATGTGTGCACCTAGAAGAAAGTGAAAAAGACACATTTATATTTTACTGCAATGATGCCATCAGCAGGCGAGTCGTCAATCGTGACAGCTACACAACTGTAAGTTAAATCTATTATTCCCGCTGCTGCATGAGCGTGCACACTCGCCAAACCTACACTGCTGGGGCTTAGTCTGCCCACAACTGATTTCTACATGTAAAAAAAAATATATATATATATTCATTGTTATTGTAAGAATATGTGTTTGACATTATTTAAGCCTTTAATGCAGTGGTGTACGTACGGCCCGAGGGCCGGATCAGGCCCACAAACAGGTTTTATTCGGCCCGCGGCATGAGTTTAAGTATAAAAATTAACGTGAAATTTTTGATTGAGAGAAACAGCTGTTCTAAATGTGTCCACTGGATGTCAAAATAGCAATGTTGTGTATCTTTGTAGATGATGCTTCACATGTACAAAATAAACCACATGATGTTGGTACATCAGTCGAGGAAAATTATCTAACTACATAAATAACATACTGTTATTTCATTTTGAATTTTTTTTTTATCCTGATGGATTGAAAATTAACACCAATGAGTTGACTGATGAACATTATCACATCATTTATTCAGAAAATATAAACAACGAAAAAGATGGAATACCATTAACTAGAGCAGGCCGATATTATCGGCCGATAAATGCTTTAAAATGTAATATCGGAAATTATCGGTATTGTTTTTTTTATTATAGGTATCGTTTTTTTTTTTTTTTTTTTTTTTTTTATTAAATCAACATAAAAAAACACAAGATACACTTACAATTAGTGCACCAACCCAAAAAACTTCCCTCCCACATTAACACTCATTCACACAAAAGGGTTCTTTCTTTCTGTTATTAATATTCTGGTTCCTAAATTATATATCAATATATATCAATACAGTCTGCAAGGGATACAGTCCGTAAGCACACATGATTGTGCGTGCTGCTGGTCCACTAATAGTACTAACCTGTAACAGTTAATTTTACTCATTTTCATTCATTACTAGCTTCTATGTAACTGTTTTTATATTGTTTTACTTTCTTTTTTATTCAAGAAAATGTTTTTAATTTATTTATCTTATTTTATTTTATTTTATTTTTTAAAAAGGACCTTATCTTCACCATAACTGGTTGTCCAAATTAGGCATAATTATGTGTTAATTCCACGACTGTATATATCGGTATCTGTTGATATCGGCATCGGTAATTAAAGAATTGGATAATATCGGAATATCGGCAAAAAGACATTATCGGACATCCCTACTATTAACCACAACATGTAAGTAATGATTTGTACAATTTCAGAATGTGCTTGTTGTTTTTTTAAACAAAGAAAAAATCTGAAGTTGTCTTTATTTTTAAGTTTTTTCTCCATGTGGCCACCGATCTAAAATGGGTTTGACACCCCTGCTTTAATGTGTTGGAAAAATTAAAGACTTGGCCATTTCTATAGTATTAATGATGCTGTAAAAGACTGTTGTTGATCCTATGTTGATGTGCTGAATCTCTTTCCTGTTTAGAAGCTACATACAATAATAACTGTTCTTTGTACATGCACATAATGCATATTATTTTTTTTGTATTTATTTTTAAAAAATCAATGTATTCTTGGTTGTCAAAAAGTGATTCAAACGTATCTCAAACCATCCTTCTGTCTGAAGGGTCGCCATCCACAGTCAATGGCTTTTGGTAAAAAAAAAGCCCTAATATCCAATTAACGTGTAGGAAGTAATGATAAATAATCCAAGTAGGACTGTGTTAGCAACTGTGGAGCCTGATGATATCTTGTGTCTTGCTCCACAGATAAGAATCAGGAGGAAGGCGTGTTAGTCAGTGGTGTGGCACTGATAGAGACACTGCAGCGCACCTTCTGTCAACACAGCGCCGTTGATAAATGCAGTCGGGCTTTGGGTGTTGTTGAGAGAAAAGACTCTCCAATATGGAAATCAAACCAACCTCCAGACTCACCCTTGATGATCTCCCTTCTTCATTTAAAATATCAGGAGAAAATTACCGATCTGTTTCAGTTCAAAGCTGCAGCTCGTAAAGCCCAGATTGAATGAAACAATATCGGAAAAAGGAAAGGCAACATCACATAAAATGTGATAGTCGGGGTGCAATTTGGATGCGTAAACCTGCCGAAATGTGACCTCTGAGGCTTCATTAGAACATGTTTGGAATAAACATGTCTTGTGTTAATCAGACATAAAAAGCAAGTGCGCCTTAAAGAATTTACTAATTAGCACTGCTGAAATACATCAGTGCAGTGGACCATCTAAGGTTGAACATGAACTTAGTTTTAACACTTTGCCTATGATAAGTAATATGGAAAATTGTTGATACTGTAATCCATTCCAACATCAAACTGTCGCCATCATAATAAATTAACACTAGTGTAAAAATAACAAAGGGTGTCCCAATACAACTTTTTCCACTTCTGATACGATACTGATATTTGAGCCTGATATTAATCCGATTCTGTCAAAGTTTGTAGTTGACGAACCCCAAGATGCAGAGATGATGGCAGGTGTTGCACAGGAAAACATGATTTAATTCAGATACTACAGCAAACAAAAGGGAACAAACAAAAGGCGCGCACAAGGCGGAGAACAAACTAGGCTATAAACTAAAACAGCACAAAGGCTAACTGTGGACAAATAAACAAAAACACTTACTGTGACACGAAGGAACTATGACTAAAGCGGAGTGGACAAAAGTAGACGGAGCTACAACGACAAATAGGTAGAAGGTAAGTGACAAGTGACAAGTATTGTAATGACAATGATCCAGCAGTGACTGGAGAGCAGGACAGGTTTAAATAGGCAGCTGGCTGACTGGCACCAGGTGTGGCCACGTGCCAATCAGCCACAGCTGAGGGGACAAATCACTTAGGGAGACAATCAGGAAATGAAGACAAAATAAAAGCACTGACAGGAACAAAAGACAGGAAACTAAGACAAACGCAGAGGAAAACTAAAACTTGATCAAACTGTCAGGGACAACCCTGACGGATTCGATATCAACACAAATTAAAGTTAAAGTTAAAGTACCACTGATAGTCACACACACACGAGGTGTGGTGAAATTACCCTCTGCATTTGACCCATCCCCTTGTTCCACCCCCTGGGAGGTGAGGGGAGCAGTGAGCAGCAGTGGTGGCCGCGCTCGGGAATCATTTTGGTGATTTAACCCTTGATGCTGAGTGCCAAGCAGTGAGGTAATGTGTCCCATTTGTATAGTCTTTGGTATGACTCGGCCGGGGTTTGAACTCACGACCTACTGATCTCAGGGCGGACACTCAAACCCAGGGGTAACCAACCTTTTTGAAACCAAGAGCTACTTCTTGGGTACTGATTAATGCGAAGGGCTACCAGTTTGATACACACTTAAATAAATTGCCAGAAATAGCCAATTTGCTCAATTTACCTTTAACTCTGTTATTATTATTAATTAATGATATTTATCTTTGTGGAAACACTGATCATCTTAATGATTTCTCACAATAAATATATATAGAAACAGATAAATATCAATATGCAACACTTTATTTTTATATTTTGCTAAGTGCACATTTTTCAAATTGAACATTTTCAAATGATCACTTCTAAGACAGTCTTGTGAAATCACAATATCCCATTTTAACTAGCTAGCCACTAACATTTTTTAACAAATCATGAATTACTCTGAACCATGTTTGTACAAATATCAATCAATCAATCAATCAATGTTTATTTATATAGCCCTAAATCACAAGTGTCTCAAAGGTCTGTACAAGCCACAACGACATCCTCGGTACAGAGCCCACATACGGGCAAGGAAAACTCACCCCAGTGGGACGTCAATGTGAATGACTATGAGAAACCTCTGAGAGGACCGCATATGTGTGTAACCCCCCCCCCCCCCTCCCTCTAGGGGAGACCGAAAGCAATGGATGTCGAGTGGGTCTGACATAATATTGTGAAAGTCCAACACATCAGCGAAAGTCCAGTCCATAGTGGGACCAGCAGGAACCATCCCGAGCGTAGACGGGTCAGCAGCGTAGAGATGTCCCCATCCGATGCACAGGCTAGCGGTCCACCCCCGTGTTGGGAGCAGAGTAGAAAAGAAAAGAAAAGAAACGGCAGATCAACTGGTCTAAAAAGGGGAGTCTATTTAAAGGCTAGGGTATACAAATGAGTTTTAAGATGAGACTTAAATGCTTCTACTGAGGTAGCATCTCTAACTTTTACCGGGAGGGCATTCCATAGTATTGGAGCCCGAATAGAAAACGCTCTATAGCCCGCAGACTTTTTTTGGGCTCTGGGAATCACTAATAAGCCAGAGTTCTTTGAACGCAGATTTCTTGCCGGGACATATGGTACAATACAATCGACAAGATAGGCAGGAGCTTGACCGTTTAGTATTTTATACGTAAGTAGTAAAACCTTAAAGTCGCATCTTAAGTGCACAGGAAGCCAGTGCAAGTGAGCCAGTATAGGCGTAATATGATCAAACTTTCTTGTTTTTGTCAAAAGTCTAGCAGCCGCATTTTGTACCAACTGTAATCTTTTAATGCTAGACATAGGGAGGCCCGAAAATAAAACGTTACAGTAATCGAGACGAGACGTAACGAACGCATGGATAATGATCTCAGCATCACTTGTGGACAAAATGGAACAAATTTTAGCGATATTACGGAGATGAAAGAAGGCCGTTTTAGTGACATTCTTAATGTGTGACTCAAACGAGAGAGTTGGGTCGAAGATAATACCCAGATTCTTTACCGAGTCGCCTTGTTTAATTGTTTGGTTGTCAAATGTTAAGGTGGTATTATTAAATAGATGTCGGTGTTGAGCAGGACCGATAATCAGCATTTCCGTTTTCTTAGCATTGAGTTGCAAAAAGTTAGCGGACATCCATTGTTTAATTTCATTAAGACACGCCTCCAGCTGACTACAATCCGGCGTGTTGGTCAGCTTTAGGGGCATGTAGAGTTGGGTGTCATCAGCATAACAGTGAAAGCTAACATCGTATTTGCGTATGATGTCACCCAGCGGCAGCATGTAAATACTAAAGAGTGCAGGGCCAAGAACCGAACCCTGGGGAACTCAGCACGTTACCTTAACATAGTCAGAGGTCACATTGTTATGGGAGACACACTGCATCCTGTCAGTAAGATAAGAGTTAAACCAAGTCAAGGTTAATTCTGACATTCCAATACGCGTTTTGATACGCTCTAATAAAATATTATGATCAACAGTGTCGAAAGCGGCGCTAAGATCAAGAAGCAGCAACATAGATTAATTAAATAATAACTCATGTAAAATACAAAAGTCAACTCTCAAATGTTTAAATAAATCATGTCACACTTTGAACTGGACACCAAATCTGTTAACTGTTTCTTTGTCAGTTAGTGGGAAGCCTGGCATTGCATGCTGTTAACTAGTGTGTTGTACTCTGGTGTGTAACTTGACACTGCAACTCTGAGTGAGTCTTGCAGATGTGCATCAGTGAGGCGTGTTCTGTGTTTGTTCTTGATGAAGTTCATGTCAGAAAAGGCTGATTCACAAAGATAAGTTGAACCAAACAGGTGAGAGTACTTCTCTGCAACTTTGTCAAAAGCCTCAGATTCTAAAGATTTTCTAGATTTGCCAGAATATTTTTTTTGAATTTTAATCATAATAAGTTTGAAGAAATATTTCCCAAATATTCTTCGTCGAAAAAACAGAAGCTAAAATGAAGAATTAAATTAAAATGTATTTATTATTCTTTACAATAAAAAAAATAAATTTACTTGAACATTGATTTAAATTGTCAGGAAAGAAGAGGAAGGAATTTAAAAGGTAAAAAGGTATATGTGTTTAAAAATCCTAAAATCATTTTTAAGGTTGTATTTTTTCTCTAAAATTGTCTTTCTGAAAGTTATAAGAAGCAAAGTAAAAAAAAAAAAAAGAATTTATTTAAACAAGTGAAGACCAAGTCTTTTCAAATTCTATTTGAGTTTTGTCTCTTTTAGAATAAAAAATGTCGAGCAAAGCGAGACCAGCTTGCTAGTAAATAAATACAATTTAAAAAATAGAGGCAGCTCACTGGTAAGTGCTGCTATTTGAGCTATTTTTAGAACAGGCCAGCGGGCGACTCATCTGGTCCTTATGGGCTACGTGGTGCCCGCGGGCACCGCGTTGGTGACCCCTGCTCTAACCACTAGGCCACTGAGCAGGCATAATTACAGTACGTACTTATTAAGAGAAACATTTAATGTATGGAACACAATAACCTTATGACAGATTTATGTTTTTAAAGTGGAGTGGTACATTTGTTTTGCCGACTCCTTGTGTGCACAATAAATCAGTTATTTAAGATTGTGACACAGTACATGGAATGATGCAGACACGTTTGTTACTAGATAGTGTGTAATACACTTCTGCCTTCTAGACTTTGTATCAGTAAGTGATATGCAACTAAAAAAAAAAAAAAATTGATACCTTTATACTAAGTATTGTTCAATAAAGGTCACATATTATGTATATCTAGCTTATGTGCTATTGTGTGCTTAGCTGTTGAGTAGCTGATACATCCAAGCAGCCTATAACCTAGCATGTTTACCTTTTTGTAAATTACTTTGTTACGTACGGCGGGGGAAGTAGACGACACAACGGCAGGAATCAGATCATGATATTGAATCTGATGATATGCTGGGGTGTGTATGCTACTATAAGTGAATGGTGCAAGACGATGTGTAGTATTTGCAATGTGAATGTTACCAGCGGGTGTTGTACGTGCGTGTTGGATGAATCCTTCAGAAGTCCAGAGGGGTAAAAGACAGTCCGTGGGCAAGCGAGAGGTCGGGGGGCTGGAGAGAGGCGACGATGTCCGTGTCCAAGCAAGGGTCGAGGATCAAGGGAAGCAGTCCAAAGTCTGGACGGGAGTCGAGGCGTACAGCTCAATCACAGGATACGGAGGGATCACTGCGGGGAGCGCAGAGGACATAAGACACGGGCAGAGAGAAAGCACAGAGAGAGCAGGTACGAGGAGGGAAGCCAGAGACTGTATGCTTACTACGGGCAGTGAACTACGTTCCGACACTGGATCTTTATGCGGCTGGTCTGCCCTCATCAGACCCAGGTGTGCAGATTGATGATTGCCTGCATCCGTGCAGGCGTGTGGCCGCGATGCGGGAAGAGCGAGCAGGGGCGTGTCCCGGCGCGCTCCTATCAGAGCTGCCGGCTGCGCTTGCTGCAGATGGCATGAGGGATTGTGCATGCGCCGTGACTGACTTCACCAAAATATGAGGAAAGATCAAACTTGTGTGTTTATTAGAAGACATTTATTTGCTTGTATCGGAGGATGTATTAGGATGCCAGCCGATATCATTCGATACTGTTTTTTTTTTTGCTAATATTGGACCGATATCCGGCATCAATATTGAGTGGGATGCCATTAAAAATAACTTTATAACCATTATTGATAGAACATCTAAGACAATAAAACAGTCTTAAAGAAGATCACCTTCCAATATTTCTCGTTGTTCACATTGGGTTGAGTTTTTTCTTGCCCTGATGTGGGGTCTGAGCTGAGGATGTCGTTGTGGCTTGTGCAGCCCTTTGAGACATTTGTGATTGAGACCCTGTCGGGGAATCCATGGAGAAGGACTATCGGGCGGCACCAAAGCTGTTCTGGAAGACCATACGGCACCTCAGGAGGGGGAAGCAGGGAACCATCCAAGCTGTGTACGGCAAGGATGGGACTTTGCTGACTTCAAGTGAGGAAGTCGTGGGGCGTTGGAAAGAGCACTTTGAGGAACTCCTGAACCCAAATACATCAGACACACCCTCCCTGATAGGAGCAGGGCCTGAGGATGATGGGGGATCGACGTCGATCTCTCGGAGTGAAGTCACTGAGGTAGTTAGACAACTCCACAGTGGCAAAGCTCCGGGGGTTGACGAGATCCGTCCAGAAATGCTGAAGGCTCTGGGTGTTGATGGGCTGTCTTGGTTGATACGCCTTTTCAACATTGCGTGGAAGTCTGGGACAGTGCCGAGGGAGTGGCAGACTGGGGTGGTGGTTCCCCTTTTCAAAAAGGGGGACCAGAGGGTGTGTGCTAATTACAGGGGTATCACACTACTCAGCCTCCCTGGGAAAGTTTACGCCAAGGTACTGGAAAGGAGGGTCCGGCCGATAGTCGAACCTCAGATTCAAGAGGAGCAATGTGGATTCCGTCCTGGTCGTGGAACAACTGACCAACTCTTTACGCTTGCGGGAATCCTGGAGAGGGCCTGGGAGTATGCCTATCCAGTCTACATGTGTTTTGTGGATTTGGAGAAGGCGTATGACCGCGTCCCTCGGGAGATCTTGTGGGAGGTGCTGAGGGAGTACGGAGTGAGGGGAACCCTGTTGAGGGCCATCCAATCTCTGTACAACCAAAGCGAGAGTTGTGTCCGGGTGCTTGGATGTAAGTCGGATCCGTTTCCAGTGGGGGTTGGTCTCCGCCAGGGCTGCGCTCTGTCACCTATCCTGTTTGTGATTTTCATGGACAGGATTTCTGGGCGGAGTCGTGGCCATGGCGGAGAGGGTATACGTCTCGGGGGGCTAAAGGTTGCGTCACTGCTGTTTGCAGATGATGTGGTCCTGATGGCACCTTCGGTTCGTGACCTTCAGCTCTCACTGGATCGGTTCGCAGCCGAGTGTTCAGCGGCTGGAATGAGGATCAGCATCTCCAAATCTGAGGCCATGGTTCTCAGCAGGAAACCGATGGTTTGTACAGTCCGGGTAGGGGACAGGACTCTGTCCCAGGTGGAGGAGTTTAAGTATCTCGGGGTCTTGTTCACGAGTGAGGGAAAGATGGAGAAGGAAATCAGCCGGAGAATCGGAGCAGCTGGGGCAGTATTGCAGTCTCTCTGCCGCACTGTTGTGACGAAACGGGAGCTGAGCCAGAAGGCAAAGCTCTCGGTCTACCGAGCTATCTACATTCCTACTCTCACCTATGGTCATGAAGTGTGGGTAATGACCGAAAGAATAAGATCGCGGATACAAGCGGCCGAAATGAGTTTCCTCAGAAGGGTGGCTGGCATCTCCCTTAGAGATAGGGGGAGAAGTGCAGTCACCCGAGAGAGACTCGGAGTAGAGCCGCTGCTCCTTCGCTTGGAAAGGAGCCAGCTTAGGTGGTTCGGGCATCTCGTGCGGATGCCTCACGAGCGTCTCCCTAGGGAGGTCCTCGTTGCACGTCCCACTGGGAGGAGGCCCCGCGGCAGGCCAAGGACCAGATGGGGGGATTACATCTCCTCTCTGGCCTGGGAACGCTTCGGGATTCCCCAGGAGGAAGTCGCAAATGTTGCTCTGGAGAGGGAAGTCTGGGGGTCTCTGCTGGAGCTGTTGTCCCCGCGACCCGATTCCGGATAAGCGGTTGAAGATGGATGGATGGACCCTGTCTACTATTTAGCCTAAGCCCTGTTTCAGCCACATTAAATCATCGTTTAAGGTTCCCCTCCTTGGATAATGTTTTACACAGGTAAGTGCGCCGTCTATTTCTTGAATCTCCGGCTCCTAGCTTAACATGGACTCATTGATCGTTTACAAACTGAGTTCGGAGAGGAAAGGATGCCAGAAAGACCGTGGCCCACACAGGAAGTGACGTCAGAAAGAACGCGCCACAGCCAGCTTCATAATAAAGCGGTTTCGTAATAATAATATAATAATAATATGGAGGCGAGTCATCCAGACATGCCCGTGTTTCTCCTTCCGTCTGTACAGACGCTTGTGGAAATCACACATGAATACCTTAAGAGAAAGCGATTGCAGCTATTTGGGATACAACACTTCTCAGACGGCAAGAGAACTTTCGAATGTCCAGGTCAGCTGTGATTCTACTTACCGAAAAACTTTGTCCATTTGTCGAAGGAGAGACAACGAGAATACGGGCTCCCGTGGATGTGATAAAAAAAGGTAGCTTGTGCTTTGTATTACCTGGCCGTCGAGGGAAGACTACGGAAATCAACGAATGCTTTTGGACTGGCAAAGCAGACTGTATCAGTTATTGTCCGCCATGTATGTCGCAAACTCAACGTCTAGGTCCAGAGTATATAAAGTCACCAAAAACGAATGGACAATGAAGGTGAAGGCAAAAGAGTGAGGAGTGTCCTGACCAGATATCTAGATCCCTAGATTGATTGATGTAAAAATTTCTTCATCACATTGTTTATTTTCACATGTCCATTAAAGATTTGATGACTTAATGATGGCTCAGTTGGGATTCACTACAATAGGGCCCCACAGCACACTTGATTCCAGTTAATTGAAATACCACAACACTGGATTGTTCAGATAAGTTACATTTAATTTAAGAACTTGCACACAAAGCAACACTGGAGGTGACTAGGACGTGCGCATTTTCCGCGCATGCGTACTAGGTCGCGTTGCGCCGGCGGACGGATTGGGGTGAGGGGGTCTTAAACGACCATTGTGTGTGTGTGTGGACAATGATAAGGTTCGGTGGGATTTACCCTGGATAAGTGTAGAAGGGGCCTAAGGGCTATATGAGTAAACTTGATTGATTGAAGATCAGTGGTGTAGCAGATTTGATGAAAAATTGTACTGTTTACAGTGACATGGAAAAAATATGATACACGTCATATACGGGGGAGAAAATCTGAAATTACATGCAGTTTGAATGTAGCTTTTTTTTCCAATGGGACAATTTACTATTTTGGACCAGCTTCTGGGTATTTTTTGCTTTAGTTGGTGAATCCTGTTGTTTGCTTCTGAGCTGAATCCTGAAGCACTTGGTTTATTCAGCTGAAATCCCCTTTTCATATTTTAAGATCCAAGCCCTGCTAAAAATATGGTTTGAAGTTCAGGCCTTCTTTGAGATATTTGGACAGCGATCAGCGTCATCTCCAAGTCAAGTAGGAGTTACCTGCATTTGATGAAATATTTAAGGCACTTTCCCCCTCACCCCGCTTTTCCACGAAGCCTTAGCACAGGAAATAAAATATTGAACGTCTATGTTTTAATAAATAAGTTTGGCATGCTGCACATCCTTGTAATTAAGAGGACAGACACTTGTGTGCTCGCATGCAGTCACGCGTGTGCGACCGCAGGTCTGTGTCTCGTTTTTCTTCAACAAAAAGGTCAGTGCTCCAATTTTGGACTGCACGCCACGATCTTCCATACTTTTGATAGTCACACACACACTAGGTGTGGTGAAATTACCCTCTGCATTTAACCCATCCCCTTGTTCCACCCCCTGGGAGGTGAGGGTAGCAGTGAGCAGCAGCGGTGGCGGCGCCTGGGAATCATTTTGGTGATTTAATCCCCAATTCCAACCCTTGATGCTGAGTGCCAAGCAGGGAGGTAATGGGTCCCATTTTTATAGTCTTTGATATGACTCGACCAGGGTTTGAACTCACGACCTACCGATCTCAGGGAGGACACTCTAACCACAAGGCCACTGAGCAGGTTAAGGTACTGGCTAATATTTAAGTTATGAGCATTCCCGCTACTGGTGTAGCAAATGTCACAGAGAAATCCATAATATCCGAACAAAACTTTTGGCCTTAATCGGTAGTATTAGCTTGTGGCTAGAAGTCGACATAACTTTGTTTTCCGATCATTGGAACAAATGAAGTAAGTTTAAAGGACGGTGCTGAGAAGAAGAAATGGATGAACAGAGTGTGGAGTCGACTTGACGATTCGTTGGAACGTCCCACTGTTAGTCTGCCCCATGCTGAAGCAGAATGAGTAAATACAAATAACAATAGCCAAAGACCCTGAAATACTGTACTATCAAAACAGTGGACATTTATCCATGAAAATATGGAGAAGGTTCTGTGTTTGATGGAGACCATAGAAGCCCACTCTCCAAGGGAAATGCTGTATGATATTACATTACTTCATAAAATTACTGTAGTTTTTCATACAAAATGTCTTATCTAGAAGGTTGTTTTTTTTTCGCTTTAAATGGCTCGTTCCATGTTAAGATTGTGCCGTTTTGGGAGGGCCAAGCACAGATCAAATTGCTTTCACTTAATTTCAATGGACAATGCTAATTCGTTACAAGTCTTTTGAGTTAAGAGATCTGTCACAGTCCAATTAAGCTTGTAAATTGAGGTACTACTGTAGACAGATAGATAGATAGATAGATAGATAGATAGATAGATAGATAGATAGATAGATAGATAGATAGATAGATAGATAGATAGATAGATAGATAGATAGATAGATAGTACTTTATTGATTCCTTCAGGAGAGTTCCCTCAGGAAAATTAAAAAGCAAGTTCCTATCATGGTAAAAATGGTAAAAAAAAATGTTTCAAAATTACAACCCTCTATCTGATTCGAAGGAATTGTATTGACAATATTGCTGCTCGATATATCGATATACAGAAAGCAAAAGAACTGAGTCACAATATACAGTATAATTCATAGAAAGGTCTACATCAGGGGTGTCAAACACACAGGCCGGCAAACAGGTTTAATCCGTGGCCCGCAAAAATGACTTTGCAAAGTATAAAAATTAGCTGCTATATTTTTTATGAAAGAAACTGCTGTTCTAAATGTGTCCACTGGATGTCGCAATAGCAATTCCAGTGTAACCCAAATCACACATCACACTGTTTAAAGATGATGCGTCAGCTGACTTTAAGCGCCCTCTGGATTGGCTGCCGCTACTCCTGGCAGTGCATGTGCAAGCAATCACCTGCTCCTGTTGTGGCTGGCAGCAGATGGCGGCAGACTGATGCAGTAGCGACACATAATACCTTCTTTTATTGTAAATTATCCACTCAACAGATACAATAAGGAAAATGTATGATGCAAAGACTTAAGTCAACATGACCATCATCTTTGATTGTTAGAATTCCGTGCAGCGCTCGCAATTTGTTGACGGCACGATGTGCACTCTGAACTCCATTGTAAAAATGTGTGTTTCTACATTTCTTGTTTGTTCTAATTTATTTTATGCTTACATATACCATGTTCACATTGGTAAGGTTTGTAATTATGTTACCTTTAATTCTGCTATTATGGTATGATAAATGAATGTGTTGTGGCAGTTGTGGATGTCGCCAATGCGGCGGTTTGAGGAAACACTTGGTTGCTTTTCCAAACACGTCTTTAATGAACTGCCATCATGGAAATGCTAAATAGGAAGTGCTTAAATGGTTGAATGGCTTTGTAAACACACTGAAACAAAGTCTAAGTTCTTTATGGTGTTTTTAAAATTGCACCAATTTTTTTACTTAGAATTTGCAATTAACTTGAAGTGTTTTGACGAGAGGATTATCTGTAATGTTTACGTATTCAGAATGTGCTTGTTCTATTTTTGGCCAAAGTAAGACAAAGAAAACAATTTTGAAGTTGTCTTTATTTTTTAATTATTATGCCATGATTTTGTCATGTCTACCCTGAGCTAAAATGAATTTGACACCCCTGGTCTAGATGTTTGGAACAAGTTGGCTTCAAAGTGACGTAAGGTAAAACATGTTTCCATTGGTTGGTAGGGTCCAGAATGTTGAAATACCTAAATATATCTAAAAATAAATATTAAATGTTGATGTAATGATACTTTACTGTAATACTAAGAAAATGCCAAACTATATCACCATATGAGCATTTTGTACCAAATAAAATATTTATTCATAGAGGTGCATGGATTTAAACGGAGACTGAGGGCAGCGAGAAAATAGGCTGATGTCACAAAGTGAAGATGACAGAGTATAACCGAGCTACGGCACAGAAAACTAATGTTTGAATCTTTGTTTATTTCTATCCTCAAACTGCACTCCTATGTAGAAGCAACATGGTCGTCATGCGCTTCTGAAAGGTTTTTTTAACAAAAATATTTGCGCTTCTATTCACGTTGTTTATCATGTCTGCTCACCTGTCCCTTTTCTCTGCATAATTATTTGCTCTCTGTATAATAAGGAGCAGGCCAATTCTGCGCTTCCATGGTTTACCTTCCTGCTATACAGCTAGAATGTGAATAACATGCAAAGAAGGGTGCACATCTATTCATCAACACCCGTGCTCACCTGTGTTCCAGCGATCGACGGAGCGACGATCATAGATGCGGTCGGCGGCCCGGAGACGGAGGAAGTCAAGGTGAGGTCGGCGGCTAGCGCGTCTGCTATCCATCTCAAAGTCCTCCTGGTTCTGTTGCTGTAGTCCGCCGCTAATACACCGATCCCACCTACAACTTTCTTCTTTGCAGTCTTCATTGTTCATTAAACAAATTGCAAAAGATTCACCAACACAGATGTCCAGAATACTGTGGAATTTTGAGATGAAAACAGAGCTTTTTGCATTGGATTCAATGGGGTCCGAATACTTCCGTTTCAACGATTTGACGTCACGCGCATACGTCATCATACATAGACATTTTCAACCGGAAGTTTCGCAGGAAATTTAAAATTGCACTTTATAAGTTAACCCGGCCGTATTGGCATGTGTTGCAATGTTAAGATTTCATCATTGATATATAAACTATCAGACTGAGTGGTCGGTAGTAGTGGGTTTCAGTAGGCCTTTAAGGCCAACATGGCCACGAGCAGAACTTTACTTAGATGCTCCCCCCTTTTCAATGATTCGAAAATGCTAGTAGGTCATTATGCAAATTACATGTTTAAATCACGGTGTCATACGATTACAAAAACACTATTACCATCACACAACAAACTTATCACACATCAAGTAGCTGACACGACTGGGGGTGTTTTGATACTGATATTGGAGCCTTGAGTATTGGCTGATACAATATCAGCACAAATCATACATACACTATATTGAAGTGAATTGTGAAGTGAATTATATTTATATAGCGCTTTTTCTCCACTGACTCAAAGCGCTTTACATAGTGAAACCCAATATCTAAGTTACATTTAAACCAATGTGGGTGGCACTGGGAGCAGGTGGGTAAAGTGTCTTGCCCAAGGACACAACGGCAGTGACTAGCATGGCGGAAGCGGGGATCGAACCTGGAACCCTCAAGTTGCTGGCACGGCCACTCTACCAACCGAGCTATACCGCCCCAAATGAAGTTTGGAGCTCTGTAGCAACTGACTGTGCAGAAAGTCGGCGACCTCTTTGCACTATGCGCTTCAGCATCTGCTGACCCCTCTCTGTCAGTTTACGTGGTCTACCACTTTGTGGCTGAGTTGCTGTTGTTCCCAAACTCTTCCATTTTCTTATAATAAAGCCGACAGTTGACTTTGGAATATTTAGGAGCGAGGAAATTTCACGACTGGATTTGTTGCACAGGTGGCATCCTATGACAGTTCCACGCTGGAAATCACTGAGCTCCTGAGAGCGGCTCATTCTTTCACAAATTGTTGTAGAAACAGTCTCCATTCCTAAGTGCTTGATTTTATACACCCGTGGCCGGGCCAAGTGATTAGGACACCTGATTCTGATCATCTGGATGGGTGGCCAAATACTTTTGGCAATATAGTGTACGTTCATGGACACATGAGGACTTTGAATATATTGGTATCGGGACAACACTAAATGCTTGTATCGGAGGTTTTACATGCAAGCCCATCCGATACTTGTTTTTTTATGGCTAATATCAGGCTAATATATGATATGACTATGAGATGGGGACACCCATAGACAAAACAAGGTATCTCAAAGGCGCACTTGCATAGGTCTGTATGTACATGACGTGTTATTATGTTATTTCTGAACTGAATCGCAAGATGGATCACATCATGGAGAAGCTTGCCTAAAAGGAACAATTGAATATGAGAGCAGCCAGCATGGACGAATAGAACAGACAAGTCATTGTAATGTCTGCTCACGGAAAACAAACATCCTAATCTACGATTTGACTCCCTCGAATGGCCTTGACGCTGTGAACAACAGGAACAGGCTGTTCTGAAAACACCCCCGAGGACACCTCAATGATGGACGCTTTTGATCTCCCTCCCCAACGACACCTGGAGTCTAACTTTTGCTTGCATGCAGAACGGCCCCAGCCTATGAACATTACATCATCACATCCCCCAAGACAATGGGCACATACACCCCCCCCCCCCCCCACGCCTTCACCACCGCTTGTTTCCCCTCGGGGTGATGGACGGCTGGCAGCGCTTCATAGCAGCAGTCGCCCTCCAGGGCCCCAACTCAGAGTCGTCGTGATTAAATGTAACGTGTTTATGTGTGCATGGCATGGAGGTTTTTTCCCACTCCAGACTAGGCCCCCTTAGGAGCCCAGTCTAGATTGTATTTTTTTACTCATCTTCTTACCCAGCGTTTTACCTTTTTTTTTTTACTTTTACGGGGCGCCTTTGGCTACCCATCAGTGTTGTCTAATCTTGAACGAGTTTGTGCTGAAAACATAGTTTCGTTGTACTTGTGCAATGACAATAAAGTCCTATCCTATCCTATCCTATTACTGTATACATGAAGAGCAACGACAACACCCGGATTTCCCCCGGGGGGATTAATAAAGTATTTCCGATTCCGATTAAAATTCAGAAGTCCTGATTCACACAATCTGTAGGACGTTGTTTCAAGCATATGACACGTGTCTTCGAATGCATGAACTGATCCATCATCTCGTAGCCTTGGAATGAGCACGTATGTGTGTGTGTGTGTATGTGTGTGTGTGTGTGCGTGTGTGTGTGAGGTTTCATCTTTCATCAGCCTCCGTTCTCCTTAAAAGCCCGGACACTCTCACCTTTGATCATTACTATTTAAATAGCGGAATCAGCAAGTAGGAAAAAAGTTTTTCGCGTGTCTGTCTAAAAGAAAAAAATATATATACTTAAGAGCATGAATGTTTAATGCTCATAGTTGACTGCTTCTCCAGCCAAAAAGCAGTTTTTTTCCCAATTGTTCAATGTCATTATTATGTGGTTTTAATCAACATTTCCAGGGAAGTAAGCCCCCATAAAGCGACCGTGTATTAAATTATTGCCACACACACACACACACACACACACACACACACACACACACACACACACACACACACACACACACACACACACACACACACACACACACACACACACACACACACACACACACACACACACACACACACACACACACACACACACGCACACACGTGTTGTGATTCATCCATTATTACCACAAGTCCAAGGAGATGTAAGCACCTAACATCAAGTAATACAATTTAGAACTGACTTTTACCAGCTACCTTTACTTTTGCTAGAAGTGCTGAAGCAGCAAGATAATGATGTGATATACGCCACAATTCATGGCATTACTTTATTCCGGTTCTTGTGAAATGGTTTGCATGGATCTTGTTTGCTTGGTTGCCTTTGCGGCATTCCAATAAAATGCATGCCGGCAAGTTGGAGTTATTCTTAATCATCCCGGTGGTGAAATTATATTGAATTTATACTCATCTACCGCACTGAAGTAGAATATAAGACAAGCAGAAAGGATAAAAATTAAAGTCGCATTTAAAAAAAAGAGCACAGCGCCGTAATTTTATTCCACCCTGGAGAACCTAGTTTCCAAATTATATAACACAGTATGCAGGGAAAAAAAATAGCTTGAGGTGCAATCCCTTCCAAGGGCTGAAACTGCATGTACTCGGGAGATAAAGGCACATTATTGTAATGCTTGTGCAGCCATTCCCACCTATGAAAACATCTTAATAAACAAATAACCTATATTTGCTCTCATTTCTTTTGCGGGGCAAACATGGAATAATTACCAAAGTTAACATGGTGGCAGTGGCTCAGGCTGTAGATCTTATCGTCCACAAACTGGAGGTTGGTGTTTTGAACCCTGCTGTCTCCATCCCAGTGACTGATGTTGTGTCCTTGGGCAAGGTACTTCACCCACCTTGTCTCCATCCCACAGCGGTGTAGGAATAGGGCAGGAGCGTATTAAAGTGGAACAACCAGTCCGCGGACCGATTGGTACCGGGCCGCACAAGAAATACAAAAATAAAAAAAATACACATTTTTGTTGTTGTTGTATTAAATCAACATAAAAAACACAATATATACATTATATATAAATATAGATCTGTAGGGATACAGTCCGTAAGCACACATGATTGTATTTCTTTATGACAAAAAAACAAACCACTGTGCCGCGGCACACTAGTGTACCGTAAGATATTGTCTGGTGTGCCGTGGGAAATTTTGCAACTTCACCTAATTGGTCCCAAAAAATATTTTTTTGCAAATCAATAATTATAATCTGCAAATAATGTGCTGTTAACGAGTGTCTGTGCTGTATGGAGCTCGGCAGGTTAACCATGTAATACTCCACGTCACTAGGTGGCAGCAAGTAGTTCATTGCTTTGTAGAAGTCGGAACGCGTCGAGGATGGTTTGTCGTGATCCCAATATGCCGAGCACAGCGGGAGGCGGTGTGCAGGTAAAATGGCATGCAATGATTAAACCAAAAATGAACAAAAGGGAAAGGAAAAGGCACTGAAGCTTAGGGACGGCTATGCAAAATGAAAGCAAAACTGAACTTGCGACGAGGTAAACAAAAACAGAATGCTGGACGACAGCAAAGACTTACTTTTACCATGAATTGATTTACTTGGACCCCGACTTAAACAAGTTGAAAAACTTATTGGGGTGTTACCATTTAGTGGCCAATTGTACGGAATATGTACTGTACTGTGCAATCTACTAATAAAAGTTTCAATCAATCAATCAAAAAACAGCGTGTGGAGCGGAGATGGCGTCCACAAAGTACATCCGTACATGACATGACAATCAACAATGTCCCCACAAAGAAGGATAGCGTACGCACAACTTAAATAGTCTCGATTGCTAACACAAAGCAGCTGACCTAGGTCGGGCAATAGCACTCAAAAGAAGGCGTGAAGCTGCTACAGGAAAACAAACAATAAAACAGGAAGGACTGGTCACCAAAATAACAGCGCAAGACAGGAACTAAATCACCACACACAGGAAAACAACAACAGACTCAAAATAAGACACGGCAACCTGGTGGAGTTTCATTTTTGAAGCTTTTCTCCTGGTGGTGTGCCTCCGTATTTTCTTTATTAAAAAAATGTGCCTTGGCTCAAAAAAGGTTGAAAAACACTGGTTTAGAGGAAACAAATGTATATTTTTTTGCATTGTAATTTGTAAAAATTGGGCTGGTGCAAGGTGGCTAGCAATGCAGCTAATGAGATTGATCCATTCTGCCTCTAAATCACTTTGAAAATGCATCAAAAAACCAACAACAATACTTAATTTATGTTCCGTAGGGACGGCGTGGCGAAGTTGGTAGAGTGGCCGTGCCAGCAATCGTAGTGTTGCTGGTTACTGTTACTAATGCAACGAAATTTCGTTCTTATCTGTACTGTAAAGTTCAAATTTGAACAACAATAAAAAGTAAGTCTAAGTCTAAGACCCATAACGCTGGCTGAGTAACAACAATATGAACGTTGCATGGAAATTTCTCTGCCAGTTTCTGCATCCCACAGGGATTCTTCTTTTGTGTTTCTGCACCTGCGCTTCCCACACAAGGTTGCAACATTGTTTGTCAACACTCTGCTCTCATTTTCTCGCACATTTGACCCTCTGATGTTCTGTGTACCTACAGTCTGTCCTCCCCGGTGTGTGTGTGTGTGTGTGTGTGTGTGTGTGTGTGTGTGTGTGTGTGTGTGTGTGTGTGTGTGTGTGTGTGTGTGTGTGTGTGTGTGTGTGTGGGCGTGTGGTACACAGAACATCAATTTCCACACTTCTATTAGCCCCGGGTCCAGTGGACCCCGGACATCTTATATGTAATAGAAATGTGTAGGGGGGGTGTATGGTGTGTGTTCATTAAAAATGTATTCTGATATATGTTCTTCACAGAAAATGAGCCAAAGCCAGTGAGTCTCAGTTTGAAAAATTAATTAATTGTATCATTTTTCTTTTAATAAAAATCGAAAACGGGTCCCACAGACCCGAACACCACACACGGGTTAAAATGACCAAAATACGGTAAATATTGTACATGTTACTAGATTATATATAGACCTGCACTGTGTATAAAACATTAATGGAGGGTTTTAAAGTTGTTTTAAAGGGCTTTGGCGGTTATATTGGTGACTCCTATTAGTTGCATCTTCCAAAGGTTTTTTCTTTTTTTAAAAAATTATTATAAAAAAGGACGTGTGTTCTTCTCTCTCATGATTGTGAACGATAGGCAACATTTAAAAAAAATGCAGTTCCTCTTTAAGTTCCATCTTATAGTACAACTCATTTATTTACTCAAGCCTTTTGTAACGGTACCAGGGGGAAGGAGACGGCACAGAGGCAGGTGAACAATTTAGCCTTAGGCGTGTTTATTATAATGAGGATATGGAGTGTGTAACTAGACAAACAATATGGTGTAAGACTATGTGACGTATTTAACTGGAGAGTGTTACCGGCAAGTGTTGATGGTTCGTGTTGAGAAGAGTGCGGAAGTCCAAAGACAGCGAGGCTGGCTTGGAAGTCCGTGGTCAGGCAAGAGGTCGGGGCAGGAGCGAGGCGTCAGAGTCCGTGGGCATGCGAGCGGTCGAGATCCGGGGAAGCAGCAAGAGATCCAGGGGAAGTCTGGGGAAACGAGACGCACAGCTCGAATCGAGGGAACAGAGGGATACTGCGGGGTGAGGGAATAACAATCAAAAGTTTAAGTGATTAAAACACCAACAAGAGGCATAAACACAGAGCGAGAGAGCTAGAGACGTATAACTCAGTACCATACAGATGGCTACGTTCTGGCACTGGAACGCAGGATGCAGTGGTCTAAATAGTGTGCCGTGTCATCAGCGCCAGGTGCGTTGATTGATGATTTGGAACCGCTGCGCTGGAGCGCAGCCACGGCAGGAAAAGAGCGCTCAGGTGTGTGCGCTGAGGAGAGGCGCGCGCAGGGGAGTGTGACTGGAAGTACGACTGGAAGTGCGACTGGAATGCGCCGAGGAATGCGCCCGCGCAGTGACACCCTTTAAATAGACCACTTTTTAGACCAGTTGACCTGCCGCTTCTCTCTTCTGCTCTGACCCTCTCCTGCGTGGAGAGGTTATCAGATTGTCATGATCCGTGGTCCGGATCATGTTTTGTGTATTCTGTTTGTTTTGGACTCCTTTAGTTCCTGTTTGTGCACCTCCTGAGTTTAGTCACCATGGTTACTTATTATTTTCATCTGCCTCTGTTGTTCGGGACACACCTGTTTGTAATCAAGAGACACTATTTAAGCCTGCCTTTGTTGATCACTCGTCCTGGCTTCTTTATTTGCGTCACGCTACTGTTACGTTAGTTTTGCCTGTCTCCTAGCCCCTGCTAGTGATCCCTAGTCTGTGCTAAGTTGTAGCCTTAGCTTCAGGTGCGATCGGCACCTGGTTCCGTCGGTTTGTTTTCTGTTTTGTGCCTGTTTTGTGTTAATTTACGATTAAATCATGTCTATACCTGCAAGTCCTGTCCGGAGTGGTCCGCTTGCACCCTGGAAGAACAAACACCGCATCACCATGCGGCCCGGTCGTAACACAGATGGCCCACCGATCAGTTTCCACCGAGGAGGTGTTACCTGTTCCAAGTCGGGACCCGAGATGGACTACCCCTTGATGCAACCGTTGGTGACGTCTTTGCGCTGCCGACCTGTCTCCATGAAAGAGGATTCCCTTGCTAGCCTCCCAATGGACTGAACTTTCACACAAATAACCGTACCTACTCGGCATCCATTGCACCCGGTCACCCACACTCCCAAGGTTTGTCATTGTCCCATTGGGTTGACTTTTACCTTGCCCAGATGTGGATTCAGATCCAGGAATGGCGTTGTGGTTTGCAAAGCCCTTCGAGGCACTCATGATTAAAGGCTATATTAATAAGCTTTGATTGTTTGATAATTTTGATAACTTTAAGTTTTCTACTCTCCTTCTCCTCTTCTTCACTCTACTAGTGTGAAAATGTACACACCGTGCCAACAAGATTGTTTGGGAACGTCTTCCCGAAGACAGCTGCGCAGTAACATGAAATAGTCCATTGCCTGAGAAGGGATGGGGGAGCTCTTGAAATGAACATGATTGATTATGATGAATTTCGTCTTTTCTGACATATAAATGTTGTTACAATGTTGGAAACTAGTGTTAAACAATGCCAAAGCGTCAAATCGTAAGGTTCATGTTGGGCTTAAGCTTCCACACAGTTTTGGATGCTTATGTTTGTGGGGTTTTGCAGTATGGCCCCTTTTTTGACGTTATAGCGAGATAGACATTCTTATTTGGATATTAAGTCAAGCTCTCAGCCAGAGGGGAAGTAGCTTTTCCCCTTCTGCTTCAGGCTATGAGGAAACACAGAAAAAAGGTTGATAAAAGCATTGTTTTCATCCTGTCTTGGCATGCGCATAATAACTCTAGTGTGCAATGTGCAGTAGCAGCTTTTTTAATGTACTTTCTGACTCGATCAGAGATTCTGCAGGCGTGGCTAATGTTGTGACCGGGTGAATCTGTATAATGTTTATAAAGTTTTTTACGACCATGTCTGGAAAAATTAGCGGTGATGACATCAAGATAAATCTTTAAACCGTTTACATTTTTAAAACAAGAATATTAGACGTTTGGAGAGGGTGGGGCATGGTTTCATTTGCAATCTTGGGATGCCTCCACAAATTAACATCTTGCAGACAGACTCAAGAAAACTATTTGTAAAAGTGGCTGTGAAGCAAAATTTACGCACTTTTTTTCTCCAAAGCATAACCAATACAAATGATCTATGTCAGGCTTGTCACTGACAGGTTGGTTATATTTTAGTTTTCCCTCTGTCTTTGTGTTTTATTTCCGCTCTTATTTTGGTTCAGTTTCCTGCTTGTCTCCCTGAGCACTGTTTCCCCTCACCTGCAGCTGATTGGCAGCCTGGCACACCTGTTGTCAATCAGCCTGCTCCTATTTATGCCTGCCTCGCTGGAGTATTGTTAGCTGTTTCCTGTTTACAGTTTGCCTGGTTCCTGGTTCCTGATTCCTGTTGTCCTGCATTTTATTTTTGACATTAAAAGTCATGTTTTCCTGCATCAAACCTGCCATGTCTGCATCTTGGGGTTCGTCACCAATACCTCATGACAATGGAGGCCACAAAAACGGTTTTTAAACGTACATTAAAATCATAGGTCCCGTTAAAGAATCTTATATGCTTTTAAGAGCAGAAATTAAGGCGGAAAAAAACAAAAACTTGTTTTAAATAGAGTAAAACTGTATTAATAGTTTTTTTATGAGATGTTTGAGGCCCCTGGAATTCTCAGTGTTCCAAGCAACTGCCTGCGTTTGTCTAATGGTAAGTCCACCCATGAAACAGGGGTGTCAAATTATCGCGTTAATTGCAATTTATTAATTTAAGTCACATTTAGCACATTGCAAGGTGTGCATTATTCATTGCATTATTCACATTTTTTATCCTCTCTTTTCTTGTGCTTGACAGACAGTATCAACACAACCACCATGTGGCACAACATAATATGTAACCACAGCGGAAAAGAGGTCTTATTCTGTCACAAGATTTGGCCGGTGATGTTAGCTGCTTTAAATAGTGGGGATAGGATGAATTATATCTACTAAATAGTGTAAAAAGTTTATAATAAACTTAAGGACGTATCAGAAGTGTGTTTATTGGTTGTATGGGTTTAAATCTTATCTTATTTTTACAGTGGCATAGAGTAAAAAACGACAACGCACCTTGGACAAACTGTAATTAATGCATACTTGTAAATTAGACTGAAAATCGTAGTAAAACAAAATATAACAACTGGACAGCACAGTTATCATTAAAGATTTTACCAGGGCAGTCGAACATTCGATAATTCGATTCAGAGGAGTCTGATTTGACGACACACATCAAACTCCCCTTCTTCCTCTGTAGTTTCTAGACAGGTGTCACCAGGAAAATATATTTTACTTATGGTGATGGGAGGATGTTTCTACAGGTGGGACGCAGGGGTCTGTTAGACACGGAGCTCGCCGTGGCACAGCTTGCCTTGGGATGACCGAATTCCGCCATCGGCACTGGTAGGACTCACTGGAAATTAGACGCAAATTGACCCTTTGTGTCAGGTAGGAAGCCTCCCTCACTGCAAAGGTATAAGGTTCTGTAGGTTCACAAGCATAAATTTGTCACAATTTTACTTCCTCTATTTAGTCAAGTTTGATGTCTTCCTTGTGCTGCGTCAGACTGAGTACATCACTAAATCATCCAATCTCTACTTAGTTTTTTTGTTTATCAGACTTTTATACAGTTATTATATCAACTTGGGAAGAATCACCATTGCGGCTAACATCCCTTTGACATTACATCAGTTACCAAAAAAAAATAAATTGCATAGATTTGACTGATCATCGACTATGGACAAGATCGAACAATCAGATTTGATCATGATAATCCTTTGTTAACGACGTTTCTAGAATTTATGAATAAATGAACATTTATTACCACATGAACAGAAGTACTAAAAATTGGTACTGTTGAGTATTGATGCCAATTCCCAAGTCTTGCTCAGTGGCACATTGTTGCTTCTTACAGATCAGCCCAGGAACTACGTCAGACCATCGGCAAAATTTTGGGTCATCTGTCATATTTATTTTTTGTTTATTTCGAACATGCAAACAATACAATTACAATGTATTGCATCATATATTTCCAATTGTTTCATTACAGCACGTCCAAAAAGTAGTATGAAGAAGCAGATCTTATATAATCCTACCCCTTTTCATATCATAACAGTTTTATAATTGTTCTCGATTTGTAACAGGACAGTGAATAAATAAATAATAAATAAATGAATACATAATAAGTAAACAAATATTAAACACATAAATAAATATTATGTTACGGTTCAAACCCCTGCCACCTCTCACTCTGGTATGCGCTCCGCTAAGTGCGCCTCAGGACACCCTCACAGGTGTTCCTCTTCTGCAATCAACACACCTGACACTGATCAGACCCCTGCCTTCATAAGCCAGCGTGTCCTGCGTTCCAGTACCAGAACGTAGCTACTTGTACCTGTACAGTAAGCCTTACACGTCTGTAGCTTCCTTGCTCTTTGTGTTTCCCCGCCGTTGTGCTCATTGTGTCGTCATCCAGCAGCCCTTCGTCATCCCCTGGTTTCGAGCAGTGTGTTTCGTCTCCCTCGATCCCCTCTGGACTCCCTGATGCCTTCCTGGATCTCGACCTCATGCCTGCCCCTGGACAATGACGCCTCGCTCCAGCCGCTGACCTCCTGCCTGTCCCTGGACCTCCGAGCCTGCCTTGCCCTTTCTGGACTTTCGCATCGTTCTCAACACGCACCTTCAACAACACCCGGTAACACTCCACAAACCCGATTTATATATATATATATATATATATATATATATATATATATATATATATATATATATATATATATATATATATATATATATATATATATATTTTTTTTTTTGTTTGTTTGTTTGTTTTTTTGTCCTGTCCAGCTTCTCAGGCAAATCATATAGTTGATGTAGAAGCCCATATCGACTGTACAAATGTACAAAAGAGAAGTGTGGGATATTTCTCTTGTTGCCTTATTTGTATTTGACTTTATTAAATGTATTTATATTATTATTTGGTGCAGCCGGGCCGTAGCAGGAGGGGATAGAAAGAGAAAAAAGGAAGACAGAGGGGGAAATTGTAGGGGCAAGAGGGGGATAAGACAGAGAGACAAAAACAACAACAGCAAAAACAACAATAACAACAACAACAAAAACAACAATAGAACAACATTAGCAAATACGATATGTGATAGTAATAAGAAATATGTTTGTAAAAGTGATAGCAAAGAAGCAGTTAGTGAAATAAATAATAATACAGAAATGACAATGAACATTATTACACTACAAATGGATCACTAAAAATACCAATAGAAATAGCTCTATTGATAATGAATAATAACAATAATTTACCTCTATTATCAACAATACTATTGTTCAAATGCAACAATACATATATGTAATGACAACTTGAAATACAAAAGAAAGCAGATAAATGGAGGGGAAGAAAGAAAAGCCAGCTATATTAACCTTGTAGATTGTTATCGTAACAATAGGTTAAGCTTTGTCAGTGTACCATGTGTTACCCAGTTTCCCCTAGGGCAGGGGTCGGCAAACCAAAATGTTCAAAGAGCCATATTGGACCAAAAATACAAAAATAATCAGTCTGGAGCCGCAAAAAATTAAAAGCCATATTACATACAGATAGTGTGTCATGAGATATAAATTGAATTAAGAGGACTTAAAGGAAACTAAATGAGCTCAAATATACCTACAAATGAGGCATAATGATGCAATATGTACATATAGGTAGCCTAAATAGCATGTTAGCATCGATTAGCTTGCAGTCATGCAGTGACCAAATATGTCTGATTAGCACTCCACACAAGTCAATAACATAGACAAAACTCACCTCTGTGCATTCATGCACAACGTTAAAAGTTTGGTGGACAAAATGAGACGGAAAAAGAAGTGGCATAAAACAGGTCTTAGAAAGTCGGACAAAGTTATACATGTAAACAAACTACGGTGAGTTCAAGGACCGCCAAAATTAGTAGGACAAAACGGCGCTCACCAAATACTCGAATCAGTCAAGCATGTTTAATATAAACAGTGTGATTTATAACAATTAGGGAGGTTTGTGTCATGTTTGTCCTCCTACAGAAACCATATTAACACAAAAAATATTTTTTTTTTCCCCTCATCTTTTTCCATTTTTCATACATTTTTGAAAAAGCTCCAAAGAGCCACTAGGGCGGCGCTAAAGAGCCGCATGCGGCTCAAGAGCCGCGGGTTGCCGACCCCCGCCCTAGGGCAACAACGTTAATATATGTTTGATGAAACGTGATTATATGCATGAGTGTATGTATGTATGTATATGTACTTATATATCTACAGTATGTGTATATGTATGTTTGTACAGTGAATGTGTATGTACAGTAACACTCCACATATAATCGCTACACACAGTTGTCAGGTTCAAACACTGATGGCAGCTATTAAACAAGACAAGAGGCAAATAATTAAACAGAGACAGAATTCAATTTGGACTCAATATATTGAGGAGAGTCGCCCGGACATTGTATCCTTCTACAATCTCCAGCACGCTCTGCCAAAAGATTGTATACATCCTTCTTTTATTTTGGACCCTCCACATGGCCACGGCTGTTTCTAAAGGACAAAGGTCGCAAAAAGTTCACAGAAAAGGTCGTAAACAATTCACAGAAAAGGTCAGTTCAAAAAGAGTTTGTAAAATAGTTCAAAAAGAGGTCCATAAAATAGTTCAAAAAGAGTTCGTCTGGAAATTGGGCAGATCCTGTCATCTCTCCGCTTTGAAGTCCTTGGGCCAGAACAACATCCTTCTGTTGATTACCATACATGAGAGAAAACAGAAAACCCTTCATGTGGCTCTCCCTCTTACACAGTGGAGTTGTACGAGCATTCCTCTTGGTAGGTTTCAAAGACAGCTTTTGTCTTCTTACTTGACAGAACTCAATGTAACACAAAGTTTTTTGTGATCATTTAGAAACAATTATTATAACAATAGTCACACCTTTTACATTTGGATAAGTCACACACTTAATTTACATATTTTAATAAACACGCTGCAAGCTAACGACGTCCCTGCCTCCGTACTGTCTCCTTCTCCCACTGTACCGTTACATATTAGACATATAAAAATATGCACAATAATTAAAGTTCCCATAAATAGTTAAGTAATTTATAGTTTCACCTAAGAGATGAATGATATTATCTTTTTTTTTAAGTTTCAAGATGTGTAGTGTGTGTGTGTTACCCAACAGCTAAAATGCATATATTGAACTTTGTCACAATAACTAACTAATGTGTTGTTTTTTTTCAGAATCACACACAGCAGTTTATTGCAGGAACTTCAACAAGAAGCAGAAGTCAAGCGTTCCTTAAAACATCACCCACAGCAAGTTCAAAATAACAATTATAATGCAAATTGATGTACTTTGCAAGACTCTGAGCCAATTCCCATGTGCTTGCATCTTTATTTAAACTATTTTAATATCCAAGAGGGGGCATTTTAGAGGTCAAGACCTGAACTCGCTTCCTTTGCTGGATTGTTGTGGTTAGTGTGGTCAATACCTGTGGCCTGCTTCGGTCTGATGAAAATACTCATACCTATTGATTTCTGGCCAGGTGTCAGCGGTTGTCACTGTTATGTAGCGACGTGTTATATAATCAGGAGACTGCCGGGCGTTTTACTTTGAAGACCTCGATTTTACGTCAGCCGAGCCGAGCTGATTGTGCCGCCCAGATTGATGCGGCTTCCAGCACAAATGGACTCGGCGCACATTTGAAGTGGAGCATAACGAAGGAACCGCCTGCGGGGTGCTTCTGCTGTACAGTACTTTGTTGCAGGTGGACAAGGTGTGAGTCCGAGTCACACCTTGTAACGGAGGTTTGAAATACGGCATGCCTGCTGGATAACAAACACATCGGAATTCTGTGGTTGTTGGAGCATGTGAGAGAAGCGGCACATCTGTAGAGCTGATCCTATTACATTTGACATGAGTGACACCCAGCACTAATGGGATTGGTCCAACAACCACTACACAGTTCGACACTGCCAAAGGAGGACTTGAATACAGACATAACACCAACTTATATGTGAATTCAAAATTTGCACCGTTCAAGAACCAGTGGCCTGATGTTGCATCTGATTGCAGGGCACTCAGACCTTGAAGATTCTAACCGATTGTGACAATTCGGCCCCGATTCGGATGATGAATGCAAGCGTGAAGATGTTTCAGAAAAAGTCAAACGCTGACAGGATGACAGTGCTTGGGTGCTGCTTCTCATTCCGAAAAGGAGGGTCGGTGGCTTGGAGCGGTCGGCCGCGTAAGGGCTCGATGCTGATAACAAGCACCCTCGGGTGCTGTTGTGAGTCAGGTTTTCTGTCGCAACGCATTCGTTACAACACAGACACGCTCCAGGGAGTTCATGGCTGAACCGCTCCTTTCTGAAATGAGGCCTTTTCTGGCAATGTTGTGAACCGCCCAATGAGGGTTTGTGAGGTTCCCCCCCCCCACCTCCTAGAACAGAAAAGTGACTAGTTAAATGTATTTTGTGTTATGGCTTTTGTTGAAAATTCAACCTGGTAAAAAAAAGTGGCTTTTTCTGCCACTTTTGAATTCTGCCTGGACCATCGATTAAGAGGTTGTGAGGTTTCATTTTGCATGATTTTGCATGAGCACCAAGTAGAATTCCAAGTTTGTGAACCCGTTCTCAAACAATGGCAATAAAAACTATTCTGATTGTAATTCTGATTTTGATTCTGATGAGGTTTGTTAGAATAATTATGTATAAGTTATCACACAACTCTTATGCTTAAAGGCCGTTGCTATAGTTATTATCAATTGTGCTGAAGGGACAACTTGCAATCCTGGATAGCGAGTCGTCTCGTATCAGTGTTTGTGTCCAGACCCGGCCTGCTGACTGCCAAGGGCGAACATCGAGTACCTTGACACAGACAAAGCAGAGACAGGACAATATCACGAGTGTCAGCACATTTCCATTTCTGAATAATCATATATTGTGTCTAACCGGGGCTGCTGAAATTGAAGTGAAGTGAAGTGAATTACATTTATATAGCGTTTTTTCTCAAGTGACTCAAAGCGCTTTACATTGTGAAACCCAAAATCTAAGTTAAATTTAAACCAGTGTGGGTAGCACTGGGAGCAGGTGGGTAAAGTGTCTTGCCCAAGGACACAACGGCAGTGACTAGGATGACGGAAGCGGGGATCGAACCATGCAACCCTCAAGTTGCTGGCACGGCCACTCTACCAACCGAGCTATACCACCCCAAATTACCCCCCTTCCTTCAGAAGCAGCCTCAGTGATGTAACCAGGGACCTCCCGAATAAATAGTGGAGCACGTGGGCTGTGCCTTAGTGCGTAGGTTGGAACTGTAACTGAGTGTACAGCCCAATACGTCTCTCCTTATTGAGCAAAATTGAACTCTGTCTCTGCATGATTCCTTGCTTCTTGTCTGTTTAATAGATGTCATCAGTGTTTGAACCTGACAGGTTACAATTTTTTGTCTGCCCATTGTGTGTGTTTGTCTCGGTAAGTGTGAAGTTAAAGTTAAAGTACCACTGGTAGTCACATACTCACTAGGTGTGGTGAAAGTACCTTCTGCATTTGACCCATCCCCTTGTTTCACCCCCTAGGAGGTGAGGGGAGCAGTGAGCAGCAGCGGTGGCCGCACTCGGGAATCATTCCAACCCTTGATGCTGAGTGCCAAGTAGGGAGGTAATGGGTCCCATTTTTATAGTCTTTGGTATAAACTTACGACCTACCGATCTCAGGGTGGACACTCTAACCACAAGGCCACTGAGCAGGCTTGTGCCTTGTAAAACAACAATCTATCAAAATAAAGATTAAAAATTCAAATATTTTTTAGGAAAGTAGTTGTTCTCAAGGCTATATCACATCTTTTGAGTCATACCGTATTTCCATCCACCTATTACTGGATTTCAAAAAAATCTTTCATCCGTTCCTCCGTCTATGATTCAGCCATTTGCATAACAGTTTATCCCCCCGTTTCATCCATCCAACTATTTAACATATATCTTCCAGCAGGCACAAAGGCCCTGTCTACATTAAGCCGGAAAACTCCTTAAACAAATAATTATTTAGCCTAAGCCCCGTGTCAGCCACTCTAACTCATCGTTTAAGGTTCCCCCTTCTTGGATATTTTTTTACACGGGTAAGTGCGCCGTGTATTTCTTGAATCTCCGGCTCTTAGCTTTGTATGGACTCAACGATCGTTTACAAACTGAGTTCGGAGAGGAAGTGACCTCAGAAAGAACGCGCCACAGCCAGCTTCATAACAAGCGGTTTCGTAACTCGGAGCTAACCACTGGAAATATGGAGGCGAGTCATCCAGACATGCCCGTGTTTCTCATTTTTCTACATGTACAGACGCTTGTGGAAATCACACATGAATACCTGAAGAGAAAGTGTTTGCAGCTATTTCAGATACAACACTTCTCAGACGGCAAGAGAACTTTCGAATGTCCAGGTAAGCTGTGATTCTACTTACCAAAAAACTTAGTCCATTTGTCGAAGGAGAGACAACGAGAATGCAAGCTCCCGTGAATGTGATAAAAAAGGTAGCTTGTGCTTTGTATTACTTGGCCGACGAGGGAAGACTACGGAAAACAGCGAATGCTTTTGGACTGGCAATGCAGACTGTATCAGTTATTTTCCACCATGTATGTTGCGGACTCAACGTCTAGGTCCAGAGTATATAAAGTCACCAAAAACAAATGGACAATGAAGGTGAAGGCAAAAGAGTGAAGATTGTTCTGACCAGATATCTAGTTCCCTAGATTGATTGATGTAAAATGTTCTTTATCACATTGTTTAATTTCACATGTCCATTAAAGATTTGAGGGGGGGTGTCTTAAACGACCATTGTGTATGTGTGGACAAGGATAAGGTTAGGTGGGATTTACCCTGGATAACCTTAGAAAGGGCCTAAAACAACGTTGACAACTTGTTGAATTATGTCCTGATGTTGAGCAACTCAAACCTGCCTTTTGATAACTTTTAATCAATGTTGAGTTCTGAAGTTGATTTGAACATTGAATTTTGGTCATTTTCCAACCAATATTTTCCAACACAAACACAACATTGAAACAACATGCTTTTTGACGACATTTATTCAATGTCAAGTTGTGACGCTGATTTGACCATTGAAATGTGGTCATTTCCCCAACCGACATGGATCCAACGTTAGACACCTACCTTGTCTCAGTTTACAAATACAACTATTTTGCAACATTGTTTCAAAGTCAATTTTAAAGGACATGTATGCATAACCAACGTTGTATCATTGTCTTGTGCCTGCTGGGCTAGCAAGTATCAATTCATCCATTCTTATTCGACAATTGTTCATCGATCAGTCAGTACAGCCAATGAGCCATTCATTATCAATTAATGGTTTATCCATCAATTCACCCATTCATCCGTCCATGCACACTTCAAGGCACTCATCCAGATCATCCACCTGCCATCCCTCAGTTCCGTCCGTCTATCTATTTAATAGTTATTCTGACAGTTGTCCATGTATCTATCCAGACAATTATCCATGCTATACTACTGATCTATACATCCCTTATTCTGTCCCTTCATCTGTTCATCCATGCATCTGCCCATCTATGGAACCAACCATCCTTCCATTTGCATGCCTATCCAATAACCTAGTCATTCATTAATCCATCCACCCAGATACACATCCATTTACCCTTTTTCTTAAGTAATTTATCCAGATAACTTGTTCATTTATTCATCCATCCATTCGGCAGTCATCCACCCATCATTGGGACAATTGGCCATCTATCGGGCTGTCCATGGGTCCAAGCATTCATTCATCAATCTTTCAATATATCCATACAATCATTCATTTGTTCATTCATCTACTGCAGGGGTGTCAAACTCATTTTCATCGTGGTCCAACTATGAAAATGTATAATCGCCACATCATTTTATTACACAATTGCCCCTTTCATTATGATCATATTGTATGCCAAAAAACGGATGGAAAATGTATTGATCTGTCTTGTTTTTTTGTGTGTATGTTGTAACTTGCTGCTTACTTATTGCTTTAAACTCAATTGTTTTTCTTCCTAAAATAAGGGTCAGAGGGGCTGTTTGTAACATTTACACAGATGCCTAGAGGGCGCTAACTTTCCAATGTATCCTACACATAGGCGCCAATCCCATGGATGCTTCGGGGCCCGAGCACCCACGGACAATGTCGAGCACCCACGTGGGATTGATGGCAACTTTCAATCTTTAAAATAATTTTTGAAAAATCAATCTTGTTGTTAATTTTGTGGCGAGTTTAGTCCGCTTTACATTATGAAGAAGTCTTAAATTGTATTGTCTATAATTAACAAAGCCTGACTAACAATTCATTGTGCCCGAAAATGAACAAATAGCACAATTATTTTGACTGTGAGCATAATGCATAAGAGCGAATGAAGTGCGTACTTACTCAACAGCCATACTTGTCACACTAAGGGTGGCCGTATGAACAACGCCAACACTGTCATAAACATGTGCCATATAGTGAAACCCCACTAAACAACGACAAACACATTTTGGAAGAATATTTGCACCGCAACACAACATAAACACAACAGAACAAATACCCAGAATTCTCTGCAGCACCAAACTCTTCCGGGACGCTACAATATAAACAAACGCCATTGGTATATCTACACCACTGTAATGATACCGCGATACAATAGATATTTTTTAACATTACAAAATCTTCTTTCGTATTTTAAAAATGTATATTATGTTTATAAACTCAGGAAATATGTCCCTGGACACATGAGGACTTTGAATATGACCAATGTATGATGTCAAAATACATAAAAATACAAAAAGTCTGATTCCTGGGCCAGCCCAGGCCCGATCAGACCACAACGTATCGTAACACAAGTTAGAAATGCACATTGCATCCGCTCTCCAAAAGGACTCCTTGTCCTTTTTGTCACTTGGTATGGGATTGATACCCACATTTGTGGTATCATCCAAAACTAATGTAAAGTATAAAACAACAGAAGAATAAGTGATTATTACATTATAACAGAAGTGTAGATAGAACATGTTGAAACAGAAAATAAGCAGATATTAACAGTAAATGAACAAGTAGATTAATAATTCATGTTCTACCACTTGTCCTTAATAATTTTGACAAAATAATATAATGATAAATGACACATTATGTTACTGCATATGTCAGCAGCTAAATTAGGAGCCTTTGTTTGTTTACTTACTACTAAAAGACAGGTTGTCTTGTATGTTCACTATTTTATTTAAGGACAAAATTGCAATAAGAAACATATGTTTAATGTACCGTAAGATTTTTTTGTTAAAATAAAGCCAATAATGACATTTTTTGTGATCCCCTTTATTTAGAAAAGTGCCGAAAAGTACTGAAATGTACCAAAATACTTTTGGTACCGGAACCGGTATCGGGACAACACTAATACACACACACCGAGCACTCACTGGCAGAAATGTAGATCGTCGCCTATGCTACACAGTACATCCCGCCTTCTTATAGCTTCTAAGATGTAATTCATTCGTTTTTCATTTATTTATTTATTTCAGGCAATGACATAAAAAAGTACAAAGTTGACAACACATAATAATATAAATTAATAAAGTGCAAAAGGTAATGTATAGTATGTAATGCATGATTGTCCAGTTTTGCCTGAAAGGAAGTGGGAAGAAGATAATTTATTCTCCATTCAGTGATTATTCACATGAGTTTCACTCTACTTTGTTCAAAGATTATAACACAGATGTTGTATCATAGTGGCATTTCCACAGGTAACAATAATTATTACATTGTAACAATAATTTGTATCAACAATGTAGGAATAATGAATATACCAACAATGGTAATAGACAACATAGCAATAATGGTAATAGACAACAAAGTAATAATGGTAAGGAAACATTGAGCACATGTTAACACTTTGAGACAGAGTACAACAGCAGGTCAAATTAAAGACCCTCATCTCTATATTTGAACCAGACCCCCTGTTTGTATAATAGTTTAAATTGATTAATAGTTTGGCATTGCTTGTGTTGTAAGTCCAGTTTTTTCCATAGTTTTATTTCGCATACAGACACACAAAAACGTTTACGAGTGGTTTGAGCTCTCTGCAATAAGAAATATCCAAAGCCTCTCAAGTTATGAGCGTGCACTCGTCTTGTAAAAAAACGTAGATTAGGCGGCAATAATTTGTTAAATGCTTTATATAAGATTATTAATGTATTATATTTAACAAGGTCATCAAATTTGAGCAACTTTGATTGCATAAACAGATTATGAGTATGTTCTAAATCAGTGGTTCTCAAATGTACCCCCAGGGGTACTTGAAGGTATGCCAAGGGGTACGTGAGATTTTTTAAAAATGTCTGTCAAAAAGAACTGTGAAAAAAAATGCAACAATGCAATATTCAGTGTTGACAGGTGGATTTTTTGTGGACATGTTCCATAAATATTGATGTTAAAGATTTCTTTTTTTGTGAAGAAATGTTTAGAATTATGAATCCAGATGTATCTCTATTGCAATCCCCAAAGAGGGCACTTTAAGTTGATGATTACTTCTATGTGTAGAAATCTTTATTTATAATTGAATCACTCGTTTATTTTTCAACAAGTTTTTAGTTATTTTTATATCTTTTTTTCCAAATAGTTCAAGAAAGACCACAACAAATGAGCAATATTTTGCACTGTTATACAATTTAATAAATCAGAAACTGATGACATAGTGCTGTATTTTACTTCTTTATCTCTTTTTTTCAACCAAAAATGCTTTGCTCTGTTTAGGGGGTACTTGAATTAAAAAAATGTTCACAGGGGGTACATCACTGAAAAAAGGTTGAGAACCACTGTTCTAAATAACCAACGTTGTGAATGATCCGCACTGCTCTTTTCTGTAATATGATCAGAGGATGAATTGTGTTGTGGTAAGTATTCCCCCATACTTCAACACAGTATGTTAGGTATGGTAGTACCAAGGTGCAGTATAAAGTACGGAGTGCATTTTCATTGAGGTATAGTTTTGCTTTGTTTATAATTGAGAGGCTTTTGGAGATTTTTATTTTAATGTGTCTGACATGAAGTTTCCATGATAGTTTACTATCAATTATTACTCCCAAAAATGTATTCTCATTTACGATTTCAATTTGGGTACCATCAATACTTATTTTCTGTTCAGACGTTACGTTGCGATTTCCAAACATCACTATCTTAGTTTTATTTGTATTCAAAGATAATTTATTTGTGTCCATCCATTTTTTTACTATGTTTAGTTCTGTGTTTACTGTATTTATGAGCTCATTATAGTCATCACTACTGTAGAATATATTTGTGTCGTCTGCAAATAGTATACATTTCAGTATTTTGGATGTATTAAACATATCATTAATGTATACATTAAACAGTTTTGGCCCCAACACGGACCCTTGGGGGACACCACAAGCAATGCCAAGAGTATCAGATAAAAATTGACCCATTTTAACAAACTGAATCCTCCCTGTTAAATAACTTTTTAACCAGTCACCAGCCAGCTCCCTAATTCCATATCTTCCCATCGTATCTAGTAGAATTGAATGATTAATGGTATCAAATGCTTTCTTTAGGTCAATAAAAATACCAGCTGCATATTTTTTATGCTCCAGTGCATTAGTAATTTCTTCAATGGCTTCAGTTATCGCCATTGAGGTTGTTTGTTTGGACCTAAAGCCATACTGACGGTCATTGATTATATGATGCTTCTCAAGAAAAGATTCAAGTCGAGAGTTAAAGGCCTACTGAAACCCACTACTACCGACCACGCAGTCTGATAGTTTATATATCAATGATGAAATCTTAACATTATAACACATGCCAATACGGCCGGGTTAACTTATAAAGTGACATTTTAAATTTGCCGCTAAACTTCCGGTTCGAAACGCCTCTGAGGATGACGTATGCGCGTGACGTAGCCCGGCGAACACGGGTATGCCTTCCACATTGAAGCCAATACGAAAAAGCTCTGTTTTCATTTCATAATTCCACAGTATTCTGGACATCTGTGTTCGTGAATCTGTTTCAATCATGTTCATTGCATTATGAAGAAGGAAGCTGAGCAAGCAAAGAAGAAAGTTGTCGGTGCGAAATGGACGTATTTTTCGAACGTAGTCAGCCACAACAGTACACAGCCGGCGCTTCTTTGTTTACATTCCCGAAAGATGCAGTCAAGATGGAAGAACTCGGATAACAGAGACTCTAACCAGGAGGACATTTGACTTGGATACACAGACGCCTGTAGAGAACTGGGACAACACAGACTCTTACCAGGATTACTTTGATTTGGATGACAAAGACGCAGACGTGCTACTGTGAGTTTGCAGCTTTGGTTTTTTTTTGTATATGTACGTAACTTTTTTAAAATATATAAGCTTTATGAACCTTGGGTTAGGTGAACGGTCTTTTGGGCTGAGTGATTGTGTGTGTTGATCATGTGTTTGAATTGTATTGGCGTGTTCTATGGAGCTAGGAGCTAGCAGAGGAGCTAGGAGCTAGCATAACACGTACCGTACCGTACGTGCGCGTCACGTACGTAACTTTTTAAAAATATATAAGCTTTATGAACCTTGGGTTAGGTGAACGGTCTTTTGGGCTGAGTGATTGTGTGTGTTGATCAGGTGTTTGAATTGTATTGGCGTGTTCTATGGAGCTAGGAGCTAGCAGAGGAGCTAGGAGCTAGCATAACAAACACGCAGGTGTTTTTATGCAGGATTAATTTGTGGCATATTAAATATAAGCCTGGTTGTGTTGTGGCTAATAGAGTATATATATGTCTTGTGTTTATTTACTGTTGTAGTCATTCCCAGCTGAATATCAGGTCACCCCCGGCTCTCACAGCATCTTCCCTATCTGAATAGCTTCAACTCCCCACTAGTCCTTCACTTGCACTTTACTCATCCACAAATCTTTCATCCTCGCTCAAATTAATGGGGAAATTGTCGCTTTCTCGGTCCGAATCTCTCTCACTTCATGCGGCCATCATTGTAAACAATAGGGAACTTTGCGTATATGTTCAACTGACTACGTCACGCTACTTCCGGTAGGGGCAAGCCTTTTTTTTATCAGATACCAAAAGTTGCAATCTTTATCGTCGTTGTTCTATACTAAATCCTTTCAGCAAAAATATGGCAATATCGCGAAATGATCAAGTATGACACATAGAATAGATCTGCTATCCCCGTTTAAATAAAAAAAAATCATTTCAGTAGGCCTTTAAATAGTTTCTCTAAGATTTTTTAGAACTGAGGCAAAAGAGAGATTGGTCTGTAATTGGTGAAAGCATATTTGCTGTCACTTTTGAAGAGCGGAGTTACTTTAGCGATTTTCATTTGACTTGGAAAGCAGCCAGTCTGGAATGATAGGTTACATATATAATAGGTTACATGTAATGACGTAACTACGTACGTATGTAACACGTGGCTGCGTATTAGCTTTGGGCGTTAGCTGATGTTAGCAATTTGGATAGTTAGCATTAGCTGTCATTAAATTTATATTCCATCATTACAACAACATGTTGTTTCTCTTGGTGAGTAACCGCCGTAAACACCAAATATTTTATTCGAACCAGTAAAAATTAATAATTGTAAAAAATAAGGACAATTGTAACACCAATTGTAAAACAACCTGCTCAGTGGCCATGTGGTTAGAGTGTCCGCCCTGAGATCGGTAGGTCGTGAGTTCAAACCCCGGCCGAGTCATACCAAAGACTACAAAAATGGGACCTATTTCCTCCCTGCTTGGCACTCAGCATCAAGGGTTGGAATTGAGGGTTAAATCACCAAAATGATCCCTGAGCGCGGCCACCGCTGCTGCTCACTGCTCCCCTCACCTCCCCTATATTTTGTGTTCCCACTTCCTGTTCTGTTTTCGTTGTCTTGCAGGGACTTCCATCCCTTTTTCTGAGCGCTATTTCACCACCTGCCAGTGATTTGTGATCAGTATTCTCACCTGCGGCCCATCACTAATCAGAGCACCTTTATATGCCGGTCTCGCCATCCAGTCGACACAGGACCATTGTTCGCTTCAGGCGACTGTTTACTATTCATGTTTTTTGCAATACTATGCTAAGAGATTTAAGGCTTTGCCTTGGGCTTCGTGTGCGCTTCCTAGAGGCACGACTCCTTGTCCTTTTTGTCTTGTTTTATGGAATTAAATACTTTTCTTGCCTGCCTTTTGGGATTATGAACACCAACGTCATGCCAGTTCGTGACGCGTTTATATGACAAAATCCTTGAAATAACTTTTTGCAACAAATACTATTAAGTTAAGGAGAGCTGAAGGTTAATGCGGTACATAAAACAATGACGTTTTTTGCGGACAATGTCAAAATGGTGTGATGGGCCAGAAGTATCCCCTGGACCACATGAGTTGAGTTTGACACTTGTGATGTACTGTATTTCTCTAGGCAATAATCCATCTATTAAGGCCATCATCTGTCCATCAGCTCAATCAATCAGACAAGAATATTTTTAAAACACATGCAAAGTTGATAGCGAATTTGATAGCGCACGTAAAACTTACCTACAAGAACAGGGGTGTCAAACTCATTTTAGATCGGGGGCCACATGGACAATAATCTAATCCCAAGTGGGCCGGACTGGTAAAATCACGGCACGATAACTTAAAAATAAAGACAACTTCACATTGTTTTCTTTGTTTAAAAATAGAACAAGCACATTCTGAAATTGTACAAATCATAATGTACTCTGGAATGCCCTCCCGGTAACAGTTAGAGATGCTGCCTCAGTAGAAGCATTTAAGTCCCATCTTAAAACTCATTTGTATAATCTAGCCTTTAAATAGACCCCCCTTTTTTAGACCAGTTGATCTGCCGTTTCTTTTCTTCTCTCCTCTTCTCCCCTGTCCCTTGCGAGGGGGAGTTGCATAGGTCCGGTGGCCATGGATGAAGTGCTGGCTGTCCAGAGTCGGGACCCCGGGTGGACCACTAGCCTGTGCATCGGTTGGGGACATCTCTGCGCTGCTGACCCGTCTCCGCTCGGGATGGTTTCCTGTTGGCCCCGCTGTGGACTGGACTCCCGCTGATGTGTTGGATCCACTGTGGACTGGACTTTCACAATGTTATGTCAGACCCACTCGACATCCATTGCTTTCGGTCTCCCCTAGAGGGGGGGGGGTTACCCACATATGCGGTCCTCTCCAAGGTTTCTCATAGTCATTCACCGACGTCCCACTGGGGTGAGTTTTTCCTTGCCCGTATGTGGGCTCTGTACCGAGGATGTCGTTGTGGCTTGTACAGCCCTTTGAGACACTTGTGATTTAGGGCTATATAAATAAACATTGATTGATTGATTGATGGTTGTTGTTGTTTTTTTACACTTACATGTTGCGGTTTATAGTACTCTCTTTATTTGTCGTTATTTATATTTTCTGAATAAATTATGTGATAATGTTCATCAGTCAACTCATTGGTGTTAATTTTCAATCTATCAAGATAAAAAAATTATATCAAAATCAAATTACAGGATGTTATTTATGTAGTTTGCTCATTTTCCTCGACTGATGTACTAACATCATGTGGTTTATTTTGTACATATGTAGCAACATCTACAAAGATACAAATAATTGATATTGCAACATCCAGTGGACACATTTAGAACAGCTGTTTCTTTCATTCAAAAATTTCAGGTACATTTTTATACTTAGCAAACTCTTCCCGCGGGCCTGATAAAACCTGTTTGCGGGCCTGATCCGGCCCTGTACTAGAAGGTCAGAAGGAACTTGATTGTCATTGCACAAGTACAACAACATTTCATTTTCAGCACAAACTTGTTCAAGGGCAGAAACACATTGTGCAGGGTAACAAAATAGGAACGCTTACGGCACCCTGTGCAAGGTGGGAAAAAGGTATAGACGCGGGGAAATGAGGAGTCAAAAAAAAGTCAACCTCAGGTTGGGCTTCTATAGGCAGCGAGGGGTAGATCAGACAGGGGCCGAGAAAAAAAAAAAAAGATAGCCGAAGAACATATACACATGTTGATATAGAAACTACAAGACTTGCAACAGGAGGGGAGGTGCCAGCTGCCAGCCACTAGGGGCGCTGCTTTGTTTTCCGTCATACCAAGTTGGGTGAAGCGTTGAAGGCGTGGGACGGGGGAGAAGGTAAGTTTGTGTGTGACGTTTATTTTTCGTGAATGTAAGCCTGCAGCGTGTCTCTGTTCCACGACCTTGGTGATTTCGCAAACGCGATAGTACGGCCAGTCAGTCCAAGAAACGTCAACAACAACAGGTGTATGTCCACCAGAGACAGGGAAGGAGTTTGTTGCGTCTTCGCTGCACTGTGCTCTAGGGAGAGTCTCGAAGTATTAACCTTGCCACGTCGCTTGCAGCCAGGGAAAACAATCAAGATTAGAATGTTTGTGTTTGAGCGAGCGAAAACAAATTGAAACTTTTCACTCTAATTGTCTATTCCTAGTCCGCAAATTCATCATACTTCGCTATGCAGAGCAGACGGCGTCTCCAATATGTTGTCAAGTTTGCAATTTGGTCCAAAATGGCAAACGTTTGAGTGCCCGGAGCTCTGCCCGCATCATTCAATCATTTCTGGCAGCTTTGAAGTACTTTAAACCAGTGGTCTCCAACCACCGGGCCGCGGACCGATTGGTATCGGGCCGCACAAGAAATAAAAAAAAAATAAAAAAATAAAAAAAATAGTTTTTATTATTTTTATTTTTTTAATGAAATCAACATAAAAAACACATTATATACATTATATATCTTTGTAGATCAATACAGTCTGCAGGGATACAGTCCGTAAGCACACATGATTGTATTTCTTAAATTTAAAAAAATAAAATAAAATAAATAAATAAATAAATACCACCCCCCTCCCCCCAGTCCGTGGGACAAATTTTCAAGCGTTGACCGGTCCGCAGCTACAAAAAGGTTGGGGACCACTGCTTTAAACGGCTGCCAGCATCTTCTAATTTGTCCACGCCCCAGGGAATTACTTACTCGAATCAGATTACCTGTCATCATGGTTCCCAATAGGCAGACATCTTCAACGTCCTCGACTGAAGGGTCGCCAGGCACGCGGCACTCCGCTTCTCCCAAGAGTCAGACAAGTGTCCAGGAACAACAAATATATCGTGCCACAAAGACAGATGATAAATAGACAATCCACCATCCTACGTGTGAGTGTCAACATATTTGGACTGTCAGAAATAAAACATAATAGTCATACAGCAATATCATGGTGTATATGACTTAATGGGCTGATTCATATCAATTCAATTGATTTGTATTAGTGTCTGCTTTTGTTTTTAATGACTTATAAAAAAAAACACTTATAAGAGATATATTAATAATACATATTTTCTATATGTAAAACGTTCTTGCAACATGAATTTTCCTGCAATTGGATTATTCCAGATGCACCATCAAAATATCTCAACGCCTACCAGAGTGCATCTTTGGTATGCTGAAAATATTTTTTGATGTCACCCAAAAAGAGTTGTTCATAATACTGTATATTTGTCTGCTGCATGTCCTACATCATGTCGAAACAGCACGGGTTGGACCGTAGGAGCATACCGTGTCATGAATGTGGAGTATCTCCATGGCCACAGCCACACGCAAAAACCTCATTTAAATAGGGCGGTCTGCACCACTTTGGCACACGTTATCAATAGTGCACGCAGTCTTAGTAGATCACCCCCAATACGCCCACTGATAGTTCTCACATTTTTTTTTTTTTACTTTGCACACACTATTTAGCACTTGTTATTTGGGATCTTAGTAAACCCTCAGTGTAAGAACAAAAGTGCACAAAAGGGAAATATGGTATAAATCAGTGATTATCAAACACTCCATCTAGTGGTATGTCAAGTAATCACTTAATTGCATTTTCAAACACAGTGTTACTGTTCAAACTGTGTGTAATGTTACAGTGGACAAAATGTTTTATACACTTGTTAAATAAAACATCTGCCTTGTTTTTAATAACTACTTGGGCCTACTACGCTACTGTATTTTAATGTTGGTCATTATGGTGGTACTTGGAGAAGCAAGTGTTTTCTGAGGTGATGCTTGGTGAAAAAAGTTTGAGAACCACTCGTATAAATTAAAGTAAAGGTACAGCTTGATTTTCAAGTTTAACAACCCTTAATTGTTCCTATCATCGTCTCCATCATACTTACTGGTCATTTCCACACTTTGATCTTAATGGATTAAGAATTATGACTCGTTATCATGCTAAATAGGTCATGTCCAGTCTTGTAATATTTTACCCAACAAAATGTGAGAATGAGTCTGTGACATTATCTCTCCACCCTCTGACCGCTCCTCATTGTGAACCACTCATGCACCAAATTGCCTCTCAAGAAATGTTAAAGATGCAGAAGAGACTCTGGAAGAAGTGTTAATATTCCACTGGAACCCGGTGTCCTTTAATGTTTTTTTTTTCTCCCTTTGCACATCTTCCACAAACATCCCACTTTAGAGTTCAATCTACTATATATTTCTCCTTAAAGCTCAGCTTTGCTGTTGTTATCAAGTTTGCACATGTTTTAGTGCACGCACACCTTGAGTGGATCATTCCGCAAGTGTAGTATCAGTATATGGTTAATACTATAGTGATTAGATCAATATTTTTACTATCACAAAATATATTTTTTGTTGTTAGGAAATAAGTCTTTACACACAGGCGAAAAAAAAACACGGGAAAAAAATACTAAGAATGAAAGCCAATTATGCCTTTTGTTTACATTTGTTGTTATGTTTCAGGAGGGAGTTGACGGCACAGAACCACAAGGAGAAAATTGTTCTATGTATTTATTATATATAATAACAAATATATATAATAACAAACAATAATATGAATATAAACTAAACAAGAGAATGGAGTGTGACTAATCCAAAAGGGGTGTGTGGTGTGAGACTATGTGTTGAAATGACTTGTTGAGTGTTTACTCTGAGTGTTGAGTGAGGAAGCGGACAATTCCAAAGGGGCTAGGCAGAAGAAGTTCCGTGAGACAAGCGGGAGGTCCGTGGGGGTGAGAGCGGCGCCAAGAGGTCCGTGTCCAATGTGGGGGTCGAGGATCGAGGGAGGCAGTCCAAAGTCCAAAGGGGAGTCGAGGCACACAGCTCGATCACGTAAGACACGGGAAGTACTGCGGGAAGACACATGGGAAATTTGAAGACACGGAGAGAGATCAAGTACGCGGGAGGGAAGCCAGACACGGGATGCTTACTACGATAACAGATGACTATGTTCTCGCGCCGGATAGCAGGTTGAGCAGGCTTTTGAAGGCAGGACCTCTCATTAGCGCCAGGTGCGTAGATTGCCGGTGAATGATTGCAGCTGCCGGCTGCCGCCGGGCGGACCCGCTCCCGGCGCACCCCTGGAAGTGCGCGGCCGTTGGTCGCGTCCCGAAACACGTTCCCGGAGGTGCAACCAGCAGAGCGCAAAGACGAGGGCGAATTGGAATGCGCCCTGGCCGTGACAATATGTTCCTATATTCACTTTATTTTGCTCAAAATATTGTATGTAATAAAAGGGAATACGGAAATGCTTTGAATTCTTCATGCGTATTGTTACAGTGACATTGTTGAGCTGAATCTCAGGACATTGATCCGTGTACTACGGATCAAACAGGTGCTTGTCAAACTAATCTGTCATCATCTCTGATGTAGAGCACTTGAAAAGGACTGGGAGAATCTCAGTCATTCAAACAGATACACTTCAGAGGAAAGAAGCGCTAAGTCTCCTTCAAGCTTCAATCCAACGACACTAATGGTTGGTGCAGTGGCTTGTCTAGGGGGTGCCACCCCTAAAATCTGACAGGCCAGCCCAGGTGCCACCCCACTCAGAGGCGAAACAATTTAAAGCAGTTTTCTTGTACCACTCGGGCTCCATCGAGTGCTACACCAAAACATTGCTTAATTTGCGGCTCCCCAAAACTACGGCCCGCAGATAGTCCCAAGTTCATTTTTTTTAAACATGAAATGAGAAATATTGAAATTTGGTACTCCGCACAAACAGTGTAGGACACAGCAATTATTGTGGACTACATACAAATTGGTACTGAATCATGCACAGACTCATTATACAGGTACTAATTTCGCCAACCTTTCCAACTTATGGTCTAATTAATCAAAAACTCACACAGAACCTTAAAACGTGTGAAACAAAAGCACACAACCCACCCACTGAACTATGTGGGCATTATAAATGTATAATAGTACCATACACAATTCAAAAATACCCCCATGTAACCCATTTACTATTTGCCTGACGGGTAATATGCAAAACATGTTTGACGCATTTTAGTGGCTCAAGGGACATCGATGGAAAATGGTTGGCGAGATATTTTTGATGGTTTACAAAACTTTAAAGAGTAAACAAGGTCGGAATGGTTCACATACACCTAATAGTCAATGTTTTATTGTTTATACTTCATGTTCATACTTCTGTCTTGCCTCTGGTGAGGGGCGGTCACATTTTTTTCTCTTCCCGTCTTTTCCTGGCTTGCTCTATATTTTTTGTCTTGTCTTGTCTAAACTTTTTTTTTTGGAAGCCTCTTTCTTTGCGCTGTCCTCCAAATCTAATCATCAGACATGGAATTGATTAGCTGGACTCTCCACTATATTGACACAATATTTTCGACGAGGAAAAGAGGTTCTGGGGAGCCTGGCTGCCCTGATGGAACCATTGCTGCGGGGTACGTGAGAGATTCCTGGGACAAATGGAGAATCATGTGCCTCTCAGTCCTTTCCATCGAGGATGTGGAAGACATCTATCTATTTGGAACCATGATCGTGGGGCACCTGCTGATTGGGCTGGGCATTGCTCTGGTGTATCGTAAAATTCGTAAGACGATGGCAGCCACTCAAGGAGCCCAAAGGCTGTTCATCGCAGTGGACGGATTGGGCCGGGCTGTAGGAACACAGTCTGTGGCGATTTCTGAACTGAATCGCAAAATGGATCACATCATGGAAAAGCTTGCTATAAAGGAAGGTTTGGATATGAGAGCCAGCATGGACAAATAGAACAGACAAGTCATTGTTAATGCCTGTTGGAGAAAAAACAAAAATCCTTATCTACGATTTGACTCCCCCGAATGGCCTTGAGACAAGAACAGGCTGTTCTGTAATCATCCCCTGAGGAATTTCAAAGATGGACGCTTTTTGACCTCCCTCCCTCCTCCCCTCCTTACCGACACCTGGGAATCGAACTTTGCTTGCATTGCATGCAGAACGACTCTGGGCTTATGAACATTTACACTTCACCCAAAGACAATAGGCATATATACAAACACACTCCCCATCCCCATCCAACGCCCCTCACCACCACAGCTTGATTCCTCTTCGGGGTTATGGACGGCTAGTAGCGCTTTATAGCAGCAGGCCGGCCTCCATGGCCCCAAATACCCCCCCCCCCCCCTGGGTTGCGAGTTGTTGTGATCATATGCAACATGTTTATGTGTGCTATGCTAAATGAGTTTTTTCCCTTGGACTCAGTCTGGACCCCCTCCCGAGGGTCCAGCCTTAGACTGATATTTTTTACTCTTCCCCCCTTTCCCAATATCACCTTTTTCCCACCTTTTTTAAGGAGCGCCATAAGTGGCTGATCTGCTGGCGGTCCCGTCTTGTCTCCCTGTAACGTATGTCTGCTCTTAGTAGGACTGTGCCGAAAATGAAATTTCAGTTCTTATGTGTCTTGTACATGTTAAAGAATGGACAATAATAAAGCATCTTGAATCTTGATCTTGTAGTGGCGGCCAATCTTCTCCGGCACCCACATATTGGGGTGGCGGACAATCTTATCCGGCGCTGTGTGCGCACATATTGGCAGGCAATCATAACCGCCGTGCAGAAATCTGGGTAATGGGCATTCTTTTTTGATTGATGATGACCAACAAAGAGCGACCAGTTCCAGGCGTCCATGGTCCTTCACTAAATATAAGTCATTTTAGTTGTATATTTTAGTTAAGTTCCCTGGGTTTGTGTTTTAGTTGTCATGGGCGCTGATTAGTTTTGCCTGCCTCTGATTAGTGTTCGGGATGCTCACCTGCTTATGGGCACTAATCAGAGACTACTTATTCCTGTTTTTCGCCACACACTGTCTGGCTTTGTGCAACATTACGTTTGTCACCCGTGCTTTTGATTCCTGTGCTAAGTTTCGCCTTAGCTCCCCGTGCTGTCGGCACGCTTGCTTTGTTTTGTTTGTTGGTACGTTGACTGATTTATGGACAATAAATCACTGTCTTACCTGCACTTTGCCTCCGGAGTTCCGGCTGCACCTTGGGAGAACGATCCGCGCAGTAAAATGCGACCCAGACGTAACAAATACTCCTAAAGGTACACTGTGCAATATTTTTAATTATTCTGTGGATTTGAATGAGGACTTTAAATTTGAATAAAGGTTTATGAATGTTACAATTTACCTTTATTAGAGGAAATCTACTGTATTTGTATTTTGCGCTAACTGTTGCAAGTTGTCTGACGTACTTTAATAGCTCAGTGCTTTGCAATATTGTTTAATGTCAGCAATTGTCTTACAAGAAGATTTACTCCATATTTGTTGGTGGTAACCATGGTAAACTACTATAGTAGCTACAGCTGCTCCTGGGGTAGAATGACAGTTATATGGGTGCCACCCCTGGAAAAAATAGTCTGGACACCCCACTGGGTTGGTAAAATGTGTTCTTTCCTTTTGTGGTATTTTAAATATTGCGAATTATGTTTAAGTTTACCTGCTGTGTAATTTGTGAATGACTTCACTGCAACAATTACTTTATTGGTTTTGTGTTAAATGAGTTTTCATTAAGATATTATTTAATTTTTGAGTTTGGTAAATTAAAAGTATAATATACAAATATTACAATTCTGTTAAAAGGCAAAACTTTACTAAAAGTATTTTTTTTTCTTCATTCAATTCAAAAGGCTTAAAATGTGAACACTATGATGTTAGATTATTCTTTATTCCATTTGAACCTATTGAAATTAAGTGCTCAACCAACGAAAAATAAAAAATAAAGTTGGAGTTGGAACTTGAATAGAGTTGTCCTTGTGTCCCTTGGAGGAAGATAAAAGGTGGATTGTCTGATTGTAATCATGATCAAACATTTTATCATTCAATGATCTTCTCAGAGCAATCAATCAGTTGCAACTGGACTGTTTGGTTTGTCTTAGAAGACGTTTTGCCTCTCATCCTAGTAGGCTATAGATTGCTCAAATCTAGTCTTATACTATACAAAATATGAACGCAACACTTTTGTTTTTGCACCCATTTTTATGAGTTGAACTCAAAGATGTAAAACTTTTACTATACACACAAAACACCTATTCCTCTCAAATATTGTTCACAAATCTGTCTAAATCTGAGTCAGTTAGCACTTCTTTTTTGCTAAAATAACCCATCCCACCTCACAGGTGTGGCATATCAAGATGCTGATTAAACAGCATGACTATTGAAAATTATAGACAAGCAGTCAGTATCTGGTGTGGCCACCATTTTGACTTACGCAGTGCAACACATCTCCTTCGCATAGAGTTGATCAGGTTGTTGACTGTGGCCTGTGAAATGTTGGTCCACTCCTCTTCAATGGCTGTGCAAAGTTGCTGGATATTAGACTTAGACTTAGACTTAGACAAACTTTAATGATCCACAAGGGAAATTGTTCAACACAGTAGCTCAGTTACAATGATGGAAAGGACAATGCAGGTATAAATAGACTAATATAGCTATAAAAAAAATCTAACATATATACGAATACCGTATTTCCTTGAATAGCCGCAGGGGCGTTAATTAATTTAAAACCTCCTGTCACACCTGCGTTTACCGGAAACCGGCGGGATGGCCGTGCATGCGGTAATTATTTTAAAACCTCTTCTCACTCCGGCGTTTACCAAAAGGAATCCATAAAATTTAGGCGTGCGCTTTGAGTGTGATGTAAGCATACCATCATGAAAAGCACATTTAATTAAAAAAAACATTATTATGGTCTTACCTGTACTTATAAATGGAGTCCATTTGCAGCTCCTTCTGACCAAAAGCATCGATAACTTGTTTATAGAAGTCTTCCTTATTTTCTTTCTTCAGTTTTAAAAGTCTCTGTTTCGATGGAGATATTCCTTTAATTATTACCTCCTGCTTCGATTGAAAGTCCAGTTTAGAAAACTGTTTTATTTTAGATACCGGTATGTAATCCTCCATGTTAAAAGTTCAGGCAGAGGAAAAAAAAAAATCTCTTGCTGCGTGTGTTCACTTCTTCTGCAGTACCGGAAGTCGCAAGAAGGATCACTAGCGCGGCAGCGCCCTCTACCACCAGGAGGCGGGAGTCATTTAATGACTTATACAGTATTTCACACACGCAGCTACGGTATATTAATAAAACATAGCTGCTTACTGTTCTCTTTAGCATACTGTACCGGTATTCAATAGCTTGGACCTTAAATCCTACTGAAAAGCTCTTTATCTTTTTTCCTTTGTGCGATTGTAAACTACTGAAAGCAGCTTCCTCCATTTTGAAAATGAGGACAGATGCGTCACTCGTGACGTAACGAATTTGACCCGGTGGAAGTTCTAGCCATATGCTAAATATTTTGCGAAACGAGTTTGACCCGGCGAAAATTATAGACATGCGATAATAAAATTAATATTTTGCGAAACAAATTTTATCCAGCTTCAATAATAAACCGGCGATAAGGCCAAGCATGCGTTAATTATTTTGAGAAACGAGTTTGACCCGGCAGTAATTCTAGACGTGCGAATACTATATTCCCTGCGCCAATTCAAGGAAATACGGTATATACATAATATGTGTACAGAGTAATTTATATACAGATATATTATATTATGTCTATAACATATATACAATATAAACCAATGACCATGTACAATATTACAGTATATACAGTCTATATGACAGCAGCAGCATAAAATAGAGAGTAGGTCCAGCAGGAAATAGAAAATAGACATTATAAACAAAGAGAAGTAGCTAACATGTCAGGTGTCAGGTAATAGGCAGATGTCATCTATTGCTGTATGGCGAGTGATTATATAGCTGGATGGAGTACGGAATGAAGGAGTTCTTGAATCGCACAGTGCGGGAAGGAAGTTGAAGGAGCCTGTTGGAGTATGAACTCCGCTGTACCTTAATTGTCAGGTGGAATGGATGGGCAGGATTGTCCATGATGGCCAGCAGATTGTCCAGTGACCTCCTGTCCCTCACTGACACAAACGCCTCCAATTGCGTGCCAATAGTTTGGCCGGCTTTCCGGATCAGATTATCAATCCGGTTTGGCAGGAACTTGAACACTCTGTCGTATATGCCGATCCACAGCATCCCAAACATGCTCAATGGGTGACATGTCCGGTGAGTATGCTGGCCCTGCAAGAACTGGGATGTTTTCAGCTTCCAGGAATTGTGTACAGATCCTTGCAACATGGGGCCGTGCATTATCATGCTGCAACATAAGGTGATGGTGTCGGGTGAATGGCACAACAATGGGCCTCAGGATCTCGTCACGGTAACTCTGTGCATTCAAAATTACATCAATTAAATGCACTTGCGTTCGTTGTCCATAAAATACGCCTGGCCATACCATAACCCCACCCCCACCATCGAATGTGAGCGTTTGCCCACTCAAGTCAGTTACGACGACGAACTGCAGTCAGGTCGAGACCCGATGAGGACGACAAGCATGCAGATGAGCTTCCTAGAGACGGTTTCTCACAGTTTGTGCAGAAACTCTTTGGTTATGCAAACCAATTGTTGCAGCAGCTCAGACGATCATGGAGGTGCACCTGCTGGATATCGAGGTCCAGGGCTGGTGTGGTTACACGTGGCCTGCGGTTATGAGGCCGGTTGGATGTACTGCCAAAATCTGTGAAACGCCTTTGGAGACAGTTTATAGTAGAGAAATGAGCATTAAATTTACAGACAACAGCTCTGGTGGACATTCCTGCAGTCAGCATGCCAACTGCACGCTCCCTCAAAACTTGTGACATTTATGGCATTGTGCTGTGTTATAAAACTGCACATTTCAGAGTGGCCTTTAATTGTGGCCAGCCTAAAGCGCACCTGTGGAATAATCATGTTGTTTAATCAGCATCTTGATATACCACACCTGTGAGATGGGATGGCTTATCTTGGCAAAGAAGAAACGCTCACTAACAGATTTAGACAGATTTGTGAACAATATTTGAGAGGAATAGGTTTTTTGTGTTTATATTAAAAGTTTTAGATCTTCGAGTTCAATTCATGAAAAGTGGTAGCAAAAACAAAAGTGTTGGTTTATATTTTTGTCCAGTGTAGATTGGTCAGATCTGGTGTAGCAGCTGGTTCCAAAACCCCAAATATTTACACTCTCAACACCACGTGGGTGTACCTGGGAAAGGTTATCGTAGTGAGAAAAACAAATTTGAGATGCAAAAGAGCAATCCTACTGTCATTGCCAACGACAGTTGAAGTGGAATTTCCCCTCATTAGCATTTAGGTATTGTGTGGCAGAACGAAGAGTTTGCCCATTTATGCTGTGTCATACGTGATCTTGAACATGCTCATACCAATGCTCATACATCTGTATGAGCATTGGTATGACCAATATGTGGTATCGCCCAAAGCTAATGTTAAGTATCCAAACAACAGAAGAATAAGTGCTTATTACATTTAACACAAGTGTAGATAATGTAATTTGTTACCACACGGAGCCTTTGTAACCCGTTTTAAAATGGTTTTACTGTAATTTACATGCCAATTGTGATATATATCGTTATCGCAAGAGGTTGCAATATACATTATATTGCCAAAAGTATTTGGCCACCCATCCAAATGATGAGAATCAGGTGCCCTAATCACTTGGTCCGGTATATAAAATCAAGCACTTAGGCATGGAGACTGTTTCTACAAACATTTGTGAAAGAATGGGCTGCTCTCAATGATTTCCAGCGTGTAACTGTCATAGGATGCCACCTGTGCAACAAACCCAGTCGTGAAATTTCCTCGCTCCTAAATATTCCAAAGTCAACTTTATTGTAAGAAAAGTGAAGAGTTTGGGAACAACAGCAACTCAGCCACGAAGTGGTAGAGACAGAGAACTGACAGAGAGGGGTCAGCGGATGCTGAAGCACAAAGTGCAAAGACTTCTGCAGTTGCTACAGAGCTCCAAACTTTATGTGACCTTCCAATTAGCCCACGTACAGTACGCAGAGAGCTTCATGGAATGGGTTTCCATGGCCGAGCAGCTGCATCTAAGCCATACATTACCAAGTCCAATGCAAAGCATCGGATGCAGTGGTGTAAAGCACGTCACCACTGGACTCTAAAGCAGTGGAGACGCGTTCTCTGGACTGATGAGTCACGCTTTTTCATCTGGCAATCTGATGGACGAGTTTGGGTCTGGAGGTTGCCAGGAGAACGCTATATTTTGGACTGCATTGTGCCGAGTGTGAAATTTGGTGGAGAAGGAATTATGGTGTGGGGTTGTTTTTCAGGAGTTGGGCTTGGCCCCTTAGTTCCAGTGAAAGGAACTTTGAATGCTCCTGGATAACAAAACATTTTGGACAATTCCATGGGATGGCACTTCAAGTTCAAATGTGAGTAAAGGCAGGTGGCCAAATACTTTTGGCAATAAAGTGTAGAATTTAGGCCATATCGCCCATCCCTAGTACAGGCTAGTTGTCACGGCGAGGGGGGTCGCAGCTTACTGCAGGGTTCGTTCCCCTGGGATGCAGACGGACCACTCCGGACAAGGCATGCAGGTAGGAACATGATTTAATCATCAAAAATAACGCGTAGTACCAAAAACAAACAAAAGGGATGCGTGCCGATCGTTCGGGAAGCTGAGGAAAAAACTTAGAGCAGGAATCATGGGCTAGGAAACACAAAGACCAAATGTAACAGGTTGCATATAGCAAACAATGAAGCCAGGCCGACTGACCGGCAAAGGCAGGATTAAATAGTCCTGCTGATTAGTGCTCGGGAAACAGGTGAGCGTCCCGAGCACAAGTCAGAGACATGTGGAAACAATAAGCACCCATGGTAACTAAAAACAAACAAGGGTGCACAAAAACAGGAACTAAGGGAGTCCAAAACTAACAGAATATAACAACACATGATCCGGGCCACGGATCATGACACTAGTATAACTTTCACGGTCAACAAATGAATATTATTCCTAAAAGTGTATTCACGTTTCCAATCTTTCATGTGACAATTCAAATTCACTGCAGAATCACACAAATAAAGTCAATCCATTTTGAAAACCGGTGGAAAAAAAACATGTTCCGTGTTGAGATTATACACTACCGTTCAAAAGTTTGGGGTCACATTGAAATGTCCTTATTTTTGAAGGAAAAGCACTGTACTTTTCAATGAAGATAACTTTAAACTAGTCTTAACTTTAAAGAAATACACTCTATACAATGCTAATGTGGTAAATGACTATTCTAGCTGCAAATGTCTGGTTTTTGGTGCAATATCTACATAGGTGTATAGAGGCCCATTTCCAGCAACTATCACTCCAGTGTTCTAATGGTACAATGTGTTTGCTCATTGGCTCAGAAGGCTAATTGATGATTAGAAATCATGTTCACACATCTGAAAACAGTTTAGCTCTTTACAGAAGCTACAAAACTGACCTTCCTTTGAGCATATTGAGTTTCTGGAGCATCACATTTGTGTGGTCAATTAAACGCTCAAAATGGCCAGAAAAAGAGAACTTTCATCTGAAACTCGACAGTCTATTCTTGTTCTTAGAAATGAAGGCTATTCCACAAAATTGTTTGGGTGACCCCAAACTTTTGAACGGTAGTGTATGTGTGGAAGACGATATTTCCTTTCAAAGCCTAACCCTAGTTTTCCATCTCACAGCAAGCCTCAAAGGAGCCTGCAATGTTGTTATTGCGAGTGGGTGCACGTGTGTCGCCAAATATACACACTTCCCTCTAATCACCATGAATATGAGCCGAAACCTTTGCGACGCCCCTTTGACAGTCCAAATGATCATAATTAGCTTTTTCTGAGTCATCTGATATTTATTTCCCCTCCGTTTCTGCCATTTCTTCACAATTTGTGTGTTTTTTCAGAAGCAAGGTAATTACAGACTGCACACACACACATGCATACACACGTGAATGCTCTCTCTCTCTCCGGCACACACACCAGAGAGGCCTTCATGAAGGACTAGAGCACATTTCAAATTTATAAGGGTACTCAGAGAGGTTATGACTCCCTGAAATTTTAATGTTCTGTATCTTTGCAGCTGCAACCTATGGCCATACATCATGCACGGTCTAGTAGCAGAGGCGGGTGAAAGGTGCCTTGCTATTATGGGATATATATGTCATCTCCCCTGTCATGAGCATCTGAGTCAGCTTAGTGATATTCGGGTGATAGATAGAAAGCTGCAGAGATACTCACTAACTGACTAAATCTAGTCCTTTGTAACATATTGTTATTCAAAGTTTCAAATACCAGGAGACATTTTAGCAGTTACCACCTTGTTGCTGTACCGAGTAGACAGCAAGGTCGTGGCGCTGTCAGCTGGGGTTCATAGCGTGATGAGCTCCAAGTGGAGCATGGCAGGCCTGGCGGTGGACAAACCTCCGGGGGAGGTCAGATCTCCAGGTTAGGCGTAGAGAGGTAAAGGTTAGTCACGATGTAACATGCAGGAGCCAAGAGGTTTGAAGTCATGTGAAGGCATTTGACTTTCTGTTTATTGCTACGGATGGATTGCAATGAACTAATTGGCAAATAGTTGCACATCGCAAATGAGGAGCCTTCGCACATAAAGTCTGCGTTGTCTGGTCTGAATTAAACATATTCACAGATCGCTAAGATATATAGATTTTTAATTATTATTATTTAATAAATTTTTTAAAAATTTATTATTTTTCTATTTTATTATGATTTTTTTTTTTAATTCTCTTTAAAACCTCTTAAGGCCCAAGCTGTTTGTTTACATGCTTTTTTATTTCTCTTTGCTATTTGGGCTTATTGGACCCTAATTACAATAAAAACTAATAATCATCTTTTGATATGATGTACTTAGTCCATAAGTAACAAACGTGTACTTCATGTTTAGTGACATGCTAATTCTTATTTTTACACTTTTTTTTTTCCAAATTCCATTGTATGTTATACTCTTTTGACACCACCAGATGGCAGTATAAGTGTCCACATAAGCGGCCATAAGACCCCAATTCAGTAGTGTACTCAATTTTGGAAATAAGAGCTAAAAGGTGCTGTCCACGCATGTGGCCACTAAGCCTTAAGAGGTTTTAGGCAGGGGTCAGGAACCTTTTTGACTGAGAGAGACAAATATATTAAAATGTATTTCCGTGAGAGCCATATAATATTTTTTAACACTGAATACAACTAAATGCGTGCATTTTAAAGTAAGACCAACATGTATGATAAATCTCTCATTCTTTTTGATAACATTGTTATTCTAAAGCTAACCAATAATACATAAAATACTTCTTACCATTAATGCGACTTCTTGAACAGGTAGAAAACGGATTGATGGATTAAAATGCACGAGGATGTTTTATATTTTGAACGTTATTTTTAACACTGTGATTACTAGCGGAATTGTTCATTATTTATCGTGTTAAGCAAAGTCAGCTAAGATTTATCTGAGAACCAGATGCAGTCATTGAAAGAGCTACATCTAGCTGGAAAGCCATAGGTTCCCTACCCCTGATTAAAGGAATACAGTTTTTAAGAGTTTTTTTATATGCCATCTACTCGGTTACTCGCACTTACGTCGGCATCCAAGAGGAGCTTTTGTAACCTGTTTTGAAAAGGTTTTAGCAACATTTTTACACCAATCAATACAAGTATTTTGCGAGAATCGGTTTGAATCGAGAATCGTGTTGAATCAAGAAGTGATTCTGAATAGAAACATCACCCCAAGAATGGGAATACAATCGTGAGTTGTTGTATGTGCACTTTTCTATTCGGGCTCCAGTAGTCTGGAATGCCCACCCGGTAACAGTTAGAGATGCTACCTCAGTAAAAGCATTTAAGTCCCATCCTAAAACTCATTTGTTTATGCTAGCTTTTAAATGGACCCCCCTTTTAGAACAGTTGATCTGCTGTCTCTTTTCTGCTCTACCCCCCTTTCCTGCGTGGAGAGGTTATTAGGTGACCACAGATGAGGCATTAGCTGTTCAAAGTCAGGAACCGGGGTGGACCACTCATCTGTGCATCAGTTGGGGACGTATCTGTGCTGCTGACCTGTCTCTACTCAAGATGATCCCCTGCTGGCCCCACTATGGACTGGACTCTCACACTATTAACTAGATCCATTCGACTTCTAGAGGGATCTCATTGTATCCCATTTTTTCTTGCCCTGTTGTGTGATCTGGGATGTCGTTGTGGCTTGTGCAGCCCTTTGAGACACTTGTGATTAAGGGCTATATAAATAAACTTTGACTGATTGAATGTTGTCTAAGAACATAGCCAGAGTCCACATGTAACACAGAGGTGCTCAATAATGCACACTGTTATTTCCTGTCATTTAGACCATTGTAATGCCCTGCTCTCTGGTCTTTCTAAAAATAATACTAGAAATCTACAATTATTACAAAATACTGTTACTATTTTATGTTTTAATTCAGTGATAAAATTATTAAATATACAGTAGGACAGGGACTAATATGGACCCATTCGTTGCGGTTTACCTGACACATGAAACGTGACGAATTTGGGGCATGCAGTATCCACTTTAGCCACCAGACGGCAGTAGAGTGTGGAATATCTTAAAATGTGTTTTGTGGGAATTCCAACTTTGACCACAGCGTCAGTTGCTATCTAGAGTCTGCAGAATACTCATGACATAAAATACATATCTTAGTTTTTCCAGAATATCTAAGTTTTCGGATTGAACAAGTAGTCTCGCACCACAAAGCTCAGACAAAATTTGGTATGTTTACACTCGACATAACTCCCCTGCAAAAAATCTACTTTGAATAAAAACGTAATTGGAATTAATTTAAAGTAAACGTTATACATGTATCCCAGCAGAAACAAGACATTGATACAACGTTGATTGTACATTAATGTCCTTCAAAACTGACTTTGAAAAAACCTTGAAAAATAATTGCATTTGTAAATTGAGACAACTTTGATGTCCAACGTTGGATCCATGTTGTTGGTTGAGAAATTATCACATTTCATTGGTCAAATCAATGACACAACCTAACTTTGAATAAACGTTTCAACATTGTATTTGTGTTGTAGAATATTGGTTGAAAAATGACCAAAATGTAATGGTCAAATCAACGTCAGAACACAACATTGATTAAACGTTGTCAAAAAGCATGTTGTTTCAACGTTGTATTTGTGTCAAGGACTGTTTTCACTGCTGGACTCTAGAAAGAGGTTCCGCAGCCTCCGAAGCAGAACCTCCAGGTTCTGTAACAGCTTCTTCCCTCAGGCCGTAAGACTCTTGAACGCATCATAATTAAATTATCCCCTCAACTCCCCCCAAAATGGATCAACTCGCTGGAATAAAAAAGACAATATAACATACATCCATAAACGTGGACACATGTGAAAAAGTGCAATATATTTATCTGTACAGTAACTTATTTATTTATTTATATATGCACCTTATTGGTTTTTTATCATGCACTACCATGAGCTTATGTAACTACATTTTGTTCTTATCTATACTGTAAAGTTCAAATTTGAATGACAATGAAAAGGAAGTCTAAGTCTAAGTGTTTAAAATATTAGTTGGAAAATGACCGAAATTCAATGGTCAAATCAACGTCAGAACACAACGTTGTCAAAAAGCATGTTGTTTCAAAGTTAGAGCCACTCAACGTCAGGACCTAATTCAACGAGTTCTCAACGTTGTTTTAATGTCTTGTGCCTGCTGGTATCTGTGAGTCTGCCAAATATCTTTTAAATTGATAGATTCACACACTGATTTTTAGACTCGCCGACTTCCTCTTCCTGGTTGCTGTGATGTGACGAACGTCACAAGTCGAGTCGGACCAATCTTGTTTACTCAGATTTTCTGTCACTTCCTAAGTTGATTTCATGAATTTCATCAATACAAAAAATATACCAAAACTATAAAACCTATTTTCAATCAATCGATCAAAGTTTACTTATATAGCTCTTAATCACACATGTCTCAAAGGGCTGCACAAGCCACAACGACATCCCCGGCTCAGATCCAAGAAAAAACTCAACCCAATGGGAACTACGAGAAACTTTGGAAAGGACCACAGATCCCCCTTTGGGTGACCGGTGCAATCGATGCCGAGTGGATACAGTTATTTTTCTGTTTTTTTTGTTTAACAAACTTTCCAACGACCCCAACCTTTTTAAAAGGGGGTCAACATTAAGAAAGTTATGCCATTTTTAACAAAAAGGTCACACCTAAAACCTGGAGCCCCACTGACTTTGTATTGAAGAGGTGGACCATAAACTAGTGCATTTTCACCGGGTTAAATAATTCATAACTGTCTTAATATTTATCACAGAAAAATTATACTTATATCACTGAAATCATCTTAACAAGACCTATCTGGTAATACTGGTTTCATTTTAAAGACATATATTTTGTACATTTTACACACATACCTAAAATGTGAACTGCACCCATCCCTATCCATAGTACAGTGTTTGTACTTTGTTTGTTTTCTTTACCGTGTTTGGTATTTTTTCCTTTCCAGTGCTCTTATTTTCAATGGCACTTCCTTTTTGCCTCATTACTTTGGCCGCAGCGCTGTCGCCCACGCCTGTCCCTTATTGGCAATCTTAGCATACCTGTTCCAGGTTGCCAATCAGACTTCTTTATAAACCAGCCTGCTCTGCACACAGAGCTCGATCATTGTTTCCTGTTTTCAATTGCATGTTCCCTGCACGTGCACTTCCCAGTTGCACTATTTTTCCTTTTGACATTAAAGTCATGTTTATCTGCGCTACGCCTGTCATCTCTGCATCTCGGGGTTCGAGGCCAACAGAACCTAAGAGTACAGTGCAGTTACTTATCTTACAATTTCTGTTTATAAGGAGCAAAGTCAAGATGACTAAAAATATTCAGTTAACTTTTTTTTCACCTTCATCATCTATCAGTTTTTTCTTGAAAATCCTGACACTGGCTTTGCTTGGACTAATTAGGTGCTCATTTGCCTGTATTCCCTGAGCCCATCTGCCCATGTGGCTGTCACTTGGCATATTTGATGATATACCATGAAAGCAAAGGACTGCTCTCTCCTTGGTGAAGTCGCAATAAGAGAAAAGGTTACAAATCACTCCCTTTTGGGAGTTATTCAACTCTTGCATCCTGGTGTAATTGAGCTAGTTCTTGTTTAAGCGAGTGCAAGGAAACTCAATTATAAGAAACTTCTGTTATGATCCGTTGCCTGGATCATAGTTTGTTTTTTTGTTTTTTTTATGTCTCTTGTTGTTTTAGTTCTGTTTCTGCACCCCTGTTTTGTGTCTCCTTGGTTATTTATTGTTTTCACCCGCCTCTGTTTAGTGTTCGGGATGCTCACCTGTTCCTGGGCACTAATCAGAGAGCTATTTAGTAGGGCTGTGAATCTTTGGGTGTCCCATGATTCGATTCAATAACGAATCTTGGGGTCACCATTTTTTTTTAATTCAACACGATTCTCGATTCAAAAACAATTTTTTCCAGATTCAAAAGGATACTCTATTCATTCAATACATAGGATTTCAGCAGGATCTACCCCAGTCTGCTGACATGCAAGCAGAGTAGTAGATTTTTGTAAAAAGCTTTTATAATTGTAAAAGACAATGTTTTATCAACTGATTGCAATAATTTAAATTTGTTTTAACTATTAAATGAACCAAAAATAAGACTTATTTTATCTTTGTGAAAATATTGGACACAGTGTGTTGTCGAGCTTATGAGATGCGATGCAAGTGTAAGCCACTGTGACACTATTGTTCATTTATTTTTATTTTTACAAATGTCCAATGATAATGTCAATGAGGGATTTTTAATCACTGCTATGTTGAAATTGTAACTAATATTGATACTGTTGTTGATAATATTCATTTTTGTTTCACTACTTTTGGTTTGTTCTGTGTCGTGTTTGTGTCTCCTCTCAATTGCTCCGTTTATTGCAGTTCTGAGTGTTGCTGGGTTGGGTTTGGTTTTGGGACTGAATTGCATTGTTATGGTATTGGTGTGTATTGTTTTCTTGGATTGATTAATTAAAAAATAAAAATAAAAAATCAAATAAAAAAATAAATAAATAAATAAATAAAAATCGATTTTAAAAAAATGAGAATCGATTCTGAATCGCACAACGTGAGAATCACGATTCGAATTAGAATCGATTTTTTCCCACACCCCTACTATTTAGTCCTGCCTTTTGTTTGCTTAATGCAACTGTCACGTTGGTTCCCTATGGTTTCTTCTTGCGCCAAGTCCCGTCTTAGTGTTCCTTGTAAGCTATTCTGTTAGCCCCCCATGCTACAGGCATTCCCCGTGCAATCGTAACGCTCTCCTTGTGTTTGCTTGTTTTAGGAGGGGGGTACTGTTATGATCCGTTGCCCGGATCATAGTTTGTTTACGTTTTATGTCTCCTGTTGCCTTAGTTCTGTTTCATCACCCCTGTTTTTTTTGTCTCCTTGGTTGCCATGGTTATTTATTGTTTTCACCTGCCTCTGATTAGTGTTCGGGACGCTCACCTGTTCCCGGGCACTAATCAGAGAGCTGTTTAGTCCTGCCTTAGTGTTCCTTGTTAGCTATTCTGTTAGCTCCCCGTGCTGTAGGCATTCCCGTGCAATCGGCACGCTTTCCTTGTGTTTGCTTGTTTTGTTCGTTTTTGTATTTTTTAATGATTTATTGGAATAAATCATTTCCAAGCGTGCAGGTAGGTCTTGTCTTCGGAGTTCCTGCTGCATCGCTTGGGAGAAAAATCTGCGCATCACCATGCGTCCTCGCCATTACAACCTCAAGCATAATGGATTATTTGAAATAATACTGAATAATAGGGCAGCTGTTCATATTACTCCAAGTGCATATCAGCATTGAAAACTTATTTTCACAAAATTCTGTGTAAATAATGGAGAGAGTTGACGGCAGCGGGGGGAAAAGATTGAATTTATAAAGTAATACGGCCAAGCCTGCTTGGGCAGCATGACTCATGCTCACAGGTATGAGAGGTGATCACCCACACTACAGGGAAGCAATGCAATAAATTGGGGGTTGCAAAACAAAACTATTCAACACGCTCTTGCACTCTCTACAAAGCTGGTAAAAAATCAAATATGAAACATTCCGCGCCGCCCTGCAGTGCACAGCAACATAACACACTTCTTTGTGTTGGACATTCATATTCCCCGGATGCATCTCGAAAAAGCCTGGAGAGGTGATCCATGGTGTGCAACCTCATTCTCAATGCTCGTCACACATGAATGATCAGAGCCTGTTCCGGGAGGGAATTGGGTTCCATATTGTGTCGTACACAATAAACTGTCGACACGGCACACAAGCATATTCTCGCAAAGCGCTGAGTGATTGCGGTTATGGGGAGATAAAGGAAGGCAGTGTAGGAGAATCAAATATGAATAATAAACAGTGAGACACAAATAGGAGCCTCGATGAGGAGGAGGCATCATAGAATGCTAATTCATGTTGAACTCATGCGGTGTGTTTTAATGCAAGAAAAGGTGATGTTGATGATGTCTGAACATTGATTGCCTCGTTTGAATTAGTAATGCGATATGGTAATGTAATGGATTTATTTCTTACATACATGCCAGACAAATCACATTGAGAGCGTACTGATTCTTACTGATAGTTTTGTTGACGTCCTGTGTTTTAATAGAATAGGGAATGATATTTTACGGTTTTGGTACTGTTGGTGGCGTGACCACAGGATGCAGAGATAGCAGGCAACACACAAGTGGCACCAGGTGGACCACGGCGGTTGAGTCAAAAACGAGGCTGAACTGAAAATATGGGAAAGTAACAAGTATTCAACCTGTCATGATCAATGTTCCCACTAACTTTTCATGTGTCTGAGTAAACGCAAAGACTCTGTGCACCGACTCGGTGCATTTGCAAACAGCTAAAATGATGTATAAAGCAAACTATAACCTGCTACCCAAGAATATACAACAATTCTTCTCAACAAAAGAGGAGAAATATAACCTTAGAGAAAAAATTGTATGCACGTACAACACTTAAAGGCCTACTGAAATGAAATGTTTTTATTTAAACGGGGATAGTAGATCCTTTCTATGTGTTATACTTGATCATTTTGCAATATTGCCATATTTTTGCTGAAAGGATTTAGTATAGAACAACGACGATAAAGATCGCAACTTTTGGTATCTGATAAAAAAAAAGGCTTGCCCCTACCGGAAGTAGCGTGATGTAGTCAATTAAACATTTCCGCAAAGTTCCCTATTGTTTACAATGATGGCCGCCAGAAGTGAGAGCGATTCGGACCGAGAAAGCGACGATTTCCACATTAATTTGAGCGAGGATGAAAGATTTGTGGATGAGGAAAGTGCAAGTGAAGGACTAGTGGGGAGTGGAAGTGATTCAGATAGGGAAGATGCTGTGAGAGCCGGGGGTGACCTGATATTCAGCTGGGAATGACTACAACAGTAAATAAACACAAGACATATATATACTCTATTAGCCACAACACAACCAGGCTTATATTTAATATGCCACAAATTAATCCCGCATAAAAACACCTAGGTGTTTATTATGCTAGCTCCTAGCTCCTAGCTCCTAGCTCCTAGCTACTAGCTCCCGTCCATATAACCCGCCAATACAATTCAAACACCTGCACAACACACACACTCACTCAGCCCAAAGGACTGTTCACGTAACCCAAGGTTCATAAAGCTTATATATTTAACCAAAGTTACGTACGTGACACGCACGTACGGGCAAGCGATCAAATGTTTGGAAGCGCGCGGGTGGGACCTGATATTCAGCTGGGAATGACTACAACAGTAAATAAACACAAGACATATATATATACTCTATTAGCCACAACACAACCAGGCTTATATTTAATATGCCACAAATTAATCCCGCATAAAACACCTAGGTGTTTGTTATGCTAGCTCCTAGCTCCTAGCTACTAGCTCGATCTAGTTATAGCTTGAGCGGGTTATATGGACGGGATCCTGTCCATATAACCCGCCAATACAATTCAAACACCTGCACAACACACACACTCACTCAGCCCAAAGGACCATTCACCTAACCCAAGGTTCATAAAGCTTATATATTTAACCAAAGTTACGTACGTGACACGCAAGCGATCAAATGTTTGGAAGCGCAGCTGCATACTCACGGTATCGCGTCTGTGTCTGTGTATCCAAATCAAAGTCCTCCTGGTAAGAGTCTCTGTTGTCCGAGTTCTTCGATCTTGACTGCATCTTTCGGGAATGTAAACAATGAAACACCGGCTGTGTTGTGTTGCTGACTTCCCTCGCAAAATACTCCGCTTCGCACCGACAACTTTCTTCTTTGCTTGCTCAGCTTCTTTCTCCATGATGCAATGAACAAATTGCAACAGATTCACCAACACAGATGTCCAGAATACTGTGGAATAATGAGATGAAAACAGAGCTATTTTGTATTGGCTTCAATGGGGAGCCATACCTCTGTTTCACTGGCTACGTCACGCGCATACGTCATATCCAAAGGCGTTTTCAACCGGAAGTTTAGCGGGAAATTTAAAATTGCACTTTATAAGTTAACCCGGCCGTATTGGCATGTGTTGCAATGTTAAGATGTCATCATTGATGTATAAACTATCAGACTGCGTGGTCGGTAGTAGTGGGTTTCAGTAGGCCTTTAAAACCTTCAGCATATCAGTATGTGGAATTAATTTATGGAATGGACTAAGCAAAGAAGTCAAACAACTTACAAATATGATCCAGTTTAAGAAACTATTCAAACTACAAGTGTTTACAAAGTACAAGGAAGAAGAATTGGGAAAAATGAACTTATTGAAAATAAGATACTATTCATCTCATTAAGTGAATCATAACTGACTTAACTATGTAAGAAGATCTCTGTTTTATTTAGAATTTATTGATGTATTTTGTGTACGAATTGAGAACAGGAAGTGAACATATGCGTTAGTATCAATCAATCAATCAATCAATCAATGTTTATTTATATAGCCCTAAATCACAAGTGTCTCAAAGGGCTGTACAAGCCACAACGACATCCTCGGTACAGAGCCCACATACGGGCAAGGAAAAACTCACCCCAGTGGGACGTCGGTGAATGACTATGAGAAACCTTGGAGAGGACCGCATATGTGGGTAACCCCCCCCTCTAGGGGAGACCGAAAGCAACGGATGTCGAGTGGGTCTGACATAACATTGTGAAAGTCCAGTCCACAGTGGATCCAACACATCAGCGGGAGTCCAGTCCATAGTGGGGCCAACAGGAAACCATCCCGAGCGGAGACGGGTCAGCAGCGCAGAGATGTCCCCAACCGATGCACAGGCTAGTGGTCCACCCGGGGTCCCGACTCTGGACAGCCAGCACTTCATCCATGGCCACCGGACCTATGCAACTCCCCCTCGCAAGGGACAGGGGAGAAGAGGAGAGAAGAAAAGAAACGGCAGATCAACTGGTCTAAAAAAGGGGGGGTCTATTTAAAGGCTAGATTATACAAATGAGTTTTAAGACGGGACTTAAATGCTTCTACTGAGGTAGCATCTCTAACTGTTACCGGGAGGGCATTCCAGAGTACTGGAGCCCGAATAGAAAACGCTCTATAGCCCGCAGACTTTTTTTTGGCTCTGGGAATCACTAATAAGCCGGAGTTCTTTGAACGCAGATTTCTTGTCGGGACATATGGTACAATACAATCGGCGAGATAGGCTGGAGCTAAACCGTGTAATATTTTATACGTAAGTAGTAAAACCTTAAAGTCGCATCTTAAGTGCACAGGAAGCCAGTGCAAGTGAGCCAGTATAGGCGTAATATGATCAAACTTTCTTGTTTTTGTCAAAAGCCTTGCAGCCGCATTTTGTACCAACTGTAATCTTTTAATGCTAGACATAGGGAGGCCCGAAAATAATACGTTACAGTAATCGAGACGAGACGTAACGAACGCATGCATAATGATCTCAGCGTCGCTAGTGGACAAGATGGAACGAATTTTAGCGATATTACGGATAGTAATTGCTGTGAAGTAGAAAGGGGGTGAAATAGATACACCTTGCTTCTTCATACTCCTTTTTGGACAAAATATACACAATATGTGATCATTTTGAAGCTTTATAGATGTTTGAAATAAACTTAAACTTCAAACTTCAAACTTTACTTGTCCAAAAGCTGACATCATAACAAGTTGAATGGGTTATGAAAGGAATCATATTACAGCAGTCATTTCCATTAAATTAGTTTCTAATGAAGGTGATTTGGCCCACTTACAAATATTGTATTTCATGAGTGGTGTACGAATATTGTATTTCTCGTTGCGGCGCCTGCTTGAGAAGAATTTGAGACATTTGTGTTCACCTTAAAATGTTTACATTTCGCATAATGCAATGTGTGCTGTACGACAAGCACGGAATACAGCGTACATCTTTATATCTTTTTTTTCCGGTAAAACACAATAGCACAGTTTTTCTTAGCATTTTTGTAATCTAGTAACAGTATTTCATGATTAATATCCATAATTAACATTCTCAATAAATGACTCTAGAATAAACACACATGTAATTGGAGAGTGGGGCTGTATAGTAGTCAATTGATTTGCCGTAAGAGATCATTAGCATCAAACTGAAGGCCCAAGAGCCTGATCTGGCACACCACTACTGAAATGCGATTTTCTTATTCAAACGGGAATATCAGGTCCATTCTATGTGTCATACTTGATCATTTCGCGATATTGCCATATTTTTGCTGAAAGGATTTAGTAGAGAACATCGACGATAAAGTTCGCAACTTTTGGTCGCTGGTAAAAAAGCCTTGCCTGTACCGGAAGTAGCAGACGATATGCGCGTGACGTCACCGGTTGTGGAGCTCCTCACATCTGCACATTGATTACAATCATGGCCACCAGCAGCGAGAGCGATTCGGACCGAGAAAGCGACGATTTCCCCATTAATTTGAGCGAGGATGAAAGATTTGTGGATGAGGAAAGTGAGAGTGAAGGACTAGAGGGCAGTGGAAGCGATTCAGATAGGGAAGATGCTGTGAGAGGCGGGTGGGACCTGATATTCAGCTGGGAATGACTAAAACAGTAAATAAACACAAGACATATATATACTCTATTAGCCACAACACAACCAGGCTTATACCGTATGTAATATGGCACAAATTAATCTCGCATATAAATAATAAATAAATGGGTTATACTTGTATAGCGCTTTTCTACCTTCAAGGTACTCAAAGCGCTTTGACAGTATTTCCACATTCACCCATTCACACACACATTCACGCACTGATGGAGGGAGCTGCCATGCAAGGCGCTAACCAGCACCCATCAAGGGCAAAGGGTGAAGTGTCTTGCCCAAGGACACAACAGACGTGACTAGGATGGTAGAAGGTGGGGATGGAACCCCAGTAACCAGCAACCCTCCGATTGCTGGCACGGCCACTCTACCAACTTCGCCACGCTGTCCCGCATAACAAACACCTCCCCCCTCCCGTCCATATAACCCGCCAATACAAATCAAACACCTGCACAACACACTCAATCCCACAGCCCAAAGTACCGTTCACCTCCCCAAAGTTCATACAGCACATATATTTCCCCAAAGTTACGTACGTGACATGCACATAGCGGCACGCACGTACGGGCAAGCGATCAAATGTTTGGAAGCCGCAGCTGCGTACTGCGTTATACATACAAATTAAACAAAATGCTTATGGCAAAATTCTGGCTGCGTACTCACGTACCGCGTCTGCGTATCCAACTCAAAGTCCTCCTGGTAAGAGTCTCTGTTGTACCAGTTCTTCACAGGCCAATGGTAAAGCTTGACTGTCATCTTTCGGGAATGTAAACAATGAAACATCGGCTGTGTTTGTGTTGCTGCAGCCGGCCGAAATACACTGCTTCCCACCTACAGCTTTCTTCTTTGCTGTCTCCATTGTTCATTGAACAAATTGCAAAAGATTCACCAACACAGATGTCCAGAATACTGTGGAATTTTGCGATGAAAACAGACGACTTAATAGCTGGCCACAATGGTGTCCCAAAATGTCCTCTACAATCCGTGATGTCACGCGCAGGCGTCATCATACCGAGACGTTTTCAGCAGGATATTTCGCGCAACATTTAAAATTGCACTTTAGTAAACTAACCCGGCCGTATTGGCATGTGTTGCAATGTTAAGATTTCATCATTGATATATAAACTATCAGACTGCGTGGTCGGTAGTAGTGGGTTTCAGTAGGCCTTTAAAAGCTTGAACTGTATAGTGGCCATTAATGCTGTTTCTTTTGAGTGGTTGCTATAGAAATTATTGACTGTACTCAAACGCCCGAGCAGAAAATGTATATGTATCCATCCATCCACCTTCTTCCGCTTATCAGAGGTAGGGTCAGCCTAAACAGGGGAGGATAGGAATGTAGTTCGACCGTTCAATTGCTGTGTCCCTCTTCACCACTACGGATTGATACAGGGTGCGCATCACTGCAGATGCCACGCTGAGCCGCCTGTCGGTTTCACAATACACTCTTACTTTTAGCATAATACTACCACCACCATGCTTGACGGTAGGCATGATGTTCTTGGGATTAAAGGCCTCACCTTTTCTCCTCCAAACATATTGCTGGGTATTGTGGCCAAACAGCTCAATTTTTGTTTCATCTGACCACAGAACTTTCCTCCAGAAGGTCTTATCTTTGTCCATGTGATGTCAGAGGAAACAACAATTGAGCTGTTTGGCCACAATACCCAGCAATATGTTTGGAGGAGAAAAGGTGAGGCCTTTAATCCCAGGAACACCATCCCCACCATCAAGCCGTTCCCAGTCTGTGGAACGCTCTCCCTGACCACCTGAGGGTGCCACCGACTGTGGATGCTTTTAAAAAAGGCTTAAAAACCCTTCTTTTTAAAAAAGCCTTTTTTTTTTAGATATATGCATACTAGTTCTAGCTATTTGGCTGTTCTAGTTTTTATTTTATTTCATTTTTATTATCTTTTTATTTACTTTTATTTTATTTTTTTATTTTTTATTATTATTATTATTATTATTATTATTATTATTATTATTATTATTATTATTATTATTTTTAATACACTGTAGCACTTTGACGTTATTTACTCAATGTGAAGTGCTTTTTACAAATAAAATCTATTATTATTATTATTATTATTATTATTATTATTATTATTATTATTATTATAAGCATGGTGGTGGTAGTATTATGCTCTGGGCCTGTTTTGCTGCCAATAGAACTGGTACTTTATAAAGAGTAAATGGGACAATGAAAAAGGAGGATTACCTCCAAATTCTTCAGGACAACCTAAAATCATCAGCCCGGAGGTTGGGTCTTGGGCGCAGTTGGGTGATCCAAAAGGACAATGACCCCAAACACACGTCAAAAGTGGTAAAGGAATGGCTAAATCAGGCTAGAATTAAGGTTTTAGAATGACCTTCCCAAAGTCCTGACTTAAACGTGTGGACAATGCTGAAGAAACAAGTCTATGTCAGAAAACCAACAAATGTAGCTGAACTGCACCAATTTTGTCAAGAGGAGTGGTCAAAAATTCAACCAGGAGCTTGTGGATGGCTACCAAAAGCGCCTTATTGCAGTGAAACTTGCCAAGAGACATGGAACCAAATATTAACATTGCTGTATGTATACTTTTGACCCAGCAGATTTGGTCACATTTTCAGTAGACCCATAATACATTCATAAAAAAAATAAAACTTCATGAATGTTTTTTGTGACCAACAAGTATGTGCTCCAATCACTCTATCACAAAAAAATAAGGGTTGTAGAAATTATAGGAAACTCAAGACAGCCATGATATTATGTTCTTTACAAGTGTATGTCAATTTTTGACCATGACTGTATGCTTTGAATAGGCAAAACAACATTAAATGAATAGCACAATATGTCGACTACTAATATCAGCCACAAATAGCTAGCGTGCTGTCCCTGGTTATGAATTGTGCATGCTGTGCTTTATTTAGGATTTACATTCAGAGTTGTTCCTGTGTGGGTGGTGTAGACGTGCATAGGTGTGTCATATTAATACTCCCTTGCTGTTATATTCCTCACATCAATTCCAGGGTTGGGTATTTACAATTTCAATCGCTGGCTGCTCCCCCGGTGGAAAAGGGACTAATGATCTAATGATTACTTCAGTCTCACGGCTGAAATTAGTTTTGACGTGCGTTATTATGACTGACAGATTGCTTGAGGGTCTGATATGAAAGACTCCCTGGCGGGTATCAAAGCTGTGATTTTTGTAATTGGATTGACGCTTGAGCTTTACTTGTTATTGTACCTCCGATGCACGTGTTACGTATCGATTTACTGCCTTATTGGTCAATGCGTAGATTCTGGTGAGGTTGAATCGTTTTACTGGTACAATTACTGTGCACGCTAATGGCCATTGTGTGCAGAGTTGTGACAAGAACAGCTGCTCGTGGCTAAATGTGCAAAAAAAAGCTTGGAGTAAAGCTCCTGGGCATGTTAATGCTCATGAGCAGCAGGCTTGTTTGGAGAGTCTGACATTACTACGCTCGAGTTAACAGCCGTGCATCCCAGATACATGTTTGGGGAAGTGCGATTTGTGCCGCACGTGCCGGGTGTTGTTGATAGACTACCGGTGACTGTGTTGGCATCGTCAGCAGCCAGGTCACAAATTAGATGCAGCGAGAGGAAATGTGACAATAAAACATTCACACGCAGGTTACTAGTGCGCCATCAGTGAGGCACATACGTCTAAAGAAAACCAAAAAAAAAACATTTAATATGTATTATTATCTACCATTCATATTTGAGCACAATGAATAAATCATCTGACAGAATTCTGAATCCTCATTCCACATTAAAAATGAAGAAGATGCTTCCTACGGGTTTTAATGAGCCTGAAAGGTTGGAGGGGAAGGACGTGATGTATGTCTTGTTGTTGAGACAAGTCACCTTTACTTAGTTAAGAGTGTAACGTCTTCCTGTACTGCTGCATAATAGCCGCTCGTTATCGTGAAAATGCATTTGAAATATTTTTCTAAATATCAATCAAGATATGACATTTTGGGGGGAATTTTGCCCAATTCTTATATCAAACAAGAACGCACATGTACTGTTATTCTATTTCCTGTGCATTCTATGTAGTGTTGTCCCGATACCAATATTTTGGTACCGGTACCAACATTATTTTGATACTTTTCTAAATAAAGGGGACCACAAAAAATGGCATTATTGGCTTTATTTTAACAAAGAATCTTAGGGAACATTAAACATATGTTTCTTATTGCAAGTTTGTCCTTAAATGAAATAGTGAACATACAAGACAACTTGTCTTTTTGTAGTAAGTAAACAAACAAAGGCTCCTATTTTAGTCTGCTGACATATGCAGTAACATATTGTGTCATTTATCATTCTATTATTTTGTCAAAATTATTAAGGACAAGTGGTAGCAAATGAATTATTAATATACTTGTTCATTTACTGCTTACTTTGTCTTTTAACATGTTCTGTCTACACTTCTGTTAAAATGTGATAATCACTTATTCTTCTGTTGTTTGATACTTTACATTAGTTTTGGATGATACCACAAATTTGGGTATCAATCCGATACCAAGTTGTTACAGGTAGTAATGTCCGATAATGGCTTTTTTGTCGATATCCGATATTCCGATTTTGTCCAACTCTTAATTACCGATTCCGATACCAACCGATACCGATATATACAGTCGTGGAATTAACACATTATTATGCCTAATTTTGTTGTGATGCCCCGCTGGATGCATTAAACAATGTAACAAGGTTTTCCAAAATAAATCAACCCAAGTTATGGAAAAAAATGCCAACATGGCACTACCATATTTATTATTGAAGTCACAAAGTGCATTATATTGTAGTGTCCTGGAAGAGTTAGTGCTGCAAGTGGTTCTGGGTATTTGTTCGGTTGTGTTTATGTTGTGTTACGGTGCGGATGTTCTCCCGAAATGTGTTTGTCATTCTTGTTTGGTGTGGGTTCACTGTGTGGCGCATATTTCTAACAGTGTTAAAGTTGTTTATACGACAACCCTCAGTGTGACCTGTATGGCTGTTGACCAAGTATGCTTGCAGTCACTTGTGTGTGTGAAAAGCCGTAGATAAAGGAAGTGCCTTTAATGTTTATTGGCGCTCTGTACTTCTCCCTACGTCCGTGTACACAGCGGCGTTTTAAAATGTCATGAATTTTACTTTTTTAAAACCGATACCGATAATTTTGAAACGGATACCGATCATTTCCGATATTACATTTTAAAGCATTTATCGGCCGATAATATCGGCAGTCCGATATTATCGGACATCCCTAGTTACAGGATGGTCATATTCAAAGTCATCATGTGTCCAGGGACATATTTCCTGAGTTTATAAACATTATTATACATTTAAAAAAAAACAAAAGAATGATGACAAAAAATATCAACGTAATCATAGTAGTATCAACTATATTTGCTCCTGTAGTTGGTATCATTAGAGTGAATGTTAGGTGTAGATCCACCAATGGCGTTTGTTTACATTTTGACACCGGTGTTGCTACGGTGTGTAGTGTGTAGCGATTACTCAACGTCTATTTTTGTACTCCATAACTATTGTGAAGCCATGAAGTGGTTGCGGCCGTCAAGTAGGACCACCAATTTCAGCCTACAAGCACAGTGTCCTGTTGTTGGTTGTTGTAAAATGTTCTTTATCACATTGTTTACTTCTACGCGTCCATTAGAAGATATTAATCATGTATGATGGCTCAGGTGTGATTCACTACAATAGTCTAACAGCTGCTGACGGTGAGGCAAGCAAGGTTTACTGTTAAGAGAAATGTGGCAATAGGCTACACTGAAACACAGGGTAAGAATACACTTCCAGGTCAGAGGTAACTATGACGTGCGCATTTTTTTCACGCACGCGTACTAGGTCGCGTTGCGCCGGCGGACGAAGGGGTGGAGGGGGTCTTAAAGGCCTACTGAACCCACTACTACCGACCACGCAGTCTGATAGTTTATATATCAATGATGAAATCTTAACATTGCAACACATGCCAATACGGCCGGGTTAACTTATAAAGTGCAATTTTAAATTTCCCGGGAAACTTCCGGTTGAAAACGTCTCGGTATGATGACGTTAGCGCGTGACGTCACGGATTGTGCGGAAGTATTGGGACACCGTTGTGTCCCAATACAAACAGCATCTGTTTTCATCGCAAAATTCCACAGTATTCTGGCCATCTGTGTTGGTGAATCTTTTTCAATTTGTTTAATGAACAATGGAGACTGCAAAGAAGAAAGCTGTAGGTGGGATCTGTGTATTAACGGCTGGCTACAGCAACACAACCAGGAGGACTTTGAGTTGGATAGCAGACGCGCTATCCGACGCTAGCCGCCGACCGCGCCACCGATGATCGTGGTGAAGTCCTTCGTCGCGCCGTCAAATGCTGGAACGCAGGTGAGCACGGGTGGTGATGAGCAGATGAGGGCTGTCGTAGGTGGAGAGCTAATGTTTTTATCATAGCTCTGACGAGGTCCCGTAGCTAAGTTAGCTTCAATGGCGTTGTTAGCAACAGCATTGCTAGGCGTCGCCAGGCATTAACCGTGTGGTTACAGGTCCAGGGTTTAGTTCAGTGTCTCCTGATAGTAGAAGTAATAGTAGTATTGTTGATCTTTGGTCTATCCTTCCAGTCAGGGGCATGTTTCTTCTGTTTCTATCCACAGTTAAGCACAATGCTATCACGTTAGCTTTGTAGCTAAAATGCTTCGCCGATGTATTATTGTGGAGATAAAAGTCACTGTGAATGTCCATTTCGCGTTCTCGACTCTCATTTTCAAGAGGATATAGTATCCGAGGTGGTTTAAAATACAAATCCGTGATCCACAATAGAAAAAGGAGAAAGTGTGGAATCCAATGAGCCCTAGCTTGTACCTAAATTACGGTCAGAGCGAAAAAATATACATCCTGGCGTCCTGCACTGCACTCTAGTCCTTCACTCTCACTTTCCTCATCCACAAATCTTTCATCCTCGCTCAAATTAATGGGGTAATCGTTGCTTTCTCGGTCCGAATCGCTCTCGCTGCTGGTGTAAACAATGTGTAGATGTGAGGAGCCTTTCAACCTGTGACGTCACGCTACTTCCGGTACAGGCAAGGCTTTTTTTATCAGCGACCAAAAGTTGCAAACTTTATCGTCGATGTTCTCTACTAAATCATTTCAGCAAATATATGGCAATATCGCGAAATGATCAAGTATGACACATAGAATGGATCTGCTATCCCCGTTTAAATAAGAAAATCTCATTTCAGTAGGCCTTTAAAGGACCATTGTGTGCGTGTGGACAAGGATAAGGTTAGGTGGAATTGACCCTGGATAACCTTAGCCGTGTAGAAGGAGCCTTATTCAATGTTAATGACAGTTTTTCGGTTTAGTGTTGTCTTTTTTTGGTTTTGGCGTTTCTTCCAGTTGAGCGGTCTGTGGAGGGCGGCGTGGCCTGCGAACCTGCAAAGAAACGGGGTGTGCCAGGACCGGCTTTGAGATCAGTGACAGGTGCGTAGATGGCCCACCTGGGCCTGCTTATCTAATCAACTGTCGCTCTGTTAAATGGCAGCAGCCGGGGAGGAGAGAGGAGTTGGTGGTGGAGCGACAGCGAGAGCGCGAGAGAGAGAGACCAAGAGACACTTGCTGAAAAGCACAAACAAAAAAGACTTATTGAAAAATAAAACTGTCTAAACCCTGAAACGGAGCGGTCATGTCGGTGATTGGTAGTCCGAGGAACCCGGAGAAAAGAAACTTCCACACGGTCTTATTTTCGTTCCAACTTCCTGTTTTGGTTTGTTCTGCAGTGACTCTAGCCCTGATTCTCCTCACCTGTTCCTGGTCGGCATTTAGGAGGCTCACCAGCCAATGAGGAGTGTTTATCGAGCTGCCCCTGAATGCTGGTTCACCGTCTTTATGTTCATGTCTCGCGTGGCCGTTTGTTCGACCTGTGCCATTTTCCTTCTGCCTGGTACCTAATTAAATGACCTTCTTATGCCTGCTGTCTCTGCATCTCGGGGTCGCGCGGCCGTGACAATGGGACCCAGTGGGGCACAGACTTCCACCAAGACTGATATGTTTAATTATTCCGCAAATGATGAGTAAAAAAAAAAAAAAAAAAGTACAAACTTTGTCTCATTAGCCATTGAATACATACATAATTAACACAGTAGCCTTTTTCCCATTTTCTGGAAGTAATGAAGTAATGAATAATGTTGTAAGGCTGGGATTCTCACACTGCGGTTCTCCATCGAGCGCAGTCCTTCTCAAATAGTGGGGCGTTCGACCCCTTTGGGGGCCGCGGTGCGATGCCTGGGGGGTGCTTGTGACCTTGGTGAACATGCTTTTTTTTGATGTACCAAAATATGACGAAGCGAATGGAGCACTTGGTTTCACTGTAGCCACCGTGGGAGACGAGGGAAGACCAGTATTTTGTTTCCTTTAATGTTAATAAGCTACAATGTTATGCAGAGGTGTACTTATAACAATTTTATAGACAAACTAGATGAGGCAATTTCTGAAGGAATTGCGTGTGAATGCTCGAATGCTGGAGTTGAACTGAAATGCTGACAGAATGTGGTACGAATGTAAGAATAGTTTGAATGTTGAAGAGTTTGAATTTCCAGGAAAACAGTCATTTGGTTTGGAACTTGAGAAAGTGTTAGTTTGAATGTCTAGGATGAGTTGAATGTGTTGATGTTGGAATGGTTTGAATAGGTTGAAAAATGTGGGAATTGTGCCACTTGGAAAAATGTCTGATTCATATAAATGGGAACTTCCTGGAAATTTGGGAATTTTGGTAAAAGCGGGATTTTTTGGAAAATGATTAGGGTCATGAATGTCCTGAATGAGCTGAATTGGTTGGTGTTGGAATTGTTTAAATCGGTCAAGAAATGTTGAAGTAGTAAAGTTTTTTTAATCAAAAATGGTATTACGAAATTCCGGGAAAACTAGGAATTTTTCAAGTTCTTAAACCAACTTAGTTTTTTGTCCTGACTAAGAGGAATTGTTTGACAGTGGAACGTTTGAAATGGGTTGAACAATGTGAAAGGAGTCATCGCACTAAAAAAGGTTGGAAACAAGGTTGGAAAAAAAAACAGGAATTCCTGGAAATATGTTGAACGTGGAAAATGGTTGTTTGACTTTCCAGGATGAGTTCAATGTGTTTAAAGTGGAATGGTTTGAACCGGTTGAAAAATGTGGGAATTGTGAATGTTTGGAAAATGGACAATTCATTGTGAATGGGAAAAATGTTCCTAAAAACTGGGAATTCTACAAAATCCGGGATTTGTTTTACAATTGTTGGAAAAAAGCACACAATTCCTGAACAGGCTGAATAGTTTGAAGTTGAAACGGTTTGAATCGGATAAAAAATGTGGGAATTGTGGAACTTTGAAAAATGTCCCATTCATTTCAATGGGAATTAAATGGGAATTTGGGGATTTCGGGAAAATAGGGAATTAAAAAAAAAAAGCAAAACAATTTGAATGTTCTGAATGAGTTTAAATAGTTGGTGTTGGAATTTTTCAAATCGATCGAGAAATGTTGAAGTAGTAACATGTTGAATTAAGAAATGGTATTACAGAATTCCTGGAATTTCGTGAAAACCGGGAATTTTTACAGTTAAAAAAAAACGTAGTTTTTGTCCTGATTAAGAGGAATGTTTTGACCGTAAAACAGTTGAAATGTTTTGAAAAATGTGGGAGGAGTAGTCGCCAGAAAAAAGGTTGGAAACAGGACTTTGGGAAAGCAGGAATTCTGGAAAATGCTGGAATTTTTTTGAACTAAAAAAAACACTAGTTTACATTTCCAGGATGGTGAAATGTGTTGAAGGCAGAATGGTTTGAATCGCTTGAAAAATGTGGAAAGGGTGGACGTTTGAAAAATGGCCAATTCATTTTGTAGGGAAAAATGTCCCGGAAAACCTGGAATTCTGGGAAATCTGGGAATTTTGGGAATTTTTCAAGGCAAAGCCTGCAATTCCCTAATAGGTTGAACAGTTTGAAGTTGGAACCGTTTGAAATCTGGAGAAGCAGAAGAAGAAGAAGAAAAACCATATGTGTGAATGCTTTGGAGCATTCACACAATTATACGATTTATAGACACGTAGAGAGTGGGGTGGGGACAAAATCATTGTTTCTTCCTAAGGGCGGCGTAACAGAAAATATTTGCCAAATACTGACCGAGTGGTACGCCAAAGAATCATCTAAATATCCAAACACAGTGTTACTGTTCAAGCAGTGTGTAATGTTACAGTGGCTAAAAATATTAAATATACTTGTTTGCCTTGTTTTTAATTAATATTTATACCCACTACGCTACTGTATTTTAGTGTTGGTCATTATTGTGGTACTTGGAGAGCCAAGTGTTTTCTGAGGTGGCACTTGGTGAAACAAGTTTGAGAACCACTGTTTTAAGGGGTTGTTTAACATTCTTAACTTTTTTAAAAAGGTAGGTATTGTTTAAAATGAGTGACAAGATCTTAATTGCACAGAATCACCTTCAAGCACTTGTTGCATTTCGCTGAGTGTATGGTAATCTATTAAAGGGGAACTGCACTTATTTTTGGAATTTTTTCAATTGTTCACAACGACAGATGGATTTTTTTTAATGCATTCTAAATAGTAAATAAACATAAATAAAAGTCAGCTTACAGCGGAGCCAATGTGAGGCCCTCTATTTCGCCCATAAAATCAAATAAATAACCATTCCAAAAGCGCCAACAATACATTTTATGACTTGAATATTAACAAAGTATTAGTGATATTGTTATTAGAAGCGCTAACGCAGACGAACTATTTTTTGCGGCGCCGTGATCACTTCCATGTCTCCGTATGTTTACATCATGGAGTGTTCTGCTGCTTTCTCGCTTCCTTGCTCCTTGGAAAAATAATCCTAGATCATAAATAATGCATCTCACCTGGACAGAAGAGGTCTGAGGAGGTAATCCGACAAATTGGTACACTTTGACAGGCGTTTAGAACCCGTAAATGGCGAGGACAACAAAAAGGGACGTTTGGTCCGCCCCGCCACCCTGTTTATTCGTGAGGATTATGAGACAGACTTCATCTAAATACAAATTCATGAACATCCTAGCAGTCGGCATTGTAATGACAGCAGACATTATACAGTAAGTGATGTTTTATTATGTTTTTTGGCTCTCATGAAGTCTGCAGTGAGTAATAATCAGAGATGAAGAAAAAAAAAGCAAAAGTTGTGATGCGTTTTTGACATTAATGTGCCACATAGGCCTACAATGATCAAAATACGTAAATATTAAATGCTATTAGAAATGTGCCCATTACTACATAATATATATACTTACATTTACTTCATATTTAGAATGCAAAAAATACAAAAAATAACACCCATCGTTATGTCTCTCATAATGATGGTAAATGATAGGCAAAATAAAATAAAAAAGTGTGGTTCTCTTTGAGACTGCGTGCAGAATCGATATCAAGTTTAAACGGGGTGCCGACCGCCCTATTTAAAATGAGGATTGTGCATGTACATGGGCTGTGCCCATGGAGACACTCATTTCCCTCCACTTGAATTACATCATAAGGTCCTACCTGTGGCGTTTCATCATGTTGCTGTCATGCAGCACACAAATATAATTTGTGCCATCTTTTTTGGGCTGTGTGAAAACGCAATCCAGACAACAGAAACAGAGCTGTAATGGTTCAGTGGAGAAGGAGACGGCACTGAGGCAGGAACGTCCTTTAGCCTTAGGCGTATTTATTAATATAATAAAATGACCTGTGTTATAGGGGTTAGTGCATGTGCCTCACAATACAAAGGTCCTGAGTAGTGCTGAGTTCAATCCCGGGCTCTGGATCCTTCTGTGTGGAGTGTGCATGTTCTCCCCGTGACTGTGTGGGTTCCCTTCGGCTTCCTCCCACCTCCAAAAAACATGTACCTGGGGATAGGTTGATTGGCAACACTAAATTGGCCCTAGTGTGTGAATGTAAGTGTGAATGTTGTCTGTCTATCTGTGATGGCCCTGCAATGAGGTGGCGACTTGTCCAGGGTGTACACCGCCTTCCCCCCGAATGCAGCTGAGATAGGCTCCAGCACCCCTGCGACCCCAAAAGGAACGAGCGGTAGAAAATGGATGGATGGACCTGTGTAATAAATCCAAAGGTTTATGGTGTGACTATGAGGTGCGTCTAGCTGGTGAGTGTTACCGTACAATGTTGAAGGTGCGTGTTGTGAGAGGTGCGGAAGTCCAGAAAGGGCAAGGCAGGCTCGGAGGTCCGTGGGCAAGCAAGAGGTCAAGGGCAGGAGCGAGGCGTCAGAGTTTGTGTCCAGGCGAGAGGTCGTGATCCAGGAAGGCAGCAAGAAGAAGTGAAGTGAAGTGAATTATATTTATATAGCGCTTTTCTCTAGTGACTCAAAGCGCTTTACATAGTGAAACCCAATATCTAAGTTACATTTAAACCAGTGTGGGTGGCACTGGGAGCAGGTGGGTAAAGTGTCTTGCCCAGGGACACAACGGCAGTGACTAGGATGGCGGAAGCGGGGATCGAACCTGGAACCCTCAAGTTGCTGGCACGGCCACTCTACCAACTGAGCTATACCGCCCCAAGAAGACCAGAGGGAATCCGGGGAGACAAGACACACAGCTCGAAACTAGGGAACGAAGAGTAGCTGCAAGATGACGACACAGGACAAGACATAGTGAGCACAGAGGAGGAGAAACACAGAGAGCGAGTAGGCACAGGAGCTAGAGACGTGTGGGCTTACTGAACAATACAGGTAGCTACGTTCTGGCACTGGAACGCCCGTGGGCATGTCCAAAGACGCGCTCAGAGGAGCGCACAAAAGAATGAGAGACACTAAAGGTGCGCTCTGCGAGGCGCCAGTCTTTTGATAATAATAATAATAATACCTGGGATTTATATAGCGCTTTTCTAAGTACCCAAAGTCGCTTTACATGTTAAAAACCCATCATTTATTCACACCTGGTGGTGGTAAGCTACTTTCGTAGCCACAGCTGCCCTGGGGTAGACTGACGGAAGCGTGGCTGCCAATTTGCGCCTACGGCCCCTCCGACCACCACCTATCATTCATTCAACATTCATTCACCGGTGTGAGTGGCACCGGGGGCAAGGGTGAAGTGTCCTGCCCAAGGACACAACGGCATGGTAAGAGGCGGGGAGCGAACCTGCAACCCTCAGGTTTCTGACACGGGTGCTCTACCCACTACGCCATGCCACCCCTTGATGGTGTGCATATTGTAAGAAGTTGTAACATATATTCTTATTTTTAAAAACACACCATTGACAAAGTACAAAATGCCGGCAGACACCAAAATTAGTTAAATTTGTTTTAATGAGTTATAATATCTCTAATATTTACATTTCTAACAGTCCAAATATGTTGACACGCACACAGACGGCGAGTTTTCTCTCTATGATCTGTCTTTGCACCGCGATCGCCTCCTTCCCGACACTCATTTGCGCGTAACTGTTCCAGTTTGCACGCACGTTTCAAACGTGCTACATACAGACGCAAAAACAGCGGCCGCAAAACAATTTCAGTCTTGCTAAATCACATTGCGAGCGCTGAATAATAAATATGCATCTTGGCATATAGTGTGCATATTCATGAAGGTAGGCTCACTAAATGAGACACCAGCCTCAGAGGACAAGCTTAGTAGTTCACCACATGCTATCAATTTTGCACATGTTTTAATACACGTAAACCTTTAGTGGATCTATATGTGCATTGTTTTATTATACCCGTCGGTAATGACTTACAATGAGAAGCCATTAATTCCACATATGGTCAATACATGTAGCTTCCAATTAACCAGCCAGCCTGACACGAAGCCCAATGTCCTGTTTTACGAGCAATATGTCAAATCCTGTGATGGTGTCCCAACATTTCATCAAACTTCAAGGCTAGTCTTATCCAGCGCAATAAATCCTTACACTGCTCGTGTCAGTCCATTTTTTGCCACTTTTGGGGCGGTATAGCTCGGTTGGTAGAGCAGCCGTGCCAGCAACTTGAGGGTTGCAGGTTCGATCCCCGCTTCTGCCATCCTAGTCACTGCCGTTGTGTCCTCGGGCAAGATACTTTACCCACCTGCTCCCAGTGCCACCCACACTGGTTTAAATGTAACTTAGATATTGGGTTTCACAATGTAAAGCACTTTGAGTCACTTGAGAAAAAGTGCTATATAAATGTAATTCACTTCACTTCACTTTTGTTCCCCTAAAGTGAGAACAAAAACCATATGCATGCACTCTTTGGTGCCACCCTAGTAGCTCCTTGGAGCATTTTTAAAAAAGGTGGGGAAAAAATTATTTTTTTGTTTTAGTATGTTTTTTGTTTAAGGATAAACATGACACAAACATTCCCAATTGTTAGAAAGCCCACTGTTTAATATGTTTGTGTCTATGCTTCACTGATGAGAGCATTTGGTGAACATCGTTTTGTCCTACTAATTTCGGCAGTTCTTAAACTCACCATAGTGTGGACTGTGACGCGACAGTTTGTTTACATGTAAAATCTTCCACTCCTTCGTTGTCTCATTTTGTCCACCAAAAGTTTTATACTGTGCGTGAATGCACGCTTTGTTGATGTTATTGACTTGATGGAGCGCTAATCAGGCATACTTGGTCAGTGCGTGACTGAAAGCAAATCAATGCTAACATGCTATTTAGGCTAGCTGTATGTACATATTGCATCATTATGCCTCATTTGTAGGTATATTTGAGCTCATTTAATATCCCTTACTTTTATCCTCTTGGTATATAATTTAGTTTTGCACGTCTCATGACACATTATCTGTAAGTTATATTGGCTACATTTGTGTGCCGTGTTGTTCCAGACCACAGCAAACATTACCTAGCTTGCCAAAGATTGTAATAAATCTATTAAAAGAAGACAGCTCACCGTTTCCTTTAACTTGGACACACACATACCTTTGGCCATTAAAAAACAGTCTTTTCCAGGAGTTATCTCACCTTCTGAGTAGCCTCTGATTTACTAATGGTTTCTAATGTTGTAAAAATGTGTACAATAAATATAAAATTTCAACATTTCTGTCAAAGAAGATTTGCTTCAGCCTGTGACACATAGTCATTTTGATAGGAGGCTATTATAGCTAATATAGACACTTACATCATGTGTTGCCTTCATTATAAGTAGGGATGTCCGATAATGGCTTTTTGCCGATATCCGATATTCCGATATTATCCAACTCTTTAATTACCGATACCGATATCAACTGATACCGACATCAACCGATACTGATATATACAGTCGTGGAATTAACACATTATTATGCCTAATTTGGACAACCAGGTATGGTGAAGATAAGGTCCTTTTTTAAAAAATAAAAAATACAAAATAAGATAAATAAATTAAAAACATTTTCTTGAATAAAAAAGAAAGTAAAACAATATAAAAACAGTTACATAGAAACTAGTAAATAATTAAAATGAGTAAAATTAACTGTTAAAGGTTAGTACTATTAGTGGACCAGCAGCACGCACAATCATGTGTGCTTACAGACTGTATCCCTTGCAGACTGTATTGATATATATTGATATATAATGTAGGAACCAGAATATTAATAACAGAAAGAAACAACCCTTTTGTGTGAATGAGTGTGAATGAGTGTAAATTGGGGAGGGAGGTTTTTTGGGTTGGTGCACTAATTGTAAGTGTATCTTGTGTTTTTTATGTTGATTTAATAAAAAACAAAAAAAACAAAAAACAAACAAAAAAAAACAATACCGATAATAAAAAAAACGATACAGATAATTTCCGATATTACATTTTAAAGCATTTATCGGCTGATAATATCGTCAGGCCGATATTATCGGACATCTCTAATTATAAGACGTATATACGGCTTTTCATTTGTTTTATGTATTTTTGGTCCAATATGGCTCTTTCAACATTTTGGGTTGCTGACCCCTGCCCTAATGGTACACAACATATTGTGTTGTAACATGATTTTGGGTGAGCTTTTGAAAAGGCAGCTGTTAGTTCATGCTTTAAACAGTGCAGCTGCTGATACATCACAAGGAGATTTGGGGTTACCGTGGCAACATCAGGAACGTTTTTTTTTTTTTTCCCCTCATCATTTTCTGTTATCGCAGCCTCGAATTATATTGTTACGATTATTTGGAGCAGAGTCACACAAACAAAAAAAGAGCCTACTGAGCGCATTTTACACAGATTATGACCATGGACACAAAGGAGTTCAGCTCAAAAGGACCACAAGGAGCTCGAGGAAGGTGTGATGAGCAAACATGAGGATTAGTTAGAAACGGGGAAAGAGGGAGGGGTGGCAGCATGAAGCCACAATCAGACGAGAGATAATCGTCTTAAAGCTGCACCGGGGTGACATGCTTTTAATGCTGGAGCAAAGATGACACGTAATCTTCAGAGTAATTGCACGGTGCCACGGAACGCTTTTAAATACTTACCCGTGAAGCTGTTATGGCTTTTCAGTTCTTTGTTGTTATCTGTTAGAATGGAGAAAAAAGATCAGCTGAGCTGGTGACGCAACATTTTCCTGACTGTGGTTGAAAAACATGTCGGTAACACTTTAGTACGGGGAACACATATTCACCATTAGTTGCTTATTAACGTGCAAATGAGTAACATATTGGCTCTTAATTAGTCATTATTAAGTACTTATTAATGCCTTATTCTGCATGGCCTTATTATACAACCAGTAAGCCATTAACTAAGAGTCTTCCCTCAATAACCTCAGAATTATTGATTATTAGTAACCCTAACCCTAACCCTAATATGTTCCCCTAGTGTCCAAATAACTCTAAATTAAGTCTTTGTTACTTTAATAAGCAACTAATTAATGGTGAATATGTTCCCCATACTAAAGTGTTACCAACATGTCTTGTCAGTGTTAAATTGTTAAAGCATTTATTTTAAAAAAGCTGCTTTATTATGATCCCACATGGCAGTTTGGACATTATTATTAGTTTCCTGTATTTTGTATTCTTTCCTTTCCAGCGTTATATTTTGTTCCACTCACACCTGATCCATGTTTGTGATTTGACTCACCTGTCGGCTATGAGAAATTGGGCAACTTCTGGCTGGATCATCATGCTTTGAGCTCTGTACCTCCATGTTGCAATGCTTGTTTTGTGTTATGGTTTTTTACACCAGCTTATATTCTGTGTTTGTGTTAAATTTAGTTTAGTGGTATGTTATGTTCTCAATGCTTGTTTGCTCCCTTGGTTACATTTTCCTGTTACAAGGCGGCTGATTAGTTGCACCTGCGTTCTGTTTATTAATTAGCGTCCTCACCCGTTTCGGCCCCTAATCCCTCCCCTTTATATTTTGGTGTCAATCAATGGTAAATGGTAAATGGGTTATACTTGTATAGCGCTTTTCTACCTTCAAGGTACTCAAAGCGCTTTGACACTATTTCCACATTCACCCATTCACACACACATTCACACACTGATGGCGGGAGCTGCAAGGCCCTAACCACGACCCATCAGGAGCAAGGGTGAAGTGTCTTGCTCAAGGACACAACGGACGTGACTAGGTGGGTAGAAGGTAGGGATCGAACCAGGAACCCTCAAGTTGCTGGCATGGCCACTCTCCCAACTGGGCCACGCCATCCAATCAATCACCAATCAATCAAATTTTATTTATATAGCCCTAAATCACAAGTGTCTCAAACCAGTCTGGCCGGTTCAAGCTTTCCTTGACATCATTTCTTTGTTCAGTTTGAACAAATATCCTACCAGATATTGCTAATGTCTTCATTATATCTCTTAAAATCCAACTGCTGCTATCCCTTAAGTTCCCCAATGTCCTGGGGGAAATAGCCCCCCTCTCTGGACGAGCTGTGATGGGCATTTGCACTGTTGACCTTAGTAGAACAATCCTTAAGGATTCTGTGACCAAATAAAAATACATGCTACTTCACATTCATATAAGAACATTGTATACAGTATAATTGACCTCACTACGCCTTGTGTGTTGAAGTTCAAGTAAAGATGTATCTTACCTGCAAGCTACCTGAGGTCCTCTGCATCCTTTGGAATGGCAAACACTTCACAACATGCCAGCATACGACAGAATGGAGCAGCCTATTCAAGCGATTTCGAGGAAGACCTCTCGTTTGAGGGTCTGTTGGAGTGGAACCGGAGACAGCTGGAGTCATTGGAGGCCGAGGGTCTCTGCTATTTGCCCAAAGAGGATGTGAGTTTGATTCAGGGACCCATCCCAGTCTACTCTGTTCCGTCCAGCTACAACGCCAATCTGTCCACCAAAGCTCAGCAACGCGGGCAGAAGCTGACCTCAGTGGCCTCGGCCAGCCATCACGACGCCCAGGACCCATGGATCGAGGACAGTAATGTCATGGTCAGTACACCAGTTACTGGGGGTTTTGGCAATGTGGGCAGGTGCCAGATCATGCTGGAAAATGAAATCATCATCTCCGTAGAGCTTTTCAACAGATGGACGCATGTAGTGCTCTAAAATCTCTTGGTACACAGCTGCATTGACTCTGGACTTGATGAAACACAGTGGAACCATTGCCGCCTTCCTCCAGACTCTAGCGCCTTGACTTCCAAATGAAATACAAAACTTGTTTTCGTCTGAAAACAGGACTCTGGATCACTCTGCAACTGTCCAGTGCCTCTTTTCCATAGCTCAAGTCAGACGCTTCTAGAGATTTTAGAGCACTCCATGCTTCCATCTGTTGAAAAGCTCTATGGAGATGATGATTTCATTTTCCAGCATGATCTGGCACCTGCCCACAGTGCCAAAACCACTAGTAACTGTTGTACTGACCATGGCATTACTGTCCTCGATTGGCCTGCCAACTCCCCTGACCTGAACCCCATAGAGAATTTGTGGGGTATTGTGAAGAAGAAGCTGAAACACACCAGACCCAATAATGCAAATGAGCTAAAGGCCGCTATTGAAGCATCCTGGGCATCCATAACACCTCAGCAATGCCACAGACTGATTGCCTCCATGCCACGCCGCATTAATGCAGTAATCCGTGCAAAAGGATTCCCAACCAAGTACTGAGTGCATTAATTGACATTTTCAAATGTTTGATTTTGATTTGCTGTTATAAATCTTTTTTTTTTACTTGGTCTGAGGAAATATTCACATTTTTTGAGATACGATTTTTGAGTTTTCTTAAGCTGTATGCCATAATCAGCAATATTAAAATAATAAAAGGCTTGCAATATTTCAGTTGATGTGTAATGAATCCAGAATGTATGACATTTTAGTTTTTTAAATTGCATTACAGAAAATAAAGGACTCACAATATTCTAATTTTCTGAGACAGTCCTGTAATCCAAGGAGATCCTCAAAGAGAATATACAGTAAGATGCCAAGGGTGTCGGACATTTTGGTTTTCAGGTTCCATTTTTGGTAATATTTGTGCGAGTTGCATTTTTTTCTTTGTTTTTATGTGTTATGTGCCCCCAGGCCACACTTTAGACACCCATACTTTAAAATGTACTTGTCACGGCGCATGCGCAGTCCCGCATGCCTTCTGCTGCGAGCAACACCTTTGCTCGCTCCGCCCGCATCACGGCCACGCCCCTGCTCGACTGCAAGCGATCTGTAATCAGCGCACCTGGGACTAATGAGGGTAGGCAACATAAAGGACAACGGACCTGAGGATCCTTTGCCAAAACGTAGTTCACTTCCTGTAGTAAGCATCCCGTCTCTGGCTTCCCTCCTGCGTACTTGATCTCTCTCTGTGTTTTGCCAGTTCCCGTGTCTTATGTCCCTTGTGTCTTCCTGCAGTGTTTCCCGTGTCTCCCGTGATCGAGATGTGTGCATCGACTACTCTTTGGACTTTGGACTGCCTCCCTCGATCCTCGACCCCCTGCTTGGACACGGACCTCGTTGCTTCTCTCCAGCCCCCGACCGCCTGCTTGCCCACGGACTGCCTTCTTGCTTTGCCCCCTTTGGTCTGGTGAAAGATTTGTTCAACTCTCACGGTAACACACTTACTAATTCTTACACATAGTCTCACACCATACACCCCCTTGGATTTTTGTCACACTCCATTCTCTAGTTTACATTATATTATTGTTTGTTAATATATATATATATATATATATATATATTTATATATATATATATATATATATATATATATATATATATATATATATATATATATATATATATATATATATATATATATATATATATATATATATATAAAATCATAGAGCTTAAAGGCCTACTGAAACCCACTACTACCGACCACGCAGTCTGATAGTTTATATATCAATGATGAAATCTTAACATTGCAACACATGCCGCGGGTTAACTTATAAAGTGCAATTTTAAATTTCCCGCTAAACTTCCGGTTGAAAACGTCTATGTATGATGACGTATGCGCGTGACGTCAATCGTTGAAACGGAAGTATTCGGACACATAGTATCCAATACAAAAAGCTCGGTTTTCATCGCAAAATTCCACAGTATTCTGGACATCTATGTTGGTGAATCTTTTACAATTTGTTTAATGAACAATGAAGACTGCAAAGAAGAAAGTTGTAGGTGGGATCGGTGTATTAGCGGCTGGCTGCAGCAACACAAGCAGGAGGACTTTGACTTGGATAGCAGACGTGCTATCCGAAGCTAGCCGCCGACCGCACGGATGATCGGGTGAAGTCCTTCGTCGCTCCATCAATCGCTGGAACGCAGGTGAGCACGGGTGTTGATGAGCAGATGAGGGCTGGCTGGCGTAGGTGGATAGCTAATGTTTTTAGCATAGCTCTGTGAGGTCCCGTTGCTAAGTTAGCTTCAATGGCGTCGTTAGCAACAGCATTGTTAAGCTTCGCCAGCCTGGAAAGCATTAACCGTGTATTTACAGGTCCATGGTTTAATAGTATTGTTTATTTTCTGTCTATCCTTCCAGTCAGGGGTTTATTTATTTTGTTTCTATCTACAGTTAAACCCGATGCTATCACGTTAGCTCCGTAGCTAAAGTGCTTCACCGATGTATTGTCGTGGAGATAAAAGTCACTGTGAATGTCCATTTCGCGTTCTCGACTCTCATTTTCAAGAGGATATAGTATCTGAGGTGGTTTAAAATACAAATCCGTGGTCCACAATAGAAAAAGGAGAGAGTGTGGAATCCAATGAGCCAGCTTGTACCTAAGTTACGGTCAGAGCGAAAAAAGATGCATCCTGCACTGCACTCTAGTCCTTCACTCTCACGTTCCTCATCCACAAATCTTTCATCCTGGCTCAAATTAATGGGGTAATCGTCGCTTTCTCGGTCCGAATCGCTCTCGCTGCTGGTGTAAACAATGGGGAAATGTGAGGAGCCTTTCAACCTGTGACGTCACGCTACTTCCGGTACAGGCAAGGCTTTTTTTATCAGCGACCAAAAGTTGCGAACTTTATCGTCGATGTTCTCCACTAAATCCTTTCAGCAAAAATATGGCAATATCGCGAAATGATCAAGTATGACACGTAGAATGGATCTGCTATCCCCATTTGAATAAAAAAAAATCATTTCAGTAGGCCTTTAACTATGCCCCCTTGTGTCTGTGCCGTCTACACTCTCCGCCCTGTAAACATAACAGTACTGTACGTGTATTTTATGTGTAGATATGTCATTTGAACATAAAACAACCTTTGCCTGTGGAAAGACTTGGTTGTCTACTGTGTTTACTGGTGTGCCTGATTTTACAAGACATAGGATGTTTTTTTACTCTTATTTTATTTTTTTTACCTATGAAAGTTTTTGTTTTTTTTGCTACTTCCCAAATTTCTGTTATGATCACACATGGAATAAATTATTTTCTTGCATTTTGTATTATTTCCTGTCCAGTCTACTTCCTCTTTGCCTCAACTTGCCTCTGTTCATCACCTGTACCTGATTTGCCAGACAGACCAAAACTAATAAAAAATATTTTGTGCATATGTTTAAAATAAACAAACAAAAAAATACTATTAGTGGATTTAATAGAAACAAGTGGCGACTTGTCCAGGGTATACCCCGCCTTCCGCCCGAATTCAGCTAAGATTGGCTCGAGCACACCCCGTGACCCAGAAAGGGACAAGCGGTAGAAAATGGATGGATGGAAGTGTTGCGGGTTATTTATTTCCAAACACACCAGCGAGTTCCTTGCACTGGTGATTTTAATTGCATTTGTTATGCTCCTTGTTGCATTATTAAGTTACCGTTGCAGGTTTCACTGCGAGTTAGTAGAGGTGTGTTGACAGAAGTCTCCATCCTGTCATTTTGCATGTCTATAGCTCTAAGAGTGACAGTTGTGCTGCCTATTTCCACTAAAAAGACATTTTAGGTTTTGGCAGTCAGACCCACAGATCGTATTGTAAATAAACACTTTAAATAAAGAAGGGATGGAAAAGGTCAATGCAGTCCACTAATCCTCAGGCGATAAATATCCTAGCATGGGTTACTGTTAGGGATGTGTAGCAATATGAGTTGTTTCTGCAGCGCCTTCGGCTTATACAACTCTCATCAGGGTGCTTTGAGCCGACAATGAAAAGAGGGGGGATGCTGGTCAAAGAGATGGAAGATGAGATGTGTGATGGATGAGGAGGGAGGTGGAGGGGAAAGCGCGAGAGTGAAGGCTGATCACAGATGAAGTTCCGTCCACAGGCACACAAACTGAGAGAATAACATTTTAGCCTCGCACACATTTCTCTGTAATTGGATGGTAATCTTGGGAACCTGCTGTCATGATGGTGCATTCATTTTTAATCACGCCTCCTCTGTCAGGTTCTGAAAGTGGGGCAGACGCCGTCATCCTGCCGGCTCTGGCAGGCCTCAAAAAAACAGCACTTTGACTTGAAAACCAGGGTTAGTGCAGAGAGCCAACCTTCTTAGTGCGGCTGGAGTTGAAGGGATTAGAACCCTTTTTTTTCTTCAATGATACAATGACCGAAGATCACTTACAAATCAAATAGATGTTGTATTTTTCATAAAGTTTTTTAAAAATCACATTATTTTTGTACATCATTACAAATAACATACAGTCAGGGTCAAACATTTACATACACTTGTAAATAACATAATGTCATGGCTGTCTTGAGTTTCCAATAATTTCTACAACTCTTATTTTTGTGTGCATACTGTACTTGTTGGTCACAAAAAATATTCATGAAGTTTGGTTCTTTTACGAATTTATTATGGGTCTACTGAAAATGTGACCAAATCTGCTGGGTCAAAAGTATACATACAGCAATGTTAATATTTGGTTACATCTCCCTTTGCAAGTTTCACTGCAATAAGGCGCTTTTGGTAGTCATCCACAAGCTTCTGGTTGAATTTTTGACCACTCCTCTTGACAAAATTGGTGCGGTTCAGCTAAAGGCGTTGGTTTTCTGACATGGACTTGTTTCTTCAGCATTGTCCACACGTTTAAGTCAGGAATTTGGGAAAGCCATTCTAAAACCTTAACTTTAGCCTGATTTAGCCATTCCTTTACCACTTTTGACGTGTGTTTGGGGGTCATTGTCCTGTTGGAACACCCAACTGTGCCCAAGACCCAACCTCCGGGCTGAGGATTTTAGGTTGTCCTGAAGAATTTGGAGGTAATCCTCCTTTTTCATTGTCCAATTTACTCTCTGTAAAACACCAGTTCCATTGGCAGCAAAACGGGGCTGGAGCATAATACTACCACCACCATGCTTGACGTAGGAATGGTGTTCCTGGGATTAAAGGCCTCACCTTTTCTCCTCCAAACATATTGCTGGGTATTGTGGCCAAACAGCTCAATTTTTGTTCTTTACAATTGTATGTAAACTTTTGCCCATGACTGTAAATGTATAGTGCAATTGCACACCATTCCAAAAGTAAACATTATAATTGTAGTTACCTTTCACATAACCTTGAGTATTTTTGTGAAGAACAAACTTTTACTCTGTTACATTAAATTTCATTCCGATAACTACATTTATTATTCTCATCATTATGTTTATTTACAATCTATTGATAACTGCTTGCGAAGACATTCGGCTCATTAGACAGACTTCTTCCAGCAGGCACTGTCAATTGACTACTTTCACCAATCCGCCATAAGCACTTGTGACGTTTGAGTCCGTTTCACCAATCAAATGGAGCATGGCAGTCACATGACCGCACTCAAACCACACAGTGTGAAAAGTGACATGACGTCAGACAAGGTAGTGTAACTGTGTTTGTTGGTAAAACCTCACTCCCTGACAATTTTAAGATTAGTGCTGGATATCGGGCAGCAACTTCGGGATTTTAGCTCGCTCGTTGGCACACTCGCCTCTCAACTAGGTTCAAACCCCTGGGGGTGGGGGAACAGTAGGGAAAAACATAACGCAGCCGAATGAGTGAGTACACAACACTTTTTCAATGTTTACTTACAAACTCGGAAAAATACATGTGCTGTCATCTGTGTCAGTAGAAATGTTTACATTTCAGCCTAAAATGACTTCTCCGTCCTCTGCGTTGGACGGACGCTTTTCTGCTTGCTCTCGCTTGCTCTCGCTTCTGCTTGCATTTTTTGCTACTATCTGCTGCTAATTTCTTCTTCTTAATAAGACACAAAGAGCAACAGCTCTTGGATACTTACAAAACCAGTGGGACTATATTTTCTTTTAGATAACACAGGCATTTTTCAATATTTTTACGTCGTCCTCAACACTACGCGAAGAGGCCTACCATTCAAGATAAGCCTGTGCCCGAACCTGTGCTACAGTGCTAAAGGTAATCAGCAGAAGATGCCTCCTTTCTCTATGGAAGATTACTACAAACTGCTACAGAAAATTTTACTGTTGGAAATAAAAATGAATCGGTTGGAAGTGAATTTAGAAGTGAATGGACAATGTGGCAACAACACCACTCTAGCACTCCTGTCGACTGAAAACACTGGACAGCACCATGCTACAACCCAGCTAACTAGCAACAATGAAGCTACGAAGAAATGGGAGGCCCCTGCAGATAATACAAAGGTAATACATCTACCAGCTATAATCCTCCCTGGAACACACTTGGTGCGAAGCCAAAGAGAAGACCACCTCCCTGCGACAAGGGAGAATGGATATCTGGCAGGACCCAGCGCCCCGATATCTCTGATCTGACCGGCTGGCCTGCGCTACCATCTTCAGCCAGGCATACTGCGTCATCAACTCCACTGCCACGTAGGACACAGCAGCGGACAGCTGAGAAGAGGAGAACTACCAATAAACCTCCCCAGCAAGCAAGTGTCCAACTAAAGAACAGGTTTGCCCCACTGTTGATGGACAATGGATCCCCCTCTGATTGCCTGAATAACCCACCATCACCACGCAGAAGGGTAAGACCTGCTAACTTTAAACCACAGGGAAAGCTAACGAGAGCTCCTGAAAATCTGATTGTGGGGCACTTTTCTGGAAAAGATATGAAAAGCAACAATAACACCAAAGTACTCTGCTTTCCGAAGGATATGGTATCTGACATGGAAAAAAGAATCCTGGAAATTGTCGCTGCACACCCAAATGTGAAAAATATCATCCTGCACATTGGTTTTAATGACATTGTAAAACAACAATCAAGAGAGGTGAAAGAGCACTTCAATAAACTCTTTGAAACAGTCAGCGCTGTGAATGCTGACGTTTTTATCAGTGGTCCTCTACCCCCAATCAGGAGAGGAGCTGAGAGATTCAGTAGACTTTACTCGCTGAATGAGTGGCTATCAAGTGCACTTCTTGCTCGTTCAATGCATTTTATTGACAATTTTAGCTTTTTCTGGGACCGCAGGCATCTTTTTAAGGCAGACGGACTTTGCCTGAATAAGATGGGAGTAAAGCTATTCATGAACAACATGTTTCACTTCCTGCATCTTGCATCTATCATCACTGCCAAGGACAAGAGACAAGAGGAGCCACCGAGGAAGGAAGACACAACACAGCCTATCAGGAACGTCGAAGGAGGACCGCCATTGCAAAAGGAGAACGTCGACCATGAGATACACCAGAGCAAAGAGGAGAGGTGTCTATCCTCCTCTACCGCCCCCCCTCCATTCTGAATGCGTGTGAAGATCCCTCCCCTTACATCCCCCAAGCCATCCACGTCTCCATCTTTCTCCCTCCCTCAAAACCTTTCTCCCCCTTCTCCCCCTTGGAGTTCCGGGAGCTACCCCCACTCACGCCCCGCCCTACTCCGATTTCTACCCCCCTATATCATCGCTCACCTCCCACCACCCCCTCCACGAAGGCGTGCTCCACAACCCCCCAGCCATACTTCACCCTTTACACATCCTCAACGTCCACCTTCAGTAGTTCGTCCCAGCTCTGACGCTGCTCACTCCCCCTCCCCCTTACGGCAAACCCCGCCTCGCCCTGACAGCAGTCCTGAATATTTCTGACACAGAAAAGGGTTCAGCAGTAGACCACATTATGAGCTGGGCCCCCCCAAGGTTGCCTACATCAAATCATGGCACCTTCTACATTCCTGTTGTGACTACCAAGAGAGTAAACATTGGGAAACTTAGCCACCCTGCTAACCTAAACAATCTCATTCCTATTCTCTCCAAACCAAAGCCAACATCGAAGCCTGTCAATAACACCATCAGGATGGGTCTGCTCAATGTCAGGTCTCTGAATAGCAAATAATTTTTAGTCAATGATTTTATTACCACTTCTAAACTTGACTTTATGTTTTTAACTGAAACATGGCTGAAACAAAATAACAGTGCAAGCATTCTGATCGAGACACCACCCCCCAACTATAACTTCATTGATATATGTAGATCGGGGAAAAGAGGTGGAGGGGTTGCTGCTATATTCAACCCTTGTGTGGTGTTCGGGTCTGTGGGACCCGTTTTCGATTTTTATTAAAAGAAAAATGATACAATTAATACATTTTTCAAACTGAGACTCACTGGCTTTGGCTCATTTTCTGTGAAGAACATATATCAGAATACATATTTAATGAACACACACCATACACCCCTCCTACACATTTCTATTACATATAAGATGTCCGGGGTCCACTGGACCCGAGGCTAATAGAAGTGTGGAAATTGATGTTCTGTGTACCACACACACACACACACACACACACACACACACACACACACACACACACACACACACACACACACACACACACACACACACACACACACACACACACACACACACACACACACACACACACACACACACACACACAGCAGGCCTAGACGGGGAGGACAGAGTGTAGGTACACAGAACATCAGAGGGTCAAATGTGCGACAAAATGAGCGCAGACAGTGTTGACAAACAATGTTGCAACCTTGTGTGTGAACCGCAGGTGCAGGAACACAAAAGAAGAATCCCTGTGGGATGCAGAAACTGGCAGATACATTTCCATGCAACGTTCATATTGTTGTTACTCAGCCAGTGTTTGTGGGTCTTGGACTTGGACTTAGACTTACTTTTTATTGTCGTTCAAATTTGAACTTTACAGTACAGATAAGAACAAAATTTTGTTGCATTAGCTGGTTGGCAGTGCAGGATACAAAAGCAATAAGGTGCATATAACAACCTGGAGCTGAACGCCCAGAAAACAGTGGAGATGATCATGGACTTCAGGAAAGTCACAGCCCCACCATCCCCCCTCACCCTGATTGACTCTTCCACCCCCGTCCCCATTGTGGACTCCTTCCGTTTCTTGGGCACCACCATCACCCAGGACCTCAAGTGGGAGCCGACCATCAGCTCCCTCATCAAGAAGGCCCAGCAGAGGATGTACTTCCTGCGGCACCTGAGGAAACTTAAGGTGCCGACCGAGATGCTGGTGCAGTTTTACTCAGCCTTCATAGAGTCCATCCTGACCTCCTCCATCACAGTGTGGTCCCCGGCGTCACAGTCCAGGATAAGAATAGACTGCAACGCATCGTACGTGCTGCTGAGAAGGTGATTGGCTGCAAGCTCCCATCCCTCCATGACTTGTTCTCCTCCAGGACCAGGAGGCGTGTGGGTCGGATCACAGCTGACTCTTCTCACCCTGGACACAAACTATTCTCCCCTCTCCCCTCAGGCAGGAGACTACGCTCCATTCAGAACCCACACCTCCCGCCACCTGAACAGTTTTTTCCCCTCAGACATCAGGCAAATGAACAATAACTCCTAACAGTAGCTCCTTGAATTCCTTGAATTCATTCTAAGTCTATCTGATAGCTCATTTACAGCTCTTTTTATTACCAAATATGTGTTATATGTGTTTAAGTTGTACGATTGCACCAAGAAAAAATCCTAATTTGTGAACCCGTTCTCAAACAATGGCAATAAAACTATTCTGATTCTGATTCTGATTCTGATTCTGATATAAATAAATAGATTACTGTAAAGATAAATATACTGTATATCACTTTTGCATATGCATCCACGTTTATGGATGTATGTTATATTGTCTTTATAATCCAGCGAGTTCATTCATTTTTGGGGGGAATTGAGGGGATTATTACGATGTGTTCAAGAGTCTTACGGCCTGAGGGAAGAAACTGTTACAGAACCTGGAGGTTCTGCTACGGAGGCTGCGGACCTCTTTCTAGAGTCCAGCAGTGAAAACAGTTCTTGGTGGGGGTGGGAGGAGTCTCTGCAGATTTTCTGAGCCCTGGTCAGGCAGCGGCTTTTTGCGATCTCCTGTATAGGAGGAAGAGGAGTCCTGATGATCTTTTCCACCGTCCTCACCACTCTCTGGAGAGACTTCCAGTCAGAGGCACTGCAGGCTCTAGTCCAGACAGAGATGCTGTTGGTCAGCAGGCTCTCTATAGTGCCTCTGTAGAATGTGGTGAGAATGGGGGGAGGGAGCTCTGCTCTTTTCATCCCACACAAAAAGTGCATGCGCTGCTGAGCTCTTTTTACAAGAGCTCCGGTGTGTAGGGACCAGGTTGTATTGTCAGTTATCTGCACCCCCAGGAACTTGGTGCTGCTTACCATCTCCACCGCTGTGCCGTTGATGAAGAGTAGAGCGTGGCTGGACTGGTGCTTCCTGAAGTCGACAATGATCTCCTTGGTCTTGTCGACGTTCAGGACCAGGTTGTTGGTTCTGCACCAGTCAACCAGATGTTTCACCTTCTCCCTGTAGTCCATGTTGTTTTTGTCACGGATGAGGCCCACTACTGTTGTGTCGTCCGCATACTTCACAATGTGGTTAGTAGTGGACCTGGCGCAGCAGTCATGGGTCATCAACGTGAACAGCAGCGGACTCAGGACGCAGCCCTGGGGGGAGCCGGTGCTCAGGGAGATTGATTGATTGATTGATTGAGACTTTTATTAGTAGGTTGCACAGTGAAGTACATATTCCGTACAATTGACCACTAAATGGTAACACCCGAATAAGTTTTTCAACTTGTTTAAGTCGGGGTCCACTTAAATTGATTCATGATACAGATATATACTATCATATATACTATCATCATAATACAGTCATCACACAAGATAATCACATTGAATTATTTACATTATTTACAATCAGGAGTGTGGAGGGGGGGGTGGGGTGGGGGGGTGGGGATATGGACATCAAGTAGTGGACATAGAGAGAGAGAGAGAGAGAGAGAGAGAGAGAGAGAGATCAGAAGGCATAAGAAAAAGAATCTGCATTTGATTGTTTACATTTGATTATTAGCAATCCGGGGAGGGTGTTAGTTTAGGGTTGTAGCTGCCTGGAGGTGAACTTTTATTGCGGTTTTGAAGGAGGATAGAGATGCCCTTTCTTTTATACCTGTTGGGAGCGCATTCCACATTGATGTGGCATAGAAAGAGAATGAGTTAAGACCTTTGTTAGTTCGGAATCTGGGTTTAACGTGGTTAGTGGAGCACCCCCTGGTGTTGTGGTTATGGCGGTCATTTACGTTAAGGAAGTAGTTTGACATGTACTTCGGTATCAGGGAGGTGTAGCGGATTTTATAGACTAGGCGATGGCACTGGAGGTGTTGTTGCCCACTCTCACAGTCTGGGGTCTGTCTGTGAGGAAGTCAAGCAGCCAGTTGCATAGGGGGGTACTGAATCCAAGGGGGGCCAGTTTGCTCACCAAGTGCTGCGGAATGATAGTGTTGAATGCCGAGTTGAAGTCCAGATACAACATCCGCACATGTGTGTCCTTTCCTTCCAGATGTGCTAAGCTCAGGTGGAGTGCAAAAGAGATGGCGTCCTCTGTGAATCGGTTAAGGTGATAAGCAAACTGGTATGGGTCGAATGTGGGGGGAAGTCTGGAGACAATGTATTCCTTTACCAGCCTCTCGAAGCACTTCATTACAGATGTTTTTTGGGCTAAGTCAGTATTTTAACATAAAAGTGTTTATTGTGAGGCATTAAAAGCCACAAAATTCAGCGGGTCCATCAGACCCACAAACACTGGCTGAGTAACAGCAATATGAACACCACACAAGGGTTAAAAACATGTTTCAGGGGAAACAGATGTCACTTGGTGATTTGAATACCTGTGTGCTGTGTTGAAATGCTCTCCCAATATTCTCTTGTTAATTATCTACAGGCCACCTAAATATTCTGCAAATTTTTTCGATGATTTTACTGAATTATTGTCAAGCATCTCCACTGACTTTGACTGCCTGGTTATAACTGGTGATTTTAATTTTCATATTGACGATTTGAATGACAAGGGCGCAAAATAACTTTTTACTATTTTAGGCACATTTGAACTGTCTCAACGTGTGAAAGAGGCTACCCATTGTAAGGGACACACTCTGGACCTGATTATCACAAAAGGTCTCAATGTTTCTGATGTTCTTGTGATTGATCCTTCATTGTCTGATCATTTCTGTGTTTTCTTTAATATTTCTGTAATTCCGGACACACAAACAGAATCAAAGAATGTCAAAAAGCGGTACATAAATGAACATGCTAATGTTCTCTTTAAAAACGCCATCTCCTCACTACCACCTCTAAACCCATGTCATGCTGATGAACTTGTAAGCAACTTTAATTCCAAAATTGTGAATATCATAGATATCATTGCACCTGTTACAGTTAAAACGATTTCTGGTAAGCAAAAGGCACCCTGGAGAAAATCTGCTGTTATAACAGCCCAGAGAAGAGAGTGCAGGAAGGCTGAAAGAATCTGGCGGAATACAAAACTTCATATTCACCATGACATCTATAAAGAGAGCCTCCAGGCCTACAATTTAGTCTTAAAAAGTGCTAGAGAAACATTCTTCTCCAATATCATAAACAGCAACACAAATAAGGCCAAAACTCTATTCGCAACCGTTGACGGACTGACCAAACCCCCAACACAAATACCAGCCGAACTGCATTCCACGCAGAAATGCAATGAGTTTGCATTATTTTATACTGATAAAATTGAAGGCATCAGACGCGCCGTCAATATCTCAAGTAAAAAAGTTGGATCACCACCCCATTTAGGCAAAAGTAACACAGCAATGATGGCAAGCTTTAATGCCATAGACTCTAAAACTCTAGTGGAAACGGTGACAGCTCTAAAGTCATCCACCTGCTGCCTTGATGTTTTACCTACCAACTTCTTTAAGAATGTTTTTGACTGCCTATCAACAGACGTATTGCAAACAGTTAATAATTCTATTCAATCGGGCAATTTCCCAAAGGCTTTCAAAACTGCAGTCATTAAACCTCTTCTAAAAAAGCAGAGCCTAGATGCCTCTGTTATCAACAACTACAGACCAATTTCAAATCTACCATTCATAAGTAAAATAATTAAGAAAGTTGTCCTTCAACAACTAAATCACTTCTTAGCTTCTACTGGCTGCCACAACAACTTCCAGTCAGGATTTCGACCTCTTCATAGCCCAGAGACGGCCCTTCTTGAAGTTATAAATGACATCCGTCTAAACACAGACTCTGGCAAAACTTCAGTATTAATGTTATTGGACCGCAGTGCTGCATTTGACACTGTCGACCATTCAATACTTTTGGACAGGTTGGAAAACTGGGTGGGGATCTCAGGCACAGTTTTAAGCTGGTTCAAGTCATATCTACATGATAGGAACTATTTTGTTTCCATTGGTGACTTTGTATCAGAACCAACCAACGTAACGTGTGGAGTCCCCCAAGGTTCAATCTTGGGGCCGACTTTATTTAACATCTATATGCTCCCACTAGGACAAATCATGCAAAATAATAACATTGACCATCATTGCTATGCCGATGACACCCAAATATATGTATCACCAAATGACTATCGCCCCATAGATCTTCTGTGCCAGTGCATTGAGCAAGTCAAACACTGGATGTGCCAACATTTCCTACAACTAAATGAAGATAAAACTGAGATGATTGTTTTTGGTGCTAAAAAAGAAAGGTTTAAAGCCGTCCAACACCTTCAATCACTGTCCCTGAAAACCTCAAATAAAGCCAGAAATCTTGGGGTTATTTTAGATTCTGATTTACATTTTGACAGTCACATCAAATCAGTAACAAAATCGGCCTACTATCACCTCAAAAATGTAACAAGACTTAGAGGGCTCATGTCAGCTCAAGACTTAGAAAAACTTGTACATGCTTTTATTACCAGTAGGCTAGACTATTGTAATGGTCTCCCTGCAGGTCTTCCCAAAAAAACTGTCAGGCAGCTACAGCTTGTTCAGAACGCTGCTGCTAGAGTTCTAACAAAGACCAAAAAATGTGAGCACATTACACCAATTCTTAAATCCTTACATTGGCTCCCTGTACATCAGAGAATTGATTTCAAAATCCTCCTGCTCACATATAAATCACTACATGGTCTAGGGTCGAAGTATATCACTGATATGCTCCCACTATATACGCCCTCTAGATCACTAAGATCTTCTGAGACCAATCTGTTAGCGGTTCCCAGAGTAAACTCAAATCAAGGGAGAGCATCATTCAGTCACTATGCAACAAATAGCTGGAATAAACTTCTTGAAGATGTCAGACTTTCCCCAACTCTGACTACTTTTAAAACTAGACTGAAGACTTTTTATGTTCACCTTATCTTTCAGCTAAATCTTTTAATCTTTTAACTTTTAACGTCCGCACTGTTTTTATTTTTATTGTCTGCATTTTTAAATTTGCTTTTATTTTCTTTCATTTCACTTTGTTGTCTGTGAAGCACTTTGAGTCTGCCTTGTGTATGAAAAACGCTATACAAATAAAGTTGCCTTGCCTTGCCTAAAATAATTCCACTTCCAAAGAGAGAAAACATGTCACAGTTTTTTTTTTTTAGCTGTTCTTATGCTAACATTAGCCCTGTTATAACGTCATAGGTGACTCTAAAATGTGCATATTTTGCAGCGCATGTTGTAATACTGTAGCTTCTCACGTGCACACACAAATACACTAACTGTGGTTGTAGTGCAAGTACCTTTAAAAGTACAACTAAATAAACCAAAAGTTACTCACCAGTTAGTACTTGAATTAATGTTTTACTGAATACTTATTCTTTTTTTTTATTTTTTACCTGTCCTGTTCAGCCACATGGGCAAATAATATTATTTACCAGGATGTCCTTATCTGCTGTGCAGATTGACTTTACAAAAGCGAAGTGTAGGATACTTCATGTGTTGCATTATTTATATTTTACTTTATTAAATGTTGGGATATATATATATATATATATATATATATATATATATATATATATATATATATATATATATATACTACCGTTCAAAAGTTTGGGGTCACATTAAAATGTCCTTATTTTTCAATGAAGATAACTTTAAACTAGTCTTAACTTTAAAGAAGTACACTCTATACATTGCTAATGTGGTAAATGACTATTCTAGCTGCAAATGTCTGGTTTTTGGTGCAATATCTACATAGGTATATAGAGGCCCATTTCCAGCAACTATCACTCCAGTGTTCTAATGGTACAATGTGTTTGCTCATTGGCTCAGAAGGCTAATTGATGATTAGAAAACACTTGTGCAATCATGTTCACACATCTGAAAACAGTTTAGCTCGTTACAGAAGCTACAAAACTGACCTTCCTTTGAGCAGATTGAGTTTCTGGAGCATCACATTTGCGGGGTCAATTAAACGCTCAAAATGGCCAGAAAAAGAGAACTTTCATCTGAAACGCGACAGTCTATTCTTGTTCTTAGAAATGAAGGATATTCCACAAAATTGTTTGGGTGACCCCAAACTTTTGAACGGTAGTGTATATATAAAGAAGAAACAAATAGAAAAATAGAGGGGGGAATTGTGTGGACAAGACTGAGTGACACAACAACAACAGAACGACTTCAGCAGATACAATATATACAAATATAAAAACCAGTATTTATAAATAAATATAAAAACTACCAAAATAAAAAAATACAAATAAATTGATCAAGTAAATAGTAACACAGTATTGACAGTGAACATTACACTACAATTGAAACAATACTAGTAATACAGATAGTAAGAACAACATTGATAATTAATATAATATTCACCTTTATTATTACTTCTAATATTTCAAATGTAACACTTTCCTATTGCCCCCCTCCTCCCTAGTGGTTTGCTCACACAGCTGTGAACTGTCAAGTTAGCCAGAATAAAACACAACCTTTATAAAACGTTAAAAAAAAAGTCAATTAAATAAAAGTACCGTTAAATGGCCTATTGATGCACCTTGGAAGAAACAGTTATTTTAACAAGACCCTCACGTCATGTGGTTTCTGCCACTGATGCAGGCAATAGGCCCTTTTCCACCAAAAGTTTAGGAACTTGGGGTTCCTGCAACCGTGAGTTCTTGGAACTACAGGTTCTTGAAGAAATGTGTGGTTTGCGTTTCCACCGCACTTTACAGCTCAGGGTAGTTTTTACAAATCCGGCTGATGACGTTTGTAGGAGTGGTTTAGTATATTTCTACACTGATACCATGTAAATAAACAGACAATATTAAGACACAGTTATTTTACAAAAAAGTAAGTAAATGGAATACAAAACGATACGGTTGAAAACATGTAATTAACCGAGTTGTTCATAAAAAGTCAGGCTTTTGTCCGCAATGTCCAACAGTCAGAAAGTCATCCTCTCGGTAAATGATGAATTAATGAGGGTCAGGTGAGTCTTTTTGATCCATTTCACCTGTAAATAACATTACATAAATAATAAATGTCAGTGTGTATCTCCCGCGAACAACACAAACACATCGGATTTAGCGTTGGCTTGTTAGCATTAGCATTCTGTTTACTTGGGTTGAAGCTAATAACTACACAAATGGAGTGTGACTGACTACTTTTACAACATGTAATAAAGTAAATAGTTAATATTTGATGTTATTTACCTTTCTTCCACTCGTGTGCCACCTCCTTTATTCCACATTTATCTAACAAAGTCAAGAGTAGTTAGCAGCTGAGGTCGTTGCTTCGAGTCCGGCTTCATACTCAAGAGTCCGTCCACTTCTCGTAGCTTTGCGTAACGAAATTAAGTTTGTAAAAAAATAATAAACAACAATAAACTGCATCTAGTTTAAAGACTATGGCTGAGTAAAAACACTCCAAAATATTTCCACGGATGAGCGTTTTTCACCACAAAGATGCCCAACGAAAAAATCCTGCAAGTCCAAAGTTCCTTTTGTTCTTCTTTCTCTCTGTTGTCAAGTATTTAGAAAGAGAAATACACAAGAAATGGGAATCAAACAAGTCATCTAGCATTCTGTAATGGCGCTTCTTTGTTGGTTACAAAAGTTTTAAGACAGCACAGGTTGCCCCCGATAAAGTTCTGTGAACTTTCCAAGAGTCCCACCTAGCTGGCGGGAGCTCTGACAGGTACCTGAGGAACTAAATCTACCCAGTTAGTTTTTGGTGGAAACGCAGGGGGAACTTGATTTACCTGATTTTACTGCGGTACAAAAAGGCCTAATGTGTTTTGATTTTGTGTCCTCGTTTTAAAGTTAAAGTTAAAGCATACTTGCCAACCTTGAGACCTCCAATATCGGGAGGTGGGTGGGGGCCTTGGTCGGGGGTGGGGGGGGCGTGGTTGGGTGGGGGCGTGGTTGGGGGCGTGGTTAAGAGGAGAGTATATTTACAGCTAGAATTCACCAACTCAAGTATTTTATATATATATATATATATATATATATATATATATATATATATATATATATATATATATATATATATATATATATATATATATATATATATATATATTTGTTTTATTATATATATAAATAAAAGAAATACTTGAATTTTAGTGTTCATTTATTTACACATATACACACACACACACAACACTCATCTACTCATTGATGTACTTGAAAGTACAATGCTTTGTTAAGGGTTAAATTGTCCATCCTCTTTCTATTCTCTGTCACTATTTTTCTAACCATGCTGAACACCCTCTCTGATGATGCATTGCTGCGTGGCACGCACAAAAGTGCTTTCATCAAATGCACGAGAGTGTGGAATCTTCCATCTCTCCCTAGCATGGCCCAAAACCGGTCAATCCTTGCTTCCTGGGGAAGATCTTCCCTGGCAAGCAATTGGTACTCCAGTACTTGTACCCGGAGGCTGGTCAGGTCCAATCGCAGCTGCGGCAGACTTTTTTTTTTTGGGGAGTGGCCTCCAGCTCCGGCTGAATACCGGGAGTTTGTCGGGAGAAAATCTCTGTCGGGAGGTTGTCGGGAGAGGCGCTGAATATCGGGATTCTCCCGCTAAAAACGGGAGGGTTGGCAAGTATGAGTTAAAGTACCACTGATAATCACACACATGGTGAAATTATCCTCTGTATTTGACCCATCCCCTTGTTCCACCCCCTGGGAGGTGAGGGGAACAGTGAGCAGCAGCGGTGGCCGCGCTCGGGAAACATTTGGTGATTTATCCCCCAATTCCAACCCTTGATGCTTAGTGCCAAGCAGGGAGGTAATGGCTCCCATTTTTATAGTCTTTGGTGTGACTCGGCCGGGGTTTGAACTCACGACCTACCAATCTCAGGGCGGACACTCTAACCACAAGGCCACTGAGCAGGTTCATTACCCGCCCTATCTTGATTGGACCTATCTTTGGCCAATGGTGTCTCATCATACGTAAACCAACTAACTACTTTCTCCGTATTTTTTGTTTTTTTGTCCCCCATGGTGGACTGCAGCACGGATGGTTGTCGTTCCGGAAGGTTCTCCTCTCTCCACAAAAGAAATGCTGTAGCTATGACCGAGTGACTATCGGGGTTATTGGTTCTTATTTATTTTTTAATAAATTTTAAAATTAAAATAAAAAAATAAATAAAAAATCACACTGTCATTATTATGGTTTATGTAAAACTCTGGAGGACAACAATAAAGTTATTACATTTTTGAATAAGCTGTAGCACAGGGGTGACAAACTCATTTTAGATTGGGGGCCACATGGAGAAAAATCTACTCCCAAGTGGGCAGGACTGTTAAAATCACGGCACAATAACTTAAAAATAAAGACAACATCAGGTTGTTTTCCTTGTTTAAAAATAGAACAAGCACGTGCTGAAATTGCACAAATCATAATGTTGTTGTTGTTGTTTTTTTACAATTACCTGTTGCTGTTAATAGTATATATACTTTATTTGTTGTTATTTATAATTTTGAATAAATTATGTGATAACGTTGGTGTTAATTTTCAATCAAAATTATATCAAAATCCAATTACAGTATGTTATTTTAGTTTGTGAACCCATTCTCAAACAATGGCAATAAAAACTATTTTGATTCTGATCTGATTCTTATTTATGTAGTTTGATCATTTACCTCGACTGATATACTAGTATCATGTGGTTTATTTTGTACATATGTAGCATCATCTACAAAGATACAAATAATTGCTATTGCGACATCCAGTGGACACATTTAGAACAGCATTCAAAAATTTAAGGTTGATTTTTATACTTAGCAAACTTATCCCGGGGGCCGGATAAAAACTGTTTGTGGGCCTGATCCGGCCCTCGGGCCGTACGTTTGACACCCCTGCTGTAACATAAGACAATGTGGAAAAAATGAATACTTTCTGGAGGCCCTGTCGCTGTTTATTCAGGTCAAAAACTGGGTGCCATCAGAATCCCTGAAGCAAAACAGCTTTCAACAAGCAATATTCCTTTAAGACATTTTACAAGGTGATTATCCGCCAACCTCCTTGTGGTTCCCACATTTACTGCCACATGAATAATGTAGCGTATTAAAGCCGTAAGTGTAGCGCCACATAAACACAACAGCCTCCTTCAAGTGCATGATATCGGTGATTTGCACCAAGGTTGCGCAGGGTCCCAGGTTCCCCCCCCTCTTTAAGTCATCTTTTGTTGGGAGGTGTTCTTGCGAGCCCATAAATGTCACAAAGCACAAATCCCCAGCTGTCACTGCCTCATACTTGTTCTGTCATCAGCTACTCATTAAAACTGCATGCTCAGCAAAGCGCTTTCTCGCATTCAACTTAAACATCTCGGACCGAGGTGGACCTGTCGCTTTTAATGAGTCGTCTTATTTAGTCCTCTTTGACTTCTCTACTGTGCGATAGTGAAATGGTGTCAAAGAGGATTTTTCCAGAGAGTAAAAATGGCATTGGTCCGTGTGTGTTTGTGTGCGAAGGAAATCCACCGATCTGACACTTTACAACTAGTCGGGGGCCCTCGGAACATGATTAATTTAGTTGCATACCATCAGGAAGTCTGCTCTCACAGGAATTTAGTTGGATTTTCTTTAATAATTCATGCATATTTTTTAAAACCTTCCGTTTTAAGATTTAGCTGTTAAAGAACTCCAGAATTTGGGGGTAAAATAATCAACATTCAATATCACAGATTGTTTTTTTTTTTTCCTGGGTCCAGCAGTAACTGTTGTGTACAGCAGTGTTTTTCAACCTTTTCTGAGCCAAGGCACTTTTTTTTCATTGAAAAAATCCAGAGGCTCACCACCAGCAGAAAACATTAAAAAATGTAACTCAGCAGCCGATATTGACAATAAAAAGTTGTTCTTGCAATTGTTGGATATTAATTCAAACCATAACCAACCATGCATCACTATAGCTCTTGTCTCAAAGTAGGTGTACTGTCACGACCTGTCACATCACGCCATGACTTATTTTGAGTTTTTTGGTGTTTTCCTGTGTGTAGTGTTTTAGTTCTTGCCTTGCGCTCCTATTTTGGTGTTTGATTGTCATGTACGGATGTACTTTGTGGACGCCACCTGCTCCACACGCTGTAAGTCTTTGCTGTCGTCCAGCATTCAGTTTTTGTTTACTTTGCAGCCAGTTCAGTTTTAGCTTCAATTTGCATAGTCATCCCTAAGCTTCAATACATTTTCTTAGCGGCACTCGCCTTTTGTTTATTTTTGGTTTAAGCGTTAGATACCTTTTTACCTGCAAACCATCGTCGTCGTTCCCGACATCTGCAAAGCAATTAGCTACCTGCTGCCACCTACTGATAAGAAAGAGTATTACACGGTTACTCTGCCGAGCTCTAGACAGCACAGACACTCAACAACGGCACATTTTCGGATAACTTAGAAAAGCGCTATATAAATCCCAGGTATTATTATTATTATTATTATAATTACTGGTTTGCAAAAAATACTTTTAACCCAATTAGGGGAAATTACATAATCTCCCACGGCACACCACACAATATCTCACGGTACACTAGTGTGCCGCGGTATAATGGTTGAAAAACACAGACAACAGGGGGCATAGTATTTAGCTCTGTTTTATTAGATATATACTATATATATAAATAACAAAATATAATATGAATAAACAAGGGAAATGGAGTGTGACGAATCCAAAGAGTGGGAGGTCGAGATCCAAGAGGCAGCCAAGGGAAGAGAGGTAATGCGGGAAGACGAGACACACAGCTCATAACGTAGAACGAAGGCTGCAGGGAGGATGACAAGGAAGACACGAGACCAATCAAACACGACGGTAGAGAAACACAGAGAGAGACTTGCATAGAGCTTCGTTAGTCGGCTTACTGTACAGGAACAGATGACTACGTTCTGGCGCGGGATTGCAGTTCGTGCAGGCTTATGAAGGCAGGTCAGATGATCCGCTTCAGGTGTGCCGATTGCCGGTGAATGATTGCAGCTGTGCACAGGCGCATCCCCCGCAGGAGTGGCGCGCGCAGGTGCGCTCTTGGAGGCACAATCAGCAGAGCGCGCAGATGAGTGCGCATTGGAATGTGCCCGGGCCGTGACAGTAACCGTCGTAAAACCTTTATGAACCTGAAGTCCCTTTAGGATTTTGCTTGTGATAAACTCGCACGGCTGCGGTATTTGTGACCCCAAAATGCAGGAACCAGGAGAACGATGAGCAGGTAAGATTATTTTAATATAATTAACAGAGGAGAAAGCAGTCGTGCATGTAACGGTTCTCAAACAATAGCCATTCTCGAGCACTGAGGCGCAGGCGAGGCAGGCATAAATAGCAGCCTGCTGATTAGCACCAGGTGTGGCCAGGTTGCCAATCGGCAACAGGTGAGGGGAAAACAGCGCTCAGGCAGACATGCAGGAAATGTAATAAAAGTGAGAGTGCTGACAGGAAATAAACATCAGACAAGGAAACAAACCCAAATGCATTGAATCAATTTAGGATTTTCTGAAATGTGCTACAAATGTTTTAGATTTAGTTTTTTGCACCCTTAGACCACAAAAAGCACAGGATTAAACCACAGTTGGACAAGCGGTAAGAAATTGGATGGATGGATGGTATTGATGTTTTACTCGTTTTATACCGCATAGACTTAAAATAGACACTAAATAGCAATACAGTCACATACTTACAGCTCATTGTCAAATAACAGTTGTTTTACTCGTTTTATACCGCATAGACTTAAAATTGACACCAAATAGCAGTAAAATCACATACAGTACATACAGCTCATTGTCAAATTACTGTATTGTTTTAATTAATTACGACTAGTATTAGGAAAAAATGTTTTACGAACGTGAATCAACTTGGGATTTTCTGAAATTTTGCTACAAATGTTTTAGATGTTTCTTGCACCTTTAGCCCACAAAAAGCACAGGATTAAACAATTGGACAAGCGGTAGAAAATGGATGGGTGGATGGATGGTATTGATGTTTTACTCGTTTTATACCGCTGTGGAAGTCGCTTCCTAGCAGTTGCACTGTTACACACGTCACAGGAGCCAGGCGTGCAGTTTTTAACAGAGTTTTAATGTTCATCAATATAATCAAATGTTTTTCAGCAGGTCGTGACTTTTCAGTCACTCCAAATCCTCCTCCTCTACTGTTCCCGGCCACCCCTGTTAAAGACAACAGGCGATTAGATAACTCGTACCACCTGGGAGACCTAATCACCTGTTCAGCTGTGTCTCGCCGTCGGCACTGCCACGCCCCCGTCTGATGGTGCTCTGTCCTCAGCACCATGGACAGAGGCGGTGACCTCCGCTTCTGCAGGCAGCGCTGGCCACCCCTCCCTCCACAACCGCATAGACTTAAAATAGTTAGTAAATAACAGTAAAATCACATACTTACAACTCATTGTCAAATTACTGTATTGTTTTAATTAATTACGACTAGTATTAGGAAAAAACGTTTTACTAACGCCGTTACTTTAACTAGTAAGAAGTATTCAAATTATTTACTTTTGTGTACGTGGCACGCTTCTTTTGATGTGGTTGTATGTCAACAAGACAGCGTCAGAAGCACAGCAAGTCCAATGCAGAAAGTAACTTTTTACCAATGAAAACAACATCCGGCACCACACTGAAATGAACTTATTAGATACAGGACACAACATGTAAGCAAAGTACACGCACAGAAACACATACTACTACTACGACTACTACTATGAGGAAATAATGAACAACAAATCAATGATTGAAGTGACAAGCTTGCAATTTTACAATACCCTGTTTGTGGACAAGGACACAATTATTGAAGCACATTTAATCTCTTTATTAATAAGCGCAAATACAATCCAGTGAAAAGATTCAACAGAGCAACTGTCAGAGCGGGAAAACTGCCGCTGCTAAGCTAACAAACAGAGCTGAGCTAATGCTGCACACGTCACTTGGCAACAGGCATTGCATTTTTAAAGGCACACGCGCATCTGCTCTCATGAAACGTCTCTAAACTGCAAATTCATTTTTTTAAGGTAACGCGTGTTATACTAATCACATATATCATCAATTGTAAATCACAATTGAAATATTGAAAGTCAGTTTAAAAATATCAACTGTAACACATTAATTTATTTTATTGAAATTTTAATTTCACAAACAATGATTATAAATAATAGGAATAAGTGATTATAACTAGAACAATAGATAGAAACACCACCCAAGGCTTCCTTATTGTCTGCTGTCTGCTCTGTTGTCCACAAGTTGCAGACATTCTTTAATTTATGCTTGAAAAGTGTCTATCTTAAACATTTATGTTCCAACATAACCCACACACATTAAACTGAATTTGTGAAATGTTGATCTCTATAGCGGTATTTTTGTTTGCTAAATGAGGGGCTATAAGATACAAAACCCAAAACCAGTGAAGTTGGCACGTTGAGTAAATCGTAAATAAAAACACAATACAATGATCTGCAAATCCTTTTCAACCTATATCCAATTTAATAGACTGCAAAGACAAGATATTTAACGTTCGAACTGGAAAACGTTGTTATTTTTTGCAAATATTAGCTCATTTTGTATTCGATGTCTGCAACGTGTTTCAAAAAACTGGCACAAGTGGAAAAACAGACAGAGAAAGAACACTTATTTGGAACATCCCACAGGTGAACAGGCTAATTGGGAACAGGTGGGTGCCATGATTGGGTATAAAAGCAGCTTCCATGAAATGCTCAGTCATTCACAAACAAGGATGGGGAGAGGGTCACCACTTTGTCAACAAATGCGTGAGCAAATTGTCGAACAGTTTATAACAACATTTCTCAAAGAGCTATTGCAAGGAATTTAGGTATTTCATCATCTACGGTCTGTAATATCATCAAAAGGTTCAGAGAATCTGGAGAAATCACTGCACGTAGGCGATGATATTACGGACCTTCGATCCCTCAGGCGGTACTGCATCAAAAAGCGACATCAATATGTAAAGGATATCACCACATGGGCTCAGGAACATTTCAGAAAACACTGTCAGTAACTACAGTTTGTCGCTACAACTGTAAGTGCAAGTTAAAACTCTACTATGCAAAGCCAAAGCCCTTTATCAACAACACCCAGAAACACCACCAGCTTTGCTGGATTCGAGCTCATCTAAGATGGACTGATGTAAAGTGTAAAAGTGTTCTGTGGTCTGACGAGTCAGTATTTAAAATTGTTTTTGGAAACTGTGGACGTCGTGTCCTCCGGAACAAAGAGGAAAATAACCCTCTGGATTGTTATAGGCGCAATGTTCAAAAGCCAGCATCTGTGATGGTATGTGGGTGTATTAGTGCCCAAGGCATGGGTAACTTACACATCTCTGAAGGCACCATTAATGTTGAAAGGTACTTACAGGTTTTGGAGCAACATATGTGGCCATCCAAGTAACGTTATCATGGACGCCCCTGCTTATTTCAGCAAGACAATGCCAAGCCACGTGTTACAACAGTGTGGCTTCATAGTAAAAGAGTGCGGGTACTAGACTGGCCTGCCTGTAGTCCAGACCTGTCTCCCATTGAAAATGTGTGACGCATTATGAAGCCTAAAATACCACAACAGAGACCCTCGGACTGTTGAACAACTTAAGCTGTACATCTATCAAGACTTGATTCTTGGGTTTTGTTCCTCCGGAAGGCAAAGGAAAATTGGCGCGTGCAAGACGTGAATTTAAATACATGATTTAATTTTAACAAATAAAAAAAAGGAATAAACAAAAGGCGCTCACAGTGGAGGTAAAAAACTTGACTAGGAAAACAAAAGGCGCGCACAAAGGCGGAAATACAAAACTTGGTAATAAACACAAAGCTTGCACAAATGCAGAAACTATGAACAATTCAACAAAAACACTAACTGTGGCATAAATGAACAAAACTTACTTGGCAAAGAACTGTGACATGACATGAAGCAGAGTGCTGAAATAGTGTGAGGACGCCAGGACGAACAACAGAAACAGACAGATTTAAATAGTGACGTGATCAGTGAAAACAGGTGCGTGACAAGACAGGTGAACAGGTGCGTGACATGACAATGTGAACCAGGTGAAACTAATGGTTGCTATGGTGACAAATAAAAGTGCAAAAAAGTCCAAAACCAAATCCCAACATGACTAAAACAAAACATAATCACAGACATGACAACATCAAGCAAGAATGGGAAAGAATTCCACCTGAAAAGCTCCAAAAATGTGTCTCCTCAGTTCCCAAACATTTACTGAGTGTTGCTAAAAGGAAAGGCCATGTAACACAGTGGTAAACATGCCCCCGTGCCAACTTTTTTGCAATGTGTTGCTGCCATTAAATTCTAAATTTAAAAAAAAAAGTTTCTCAGTTTAAACATTAAATATCTTCTCTTTGCAGTCTATTCAATTGAATATAAGTTGAAAAGGATTTGCAAATCATTGTATTCAGTTTTTATTTACGATTTACACAACATGCCAACTTCACTGGTTTTGGGTTTGGTATTATCATTACACTTCAACAGATCTAACATGTCAGTCATGAGAGAATGACAATTGTGCCGTTTGAATTTGCGTCAATGTGAACTTCCTCACGCTGTGTTTGACTGCATGCTTACTGGTCAGAAGATACAAGAAAAGAAACATCATTTCAAGTCATTAGTTACTTGTACACAGCTTCTTTTGATGAGTATTTTGTTTGAGGCAAATATTTGAAATATTTGTGCAGACATCGACATCGAGAGACGAGCATGCTAGCTACCGAGCTAAAAGCCCGAGCTATCCGCCCAATAGCCAGAACTTTTCAGGGAGTGAAGTTTACCAACGTACATATAACCCAGCCTCTGTTACACATGTGTAAAAACAATTTAAAAACAATATATTTGTACTCACCATTAACTTTTATGACCTGACTAAAAATATCACCCCACATTTCCACTGTATGCATAACAGATTATAAACGACGCCGTCACGGAACGTCTACGCCAGGGGTGTCAAACTCAAATATAGAGTGGGCCAAAATTTAAAACTGAAGAAAGCCGCGGGCCAAGGTTGAACAAATTAACCTTTAACGTACTCTATGAGCTATCGTCACGTCCGCTTTTCATCCATTCTAACATCGTTCAGACCCAGTCACAAGATATGTGCGGCTTCTGTACGCACACCCGAGCGAATGCAACGCATACTTCATCAACAGCGATACAGGTTACACTGAGGGTGCCAGTATAAAAAACTTTAACACTGTTAGAAATATACGGCACACTGTGAATACACACCAAACAAGAATGACAAAAACATTCCGGGAGAACATCCGCACCGTAACACAACATAAACACAACAGAACAAATACCCAGAATCCTTTGCAGCACCAACTCTTCCAGGACGCTACAAAATACACCCCGGCTACCACCAAACCTCCCCCCACACACACACACACCTTGTAGCGTTCCGGAAGAGTTAGTGCTGCAAAGGGTTCTGGTTTGGTGCGGATTCACAGTGTGGCGTATATTTTTAACAGTGTTAAAGTTTTTTATTCGGCTACCCTCAGTGTAACCTGTATCGCTGTTGATGAAGTATGCGTTGCATTCTAATGTGTGTGCGTGTAGAAGCCGCACATGTTATGTGGCTGGCTGGCTGGCTGGCTGGCTGGCTGGCTGGCTGGCTGGCTGGCTGGCTGGCTGGCTGGCTGGCTGGCTGGCTGGCTGGCTGGCTGGCTGGCTGGCTGGCTGGCTGGCGTTTGGAAGACTCCCGGGAGGATCGGCGGGCCAGCTTTAGTGTTAATTTGATATCGCCTCAAGGGCCAAATGAAATGACACGGCGGGCCAAATTTGGCATGCGGGCCAGAGTTTGACACTCATGGTCTACGCCAGGGGTGTCAAACATACGGCCCGCGGGCCGGATCAGGCCCGCGAACACGGTTTACCCGGCCCGGGGGATGAGTTTGCTAAGTATAAAAATGAGCTGAAATTTTGAATGAAAGAAACTGCTGTTCTAAACATGTCCACTGGATGTCACTATAGCAATTATTTGTATATTTGTAGATGATGCTACATACTGTATGTACAGAATAAACCACATGATGTTAGTTAAACAGTTGAGGAAAATGAGTAAACTACATAAATAACATCCTGTAATTTGATTTTGATGTTATTTTCTTTATCTTGATAGATTAAAAATAACACCAATTAGAGGTTTTTAAAACTTTGCCAGACTCAATTCCACCTATTTGACCGATGAACATGATCACATCATTTATTCAGAACGTATAAATAATGACCAACGAAGATAGAATACTATTAACTGCAACATGTAAGTGTAAAAAAAACAACATTATGATTTGTACATTTTCAGAATATTTTTAAACAAAGAAAACAATCTGAAGTTGTTGTTATTTTTAGGTTATCATGCCATGATATTATCAGTTTGGCCCACTTGGGAGTAGATTTTGCTCCACGTGGCCCCTAAACTAAAATGAGTTTGACACCCCTGGTCTACGCCATCCGCCATTGCAAATCCGCAAGAAATCAGGTGATTAGGGGATTTGTAGAAAAGCGATGCACAAACAGTTCATTCTGTCCTTCCAGAGGAGCAGAAGCAGAGTCGGTCCTGCCAATCAAGATACGTAACAGCTGCCGAGTGGCAACACAGCAGAACGTCTCGAGCTTTGCGGTCCATCAATACTCGCAGGCGTCCGCCACAGACTTAACTTGACTCCTGGAAAAGGGGACAGTTCTGCTTTTCAGAATGACAACTTTATTTTTCTATTTGTTGCAAGCAACAACACAGCGGTAACGACATCTGTAGCAATCAGCTTTGTACACACACACACACACACACACACACACACACACACACACACACACACACACACACACACACACACACACACACACACACACACACACACACACACACACACACATTCTTGTATTTCTTACCTTCTTGAGACCTCCGAAAATGCCTACCTCTTTAGGACCACCCTTTCTAGATACATAAAGATGTGTATTTACAACATTAATAATATATACATACTATGCAAATATAAAAAAGCTTGTTGTGAAAAATGATTTGGAATTTCACAAGAAAAAAAGTCAATATTTTACAAGACTAAATTATAATTTTGGCAGTGTTATAATAAAAGTCGTAATTTTACTCAACGGAAGTCAAAATTTTACAAGAAAAACTGAACATTTTTGCAATAATTATGATAAAAGTTGGAATTTTACTCAATAACAGTCAACAGCAATTTTACAAGAAAAGGTTACAATTTTGGCAATTTTATGAAAAGAGTTGTAATTTTACTCGACAAAAGTCACAATTTTATAAGAGAACTTTCAAATTTGGGCAATATTATAATAATAATCGGAATTTTACTTGGCAAAATGATGACAAAAGTCATCATTTTACTCAAACAAATGTCACTATTTTACAAGAACAACAAAGAAATTGGCAATATTGTTATAAAACTCAGATTTTTATTTGACAAATGTCACCATTTTGCAATAAAAAGTAATAATTTTACATAAAAAAGTAATCATTTTACGAGAAAATATTGCCATATTACAGGAACAGAAAGAACATGAGAAATTGTTCCCAATAGTATAAGAAAAAAGTCGACACATTGTGAGAAAGACTGCTTTTAGATATTTTTGTTTTGTTTTGTGTGTAATTGGTTTTTCTTCATTATGTACTTCAAGTTGTTACAGTATATCTCTATATACATATTTATTTTATTGTTTTTTTTTAATATTGGCCAAAGGGGGAACATTTCAATTTCTTACACACTTGTTATTACATATGTTGGCCAGAGGGGGAGCACTTCAAATTTTTACACACACTTGTTATTTCATATGTTGGCCAGAGGGGGAGCACTTTTAAAACCGACACACAATCAATTTGAAAAATCCCTCCTTTTAAGGACCACCCCAATTTTTATATACTTCACCACCAGGGGGTGCAAATGAGACATTCTCTATTAGATGCAATGGTTTTCCGTATTGGGACCATGACTTCAGTCCTAACTTGTTCACCGGTCCTCATATGGAAGGTCCTTGTCCTTGTTGATGTCTCAAAACGGGTAGACATACAAGAACTCACACGCACACACACACACACACGCACACACACACACACACACACACACACACACACACACACACACACACACACACACACACACACACACACACACACACACACACACACACACACACACACACACACACACACACACACACACACTCATTCTACTCCCACTAACCACTCCCCTACTTCCCTGGCCCTCAAATAGCTGGCCAGGATATGCCTGTAATATGATTATTTGATTTTGGACCTCCAGAACCAGCTTCCATTTGTGTCAACGAGGTGCAAGTATGTCAGAAAACCTCTGACAAGTTGACTTTAGGTCCATTGCCGCCCTTTAGGACATTTTGAAGTGTAAAATACGGTTCGCCTTGAACACAGAGTATTTTATTTTATTTTCGGATCATTTATTTCTTATTTTTGCATGACTTCCAGTCTCACAGGAGCAGATTTTGGCTAAACTGATGCGCCGTTTCACAGATGTAGAAGCTCTGTGTATATTTAGCACAGGGATGGAGGTATTGGCATGGTGGCACCGGTTCCGCCAGAGTTGAAAACTGACACATTGACTAGAATGGAAACGGCAGTGCCATTCCGCAGCCTTTACGCATCCAGTGGAAATCCGGGGTCTTATTGGCACTCAAGTTAAATTGTACTAAACAGGCTGGATATATGTATTGTACAGTATGTACTAATTGTCTATTATTGGGTGTCGGATGTAAAAATTAAATTACACTTTTCCAGCTAATTTATTTCAACTATGTAGCTCACTCACATTTTTGTAAAATAAAAATCACTCTTGAGGAAAAAATGAAATGGTGAATTTAAATGTTTTGTTCTAATTATTAAATGTACATTTTGAATCCAAATGTTGAACCCAAATGTCAAATCAAAATCTTCAATATGAATGTGAATGTTAAATCCAAATGTTGCATCAAAATGTTAAGATTCAAATGCCAAATCTAAATGTTCAATATATACACTACCGTTCAAAAGTTTGGGGTCACCCAAAAATTTTTGTGGAATAGCCTTCATTTCTAAGAACAAGAATAGACTGTCATGTTTCAGATAAAAGTTCTCTTTTTCTGGCCATTTTGAGCGTTTAATTGACCCCACAAATGTGATGCTCCAGAAACTCAATCTGCTCAAAGGAAGGTCAGTTTTGTAACTTCTGTAATGAGCTAAACTGTTTTCAGATGTGTGAACATGATTGCACAAGGGTTTTCTAATCATCAATTAGCCTTCTGAGCCAATGAGCAAACACATTGTACCATTAGAACACTGGAGTGATAGTTGCTGGAAATGGGCCTCTATACACCTATGTAGATATTGCACCAAAAACCAGACATTTGCAGCTAGAATAGTCATTTACCACATTAGCAATGTATAGAGTGTACTTCTTTAAAGTTAAGACTAGTTTAAAGTCATCTTCATTGAAAAATAAGGACATTTTAATGTGACCCCAAACTTTTGAACGGTAGTGTATATATTAAACGTACATTTTGAATACAAATGCCAAATATACTGTAAATCTAAATGTTTTGTCTAAATTGTCATGTAAATTATAAATGTGAAATGTAAATGTTATAAATCTAAATTTTAAATATAAATGTTGCATATAAATGTTCAATCTAAATCGACATTTTAAATAGAAAGGTTCAATTTAAATTTAAGTGTAAAGCTAAATATTTAAAAAACATGCAAATATCACAGATACACCCACATCTCTGATGGCCCATGATTTACTGTAATATTCTCATACCTAATAATTGTGTTTTTTTAGTGTTAATGTTGCAGTGAAATAATCCAACTCCAAATCCACGCTCATCATTTTTGTACTTCCTATGAAAGAAGAGCACATTGCATCAGTTCCCAAACAACAAAGTACAAATTTCCAACACTAAAACTCCAAAGGTTGATTTTTAATTACAAATTTATTGCAAATATAGAAATAGATCTTTTGTACAGAAATTGCAAAGGGAAAGGAATGTCCATAACAGCAACAAAATAAATCAAGAAAGCAAAAAAGCAAATAGTTAGGTTTTTTTGTAAATCTTTTGTGAATGGGAGAGTAAACATATTAAAATGTATGCAATGACAGCCCTTTACACCATTTACTGTACCTTTTTAAGGGCTGATACACCTCCTGACAAAGGGATACTGAAAGAGACATGAATGATTGTGATGATGCAATTGACAATTTCACATAACCGGAACTTCCATCAAAAGGTGGGTGCCAACCGGACCCTCGAATTAGTTAAAGTATTTGGAAGAACCAATGTAGTGCAAGTTATAACTATGACTCTTTCCTTTGAGAATGGGCTTAGTAGCTGATGAGTAGGTTTATTGTAATATTACAGAGCATGAAACTGCAAAAGCTAAGCTGTGGCAGAATCACAGCAGACATGTTTATTTTGAAGCGCTGTAAACACTATATATATATATATATATATATATATATATATATATATATATATATATATATATATATATATATATATATATATATATATATATATATATATATATATATATATATATATATATATATATATATATATATGTATGTGTGTATGTATATATATATATATATATATATATATATATATATATATATATATATATATATATATATATATATGTATGTGTGTATGTATATATATATATATATATATATATATATATATATATATATATATATATATATATATATATATATATATATATATATATATATATATATGTATGTACAGTATGTATGTATGTATGTGTGTATATATATATATATATATATATATATATATATATATATATATATATATATATATTATATATATATATATATATATATATATATATATATACACTTTAGGTCAGGAAAAAATACAGAGACTATATCATCCCTACAAGCCTGTTTTGCAGGTTTCACTGCTCGTCAGCGGATTGTATAAAATTTTGGTTTGTATTTATTTATTTTATAAAATTTATAAAATGTTATAAGATGCCTCTGGGATTTTATAAAATGTTATAATATTTTATAAAATAAATAAATAAAAACAAACATTTTATAAAAAACCCTGACGAGCAGTGAAACCTGCAAAACAGGCTTGTAGGGATGATATAGCCTCTGGTGTTTGATCCTGACCTAACAGCTGAGATAGGCTCCAGCACCCCCCGCGACCCCGAAAGGGACAAGTGGTAGAAAATGGATATATGGATGGATGGATGTATATATATATCATATTTATACATCATATCTATATTTATTGAGTTGAACGTTGCACTGAATCACTCATGATGAAAAAGGAAAATAATCTTATGGCTTGGGTATTATTGGATTTATGCTATATAACATCTATGAAGTGTTGTGTGTACCTGCCTGGTACAAGCCACGTGTTCATGTGCTTTAAATGCCATGGCAGCTTGAGAAAAATCCACATAGCGTTTTCAATTTGTATTACCAGCGAGGCCAATCATTCTAGCCGCGGGACAACACAATTGGATTGTGAGTTTCGGGATGATGCGTCAATCCCCTGCAATCCGGTAACGCGGCAAAAAAAGGTTTTAATTTAAATCCCCGCGCACCGACATCTGCTGTCACGTCTCATGGCGACCTTTTAATAAGTTGCGCTGCTCCGGAGGTTAAAGGAATGTCAATTCTGACTTGCAAAATGGGCCCCCGGCACTAATAAATGTCTGGATCATGTGATTATGGCGCCATTGCATCCAATTAAAACATGACTCCGCAAATTGGTGGCCAGATGCGAAATGGCCATAGTGACAGGCTGAGTGGTCCTCAGGAGCTAATGCGTATTTCATTCAAGGGGACGACATAAAACCGAGTGTAGTGTTAATGCAGAAAATAAAAACGGACAATGGCGTTTGAACGCTTCATCAGAGCGATTAAGTTCATTACTTAATTGATGTCTTGGGTATTCTACATATAATAACATTTTTCTGTGGTTTTGTTGACATGTTATGCACCAAAATAATCCATTTGCTAAATGAACCGTGTGCCAAATAACTAATTGCGGGTGTTGCTAGCATTTTTCTTGCTGCACTCACACAATATTAGACTTGAACAAAACACAGCATGTTAATCGGCATCCAATCAGACGTATCCGTCGACTATATTCTGCTTGCATTAGTTTATGATGAGTATTGTCGCTGTTCAATCAAAAGCATGCATCTAAAACACCAAAAAGTTCTTTTTTTTCTTCTTTTGAGATAAATGTTTTCAACATACAGTAGCGAGGGCGCTATTTGCCACGGTTTACCTGACACATGGAACGTGACAAAAGAGGGTGATGCACTATCCACTTCAGCCACCAGATGACAGAGTGTTGAATATCTTAACATGTGTCTTGTGACAATTCCAACTTTGACCACAGCGTCAGTTGCTATGTAGAGTGGCGCTTTCCATCATTTTCAGCAGAACGCATCGCATTATTAACCCCCTCTCTTCCTCTCATGTGAGATCCACCCAGCAGTGGGGCTATATGAATCCCTTCCCTACTGTACTGCTTCTCAGTTAGTTAGGGGTCGGCCTTCCTGAGGGGATGCTGTAAGGTGCCAGGGGGGATTTCTAGTGTCAATGTCTTACTCGTGCTTGAATGATACACAATCCTCCAGCTCGATGACAGATGAATCAAGTAGTATAATCAGTCCCTCTGAGAATTTGCAATGTTGCGATCGCGCACATTTACACAAATTCAACCAATTCCCCACAAATGTATCCAATACCTGCAACTTTCAAGCAGGAACAACAACTACAACAGCGTAATTGTCATCCTCTTGAATAGCTCGGACGTACTTCTGGTTCTGGTCTACATCGCTAAGCCTTCTGGGTAATATAGTTTATAATAACATAGTCATTGGTATTTGTATACTTTATTTTCCCGGGGTAAGGCAATTGAGAACATATTTCCATTTGCAATGCTGACCCAGCAAAAATGCGGCGTTTATATGTAAGAGATGTTGAAGTGTGATGATAATCTCTTGTCAGTCATTTACCAAAAACATGTAAAATGATTACTATTATTAGTTATAACTAATTAAAAGTAATGAGCTCCGAGTACGTGCTTTTACTGCTCGTGTCTATTTTTAAGTCTGTACGGTGTTAAACGAGTAAAATATCAATACAATATTTGTTTTCCAATTGTGTTGAAATTATGTGCTTTTTGAGGGTAAGGTTACAAGGCACATTCAAAAAATTTATAACAAATTCAAAAAAATCACACGTTAATTTACTGTTATTGTAAAAAAAACAACTTTTGCCGTAACTTTCTGAAAAGGCTGCCGCAAATTCCGGCATTTTAGGCTCCGACTATCACAAAGAGAGCCCACGAAAACCTGGAAGGACAGATAATCGCTCTTTATTTAGAATAGAATATATATATATATATATATATATATATATATATATATATATATATATATATATATATATATATATATATATATATATATATATATTTTTTTTTTTTTTTTTTTTTTTTTTTTTTTTTACAATAAAATGGACTAGATTTATTAGGGTTGTGAAAAAAATCTATTTTCGAATTAGTCGCAATTATATGTAGCGATTCTTATTTGATAAAAACATTTTTTTTAAATCCATCCATCCATCAATCCATTTTCTACCGCCTGTCCCTTTCGAAATCGATTTAAAAAAAAATCTATAAATATTAATGTAAATATTTATACTTTTTTAAACCTGTCCTTGCCAGCCACTCAGGCAAATCATATTGTTGATGTAGATGCCCGTATCTGCTGTATAGAAAAGAGAAATGTTGGATATTTCTCGTTGCCTTATTTGTATTTGATTTTATTAAATGTTTGGGTTAAATTGTATTAAAAAATAAAATAAATTAAATAAAAAATAAAATATATATATATACACTGTATATATATATATATATATATATATATATATATATATATATATATATATATATATATATATATATATATATATATATATATATATATATATATATATATATATATATATACACTGTATATATATATATATATATACACTGTATATATATATATATATATATATATATATATATATATATATATATATATATATATATATATATATATATATTCTTGGAGATAACGATTCGATTAAACAAATAAAAAAAGAAAAAGAAAAAAAATATATACATTAATATATATATATATATATATATATATATATATATATATATATATATATATATATATATATATATATATATATTGTATTTTTAAAATTGTTTTTATTGTTTGTTTGTTTTTTTTAAAGTATTATAAAGATGTATTTAGAGCGGTTTATTTATTCGATGGAGGAATGTAGAACTGGCATAAAACTGGCACCCATTGTTATTAAAAAAAAGTACATATTTTGAATCGAGAAACATTTTAAAATCGATTCTGAATGGAATCGTTAACCCCCAAAAATGTAATCGAATCGGAACTGTGAGGCGCCCAAAGATTCAGAGCCTTAATATATATTCAAGTATAAACCAGGCGGTTTCACCTACTTCCTGATAAACTGATTTTCTGGATAATATTTTGTGGAGACTGTTTTGCTGTCTTTTTGTCATAGGAAATAAATATTAATTTGGTGTTTTGAACATAACTGAAGTTAGCATAGCAAGTTTGAAAAAAAACAAAAAGGTTTTTCTTTATATTTCTCAAGCTGCTACACATCCTTTGGAAGTCATAATTATACTCACACTTTAGAAAAACAAGGGGGGAAAAAAACCCATCTGATTTTTTGCATTGTGCTATTTGAGTAAGCCATGGTCTTTTAAAGGCATTTCGGTACGATACAAATATTCTTTTAAATATCGGGATTTGAAATCATTTTTATCACCTTGTTTTACAATACCGTGTACGGTTCCCATTTTAAGATGGATAATTGCATCAATATGCATCATAACAAAAGGAGTAATACTAAAAAAAGGGATAGATGTTGATAGTTCAGCTCATACTGACTGGTACACACAAGCTATGGAGATATATCAGTCGAAAAAACTGCATTTTGTTTAGACAATAATGAGTCATATATTGGAATATGGGATCCATTATTGTAGTGTGTTTTAACTATTACATGAACCTAAAATATGACCTATTTTATCTTTGTGGAAAATATTGGACACAATGTGTTGTCAAGCTTATGAGATGTGATGCAAGTTGTAAGCCGCTGTGACACTATTGTTCTTTTTTTAAATGTTTTTATTTTATTTTTTATAAATGGCTGTGATGATAATGTCTATGAGGGATTTCTAATCACTGCTATGTAGGAAATGTTATTAATATTGATACTGTTGTTGATATTATTTATTTTTATTTGACTACTTTTGGATTGTTTTGTGTCATGTTTGTGTGTCCTCTCCTATTGCTCTGTTGATTGTTATTCTGAATGTTGCTGGGCCGGGTTTGGTTTTGGAATTGGAATTGTATTATTATGGTAATATTGTGTATTATTTTGTTGTATTGATTAATAAAAAAATAAAAAAATAAATAAAAGATGGATAATTGCGATTCAGCCTTTATCAATGATGACTAAAACACTTTTTGAACCCCTCGTTGGTGCAACGTGCTTTAAAAGGCCTCGTGCATGAAGATGACTACATTTTCTTTGTCAAATATCACATTTGAGTTCAAATTAATTTGATTTTATGAACACATTTTCAGAGGCGGCTCAGAACATGAAAACAGGAGAATGCAGTAGAAGCTCCACAGTCATCACTAGGGTCCTAACTAAAGGAAAGTTGAACAAAATGAGTCATCCTTTGGAATAAAGCACAAACAGGAAGAGCAAGGCTGTCACCTAGTGGTGTTCTATAGATGGCGCTATAATATTTTGGGGCTTATAACAATAAATATGTCATTTTTGGTGGACGTTCCGCTGTAGATGATTAAGAAAAGAAACTTGTGAGTGAGTGGGTGGATGCATTGATGCTGTAATGCAGTGATTCTCAAACTGTTGTAATTAAAGTACAGTGTTTTATGTTGCTCTATTAAACACAGTGTTGCTCTTCAAACTGTGTTGATGTTACAGTTGCTAAAATATTAAATATATTTGTTAAATAAAACCTCTGCCTTGCATTTTAATGAATACTTAGGCCTACTACGCTACTGTATTTTAATTTGTGTCATTATGGTGGTACTTGGTTGGTGAAAAAACACTGCTCTAATGTTTGAAGATGATGTTATTAAAATCATAACACTATGAGAACGTTCTCTGGGTGCGATACAGGGAATTCTTCTGTGAGCAAAAAATTATCTTAAACATGATTTTTTTAATGTTCAAAACAAAGTGTGACGGCACTATTTAGCGTTATCTTTGTCGAGGAATGGCGCGAGAGATAAGTAAAATATTAAGTAAATATTAGTTACAGAGAATTAAAAAAACAAAAAAAGCTTTAAAAAAAAAAAGATAATACAGCCCCTACATTTTTTTTTTGTTTCATCTTACGTCCACTCATTGTACACAACAATATATGTTTTTGTCTCTCAAAAATACAGAGAATCATGCAAATATACAACTTTTCTTTTATGTAGCACACTTTTACAAGATTTCTCCGCCGCTCGCCATCTGTCGGAACATATAATAATATCACTGCATCTAATCAAAGCAAGTCCCATGCCCCAACCCTCTCCAACACTCAAAAATAAAAACACAATGAAATCATTTGCCAATAGGAAATACAAAAAACACAGAGACATATCAAGAGCTCAGGCTGAGTATAAAACATCCATAGAAGCATTTTTTTTTTTTTACAGGTTTTTCTTGTGTACAAAATTCACATATTTAACAGTTTCTGCAAGTCCTTTCTTTGAAAAGTGAATCCAACGTACATGGATCGGGGAACCTGTCAATCATCTTTCAAAAGGAATAAAAACACTGGCCAGTCATGTGACTTGAATTGACGTTAAGTGCTCCTCTGCTCGTGATTTATTTAATAATAAGACATTTGGAGGGGTTGTTTTGGGGGTGCCTTTCACACGTCACCGTACAAATTGTTAGGTTAAGCGTGAACGTGGTCATACCGAACTTGGTGTGCGCCACACAAGCGGAGCTGCACCGCTTGGGGTGCAGATTCTGGTGTGGATTCGGTTCTCTTGAGCTCAAAGTGAGCCGTACACAGGGGCGGACGATTGATGACCGCTTATTTAACTGTATTAATTGGCTTTATAATGCAATCTGATGTATATCCCTTTCCTGCTCCATCACTGCCAATGGAATGCGGTGGTGCTTCAACTTGAGAGTGTTTTGAGATAAGAGCTGGCTCTCGGCTAGTTGTTATGCTTTAAGTTGCAAGTGAAAATTGAACTTACAAGCATCCCCTGCTATTAGTTGGTGTACCAAATGTCACAGTGAACCCCAAGACTTCTGGTTTTCCTTCCATGGGGAGGAAGAACGTGAGTGAGAAGGACCGTGTATTGAATTAAAAAAGGAAATCATCAAAAACATGAAAAAATGTGTGCGTATCACTGCTAGTCTGCATCATCCTGACGCGGACTGAGTCCAACACCATTAAAATGATACCTAAACGGTGGACATTTATCCACGAAAATATAGGCAAGCTGCTGGTGGTGTGTTTGACGGAGAGGTTACTCGAGATATTGTAGAAGTCCGCCCTCCAAGGTATTTTTTTCATTCATGTTTCATTTATTTATTTATTTCAGGCAATGACAAAGAAGTACAAGTTGACAAAACATAATAATATAAATTAATATAGTGCATTATTGTCCAGTTTTGCCTGAAAGGGAGTGGGAAGAAGATAACGTATTTAATCCCACCCCCATTTAATGTAGTTTATTATTACATTACCTCTTTAAACTACTGTAGTTGTTAGTAGTGCATTATATTGTATTGTTTTTATACAATATATAATAAATGAAGTATTTGTATTTATTTTTTTTACATTTTTTTAAGAGGCATGTTTTTAAAATGGTGCTGTTTTGTCGGTCCGAACACCAATTAAATAGTTTTACATGGATTTCATTAGGGGATGTTGTTTTGAGATACAAGTGTTTTGAGTTAAGAGCTCCCTCACAGAACTAAAATAAGTCATAAATTGAGGTACTATTGTAAAAAAAATAATTAAAAAAATAAAAATTAAATAAAAATATATGCACTTTTGCTTTTGGAATCAGGTCATAGGATCGATCCCTTACCAGGGTTCTGTCGAAAAGTAAAATGGCTGTAATTGTATAGATTCTATTTTTTAACTCACATTTTTTTGTTATTTTGCACAAAAATAAATAATACAATGACTTGTTTCCCTTGTATTTGTGTAACTTCTAAACATGCGTCTCAATAAATTCAGGTTAACTCATGTGACTGATCACAAAAAAATGATTATCATTAATATGATTATCACATATTATTATTATATTATTACCTTAATTGGTTACCTGAAAGGTGCGGGTTGTTACATAATAATAATAATAATACCTGGGATTTATATAGCGCTTTTCTAAGTACCCAAAGTCGCTTTACTGCTAACGTGTTTGTCACTACCCGAGCAGTACAGGAAGACCTGATCGGTCCAGACGTTTGCAACAATTACGTCACTTCCTGGACTTGCAATATTTTCCGATTTTATTTCAATGTTTTTATTAATGTTTTCAATAAGAAATAATAGTTTACCTCGGAGTAAAAAAGTATAAAAATTAACAAGGGGTGTTAAAAAAAAAAATCAGGGAGTGTTATCGCCACAATAATTTTCTGGGGCACCATTGTGTATTTTTTTTTTTACGTGCTGATTTTTTTTTTAAACAAGACACTTACTGTAACTTTAAACTAATCTGCAGCCTATCAAAAATGATACTTTTAAATTTTCAGTATTGTGAATTGATGTAGTTGATGTAAATAATGTAGTAAAAAATGGTTTATTTGCCATTTAAGGCTGCTGAACACATCGTTCAGGTTTCTGCACGGATCCATACAGTTTCAAAATAAATACTGCATTTATGAATAACATTTGTCTTGTTTTGTTTTGAAAACTATGACCACTGCGACGGGCGTATCGGGTCTTCCTGAACCGGTCGGGTAGTGACAGTGTTAAGTACCGAGTTCAAAGAATCGGAGGTGTATGCCTGCAAAATTGTCCAAAAAAAAAAACGTTAGCATGCTAACGTTAGCACGTCTCCCGAGCATAGACACGTCCCATTGTGCTGGAAGTAAGAGTTTGTAAGAATAGATTTTTGCTATTTTCAAGCAAATAGTTCCTATTTATTAGCACACATTTGGACTTTGACAGTAAATTGAAAAATGTTGCATGAAAATCGGTTCAGAAATGAGGAAGTTATTACACAATAGGGCGGTATAGCTCGGTTGGTAGAGTGGCCGTGCCAGCAACTTGAGGGTTCCAGGTTCGATCCCCGCTTCCGCCATCCTAGTCACTGCCGTTGTGTCCTTGGGCAAGGAACTTTACCCACCTTCTCCCAGTGCCACCCACACTGGTTTAAATGTAACTTTCACTATGTAAAAGCGCTTTGAGTCACTAGAGAAAAAACGCTATATAAATATAATTCACTTCACAATACAAAATGTTACTGTCTGACTTTCTGGCAGTAAAACTGCATTGTTGTCCAAATGTGGGGTCATTTTTTTTTAAGTTAATTTAAATAATGCAAGTACTAACTTGTGAAATGGTGATTAATCGAAAAAAGAAAATGTAAATAATTAATAATTTGACAACACTAGCTGGGCGTCAAACAGTCGTCCACCAAACACAGAAGTGTAAAAAAATGTGCAAAAAAAACCATGCAAAAATGTTATTTAATAAGTACGAAAAAAAGGCATTGCTCTTTTTCCCTCGCGTTTAAGGAGCTTTTTGTGACATATGATGTAAACACAGCAGGATATTAAACAAACAAGCTTTTGTTTTGGAATACTTGCTCCTTTAATGTGTACTATATGCCCTTTACTGCACAATATTTTGTTTCCATGACAGACATCCCCAGTGTAAACATTATCATTCAGCATCCAAGTGCAAATTGGGTATCTATTTTCTTTGTAGATAAAGAGTGTGAAAGGAGCCTCAGCGTCTGAGGATGACATTAATTGCTGCATATACGCATAATACACATAATAACCGGCCATTTGTTAGTTTTTTTTCTTTTTGCCGGTTGGCAGATTGGGAGGAGGCGTGGGAAGTGTTTCCATTGTCAAGTGTGAAGACGGACCAAGAAATCAGTGAAGCCGTTTGTCTGGACTGAGAAAGCCACAATTGCATTGGAGGAAATGAAAAGGAAATGACATGCATTTGACTGCAATGCATTGAAGTATTCACACGTAATAGAATGTTTAGTACAGATGCAATCATTTCCTGAACTTTTGACATATTTTGGTGATATAGTTCAAATAAACCAACATGCTCTCTGCTGGCCAGGGTAGTTAATTGTAGTTAATTGAATTCAAACTCAAACTGTGCAACTTACAATATATTTGATATCCATCAACATTTTCTAGGGATGCGAATCTTACAACAACTCATAATTGGATTCAATTGCCATTATTTTTTTTAAATCGATTCTTGAAAATTATGAATCAGTTTAGAATCGGATTTAATAAGATTTTGGATGTGAATAGGTTTTATTAAGCCCCCTAATATATTTGTATACCACCAACACAATTTAATATATTTATATACCACAAACATAAATTGCATGGGTTGAATATTCAGAATTAATACTTAAAATAATGCTCATAGTATTATTAATGGTATTATAATATTCAATACAATTTAATACTATACATCAATAATAAAATGTAACATTACTATTATAATTAACATGACATCATATATGTATGTATATATATGTATATATATATATATATATATATATATATATATATATATATATATATATATATATATATATATATATATATAT